>NW_009276929.1:83361-119008 GCF_000150675.1 Verticillium dahliae VdLs.17
ACTCCTTCATCCTCCTTTTCGTCAGCCGCTGGCGCATCAACACCGATAGTGGCCTAGGCTCGAGTCACAAGCAGGTACAGGGAAGGGAAAAGCGAGGGAGCGACAGTGGGCGACTGGACAAGAGAGGGCCTTGGCGCGAAAAGGGCTGCAAAAGCTGGGGAAGCACGTGTCAGAGAATTGGGTTTGCGTTGCCATCATCACATGCGAAGCGGCCGATCTCTAACGCCAAGACCTGTGTACTTGCCGTTACTGTGCCCCAGCACATGTGCACCGCATACCTTAACAGCAGCGACCGTCATCAGATGTCAGCTCGAGATTACGGTCACGACGGGACGCCCAGCCGGCAATCGGCTGCAGGCACACACCCCAGCGACACCCGACGCTGGTTGGAAGCGGTGCTTTTCCGTTTGGCTTGTGGGAGCGCCAACACTCGGCTCGCCAACAAAGAGGAAGGTCGGACGCTTTCACGATGGATGACTTGAGAGGCTACTACAGGCGATTCTTGAATGGCCGACCGGTTTTTGTTTTTTTGCTGCCTGCAGCCCCTTTCCTGTTTGGACATTCGCCCGTCCCATCCCCACCTGCATGTGCCTAAAGGGGATACAGGGCGAACGGATGCACGATGGAAACCTAACACACATAGACCCCCATTCGAGTAAGCTTGTGAAGGTGGCAACTAGGAAGTTCCATTGCCTGTCTGCAATGCCTACCAGCTAAAATATTGGGCAGATACTGTCAAGATCAGCGAGACGATGCCTCCCTCTGTACCCATCACACCTGACAGATTGTCTCGCCAGACCCATTCAGCCTGTCCCTTTTCGCTGATCAAGCATGCTAGGATGGGGTGGGCGGACGAGTAAGCAAGAGGTGGCCTGTGAAGGAGCTCATGTGACGACATTCTGGGAATGGTTTGGACCGACCAAGTGGATGCCGTCGACTGCGGTCACTGTCGTCAGGTCACCAAAACGGAAAGCTTCTCATCCGTCGGCTGCAATACAAGCGAGGGCCTTTGGGGGTCGTTGACACATAGGAACGCATGCACGACTTTTCCCGAGGTTGGCCTGCGCCCGTGTTACAGCTGATGAGGCTGTTCGAGGCTCGTGAGAGCTGCCGCGGGTCAATGCAACGGCGACACTGATGCCACCCTTCGCGACAGATGTTCGGCCGAGTCGACCAACACCTCGGGAACCCTACCCTGGCCAGATCTCATCCGATTCACTCGCCTTTGCCGAGAGACCACATGCTCACGCACAACTGTGTCCCTTTGTCGGCTAAATAAAACTATGTCCGGTGCCTCTGACGCCGCCAACGCAACTGCTTCCACCCGAAGGTGAAACGACTGCAAGGGCAGCTCTTATGGCACCGAGCTTGCGCTTCGTCCTCTGCGCGCCTCAGCATCGCTAACTTCAACAACTGCTTCACGGCTGGTGTACCGACAGAATGCCGGCACCGGTTGTGGTAATGCTGAGCTGCACTGTCTAAATTGGGCGCGGTGGTGAGAAGAGAAGAAGGAACCTGCCACGCGAGGGCCGTCCTGAAATTTTCTCTTCAATGAGTGAGAGATGGCCCATAGTGGACCTCGATCATGTGACCTTGCTATTGAGGATGCTTTGGAGGTTATCTTATCAAGAAATCAAGCCTCCGCCTGCTGGCGTGACAAGGTTGGTCTGTGCGTCCTGACACCGCATCCACGACGAGCAAGCTACTCCTGAGAGCCAGAGCATCTTCCTGGCCTCAAGGATAGCTGTCCAGGCAGCACCCGCATCGCCCTTTGCTCGCCCCCGACACTGTGCCTCCGACACGCTTGGGAAATACAACGATACACCGCCTGACCATATGTGCATGTCTCGGACATCTTATACCTCTCTCACGCCTGGCCCACGCGCCAATTGATCGCAAGCCCACCGAGAACGACCCCTCCTTACACACTGTCCTCCAGAGAGATACAACTAAACCACCATGGCGTCTGCCGTCTTCTTCCTCGACCTCAAGGGCAAGACCCTGCTGGCGAGGAACTACCGAGGTGACATTCCCATGTCTGCCGTCGAGCAGTTCCCCGTTCTGCTCAGCGAAGCCGAAGAAGAGTCCTCCGCCGTGCCTCCTTGCTTCTCCCACGAGGGCATCAACTATCTCTACATCCGCCACAACAACCTGTACCTCCTCGCCCTGACGAAACGAAACACAAACGCCGCCGAAATTCTGCTCTTCCTACACAAGATCGTCGAGGTCTTTACCGAGTACTTCAAGGCCCTCGAGGAGGAATCGATTCGCGACAACTTTGTCGTTATTTACGAGCTGCTCGACGAGATGATGGATTTTGGCTACCCACAAACCACCGAGTCCAAGATTCTGCAAGAGTACATCACCCAGGAGTCGCACAAGCTCGATATTCAAGCCCGACCGCCAATCGCTGTCACGAACGCCGTGTCTTGGCGATCAGAGGGTATCCGTTACCGCAAGAACGAGGTCTTCCTTGATGTTGTCGAGTCCCTCAACCTGCTCGTCGGCGCCAACGGCAATGTTCTGCGTTCGGAAATTCTCGGTGCTGTCAAGATGAAGTGTTACCTCAGCGGTATGCCCGAGTTGCGCCTCGGTCTCAATGACAAGGTCATGTTTGAAACGACAGGGCGCACGACCCGCGGCAAGGCCATCGAAATGGAAGATGTCAAGTTCCACCAGTGCGTGCGGCTTTCGCGCTTTGAAAACGACCGCACCATTTCCTTTATTCCTCCTGACGGCGAGTTCGAGCTCATGAGCTACCGCCTGAACACGCAGGTCAAGCCGCTGATCTGGGTCGAGTGCCTGGTCGAGTCTCATTCGGGGTCTCGTGTCGAATACATGCTCAAGGCCAAGGCTCAGTTCAAGCGCCGCAGCACCGCCAACAACGTTGAGATTATCGTTCCCGTGCCAGACGACGCCGACACACCGCGCTTCAGGACGAATATTGGCGCTGTTCACTACGCCCCCGAGCAGAGCGCAATCGTGTGGAAGATCAAGCAGTTCGGAGGTGGCAAGGAGTTTCTGATGCGCGCTGAGCTGGGTCTGCCCTCTGTCCGAGGTGATGACGAGCATGGTGGTGGTATGACGGGCGGCTTCGGCGGCAGCATGGGTGGCGTTGGTGCGCCTGGCAAGGGTGCGAAGCGGCCCATCCAGGTCAAGTTTGAGATCCCTTACTTCACGACAAGTGGCATCCAGGTGCGCTACCTGAAGATCACAGAACCCAAGGTATTTTACCCGGAATCAAGCTGAACGCACCACGTCTGACAAGCCTTTAGTTGCAATACCCCTCCTTACCCTGGGTCAGGTATATCACACAGTCAGGAGACATCGCTGTCAGGCTACCAGACGTGGTCTGAACGAGGAGTAAAGGGAAAAGATGCATCAAATCGAGGGTCAGCTTATGGCCTGCTCTGCACAACGATCCTCGTAGTGAGGGCGGCAACGTCGACAAAGGCCGGCCGTGTCTGCAGCCGCCACCTGGCACGAGTGGGCTCCTAGCCGGGAGGGAAATTCGCGGCATAGTGCAGGAGAAGGGCGAGGAGCAGCGGGCGCACCACAAGGTCGCCGCGAGCTGTTGACGAAAGGCGATGATGTGGCATAGAACATAGCAAGTCGCAAGGTGCAACGGATAAAACGATTTTCACCTTTTGCCCCATACGTCCCTGCGCATTTGCCATGCTTGAGCTCGTCAAGGCTGACGAATGGAACTAGATATGGAGTACGAGAGGCCGTCGCGAAATGCATGTTGTGAGACGCTCTCAGGGAGCTCCTCAATCTTTTATCAATCTACGAGATGATGGGTTTGGCACTTCAACAGCATGAGACCCGCAAGGCGGCGTGAGGCGCGCTGCACCGTACATGCCCTCGAAAAGCTACGAGGTTTCGATCGGGAAAGGAACACAACGTCTCGCTGGGCTTGCGCTGCGCGAGGCCTCCAAAAAGGTGGTGCTCGGAATGAGCGAGCCAGTCGGTCCAAGTTGAATTGGTGCTGCTTCGTACCCCTCAGCCGTCCATACGAGTCCATGATGCATCGCCTCGCTGGGGTTACAACGCCTCTCTACTCGATGCCCCGATCTTGCGCGCAATCGCAAAGCCAGATGCCTGGCACTCTTTGCCACAAAATTGGCGTGGTGCTTCTGGCAGTCAATCCTTCCATCACTCTCTATCTTTTGTCGCGCTAGTACAGTGTATCCTTCCCAAAGACTACGCCAGCTCTCCCGAAATATCCATGTTGTCGCAGCCGTTGAAGCTATTACGAGCCCTTGTTGAATGTATATCGTCCAGATCTAACACGTCCGTTCACACCCTCGCCTTCTTTGACGCTCTCTCATCCCCATCGTCCCCCGTAGCCGAGCCCTGCGCCTTCGCGTGCGCGAGCGCAATGGCCTCGAGCAGGAGCTTCTTCTCACCGAGTCTCACCACCACAGCCATCCGCCGGCGGGCGGGGAGGTCCGCCTCGGCCAGCAGCTTCTCGTCCGTCTCGATGGAGGTCGGGTACTGCGCGAGCCGCACCTTGAGTACCTCGGCGATGACGGCGTCGCAAATCTCGTCGCGCTTGCGCTTGTCGGGGATGCGCTCGCTGTCGAGTTTCTTCACGGCCTTCAGGAACTCCTTGAGCTGCTCGACGAGCTCGGGCGAGACTTCGCGCAGGACGGCAGGGGCTGTAAAGCGGCCGTCGGGGCCGGGCTCGCCCGAGTCGCGCTCTATGACAAAATAGTCTTCGATTTCCTCGTCGTCAATCTGGCTCTCCTGTACGCACGGTTAAGTTGAGTTTTGTGGCGTGAGGGAGGGCCGGTCAGACTTACAACTTGTTTCCAAGCTTCGGCAGAGAGACTGAGGCTGGAGACGATGACCTCCTTGACGAGTGTCCACGGCACCTCGACAACGTCGTAACGACTGTGCTCCGGCGTGACATAGCCATACCGCCTCAAGAGCTCCGATGTCGGCAGGGGCCCGTAGTAGTTGAGAATTTGGTCACCAGCCTTGATGTCGGCGCGAATGGCTGTTGCTTCGAGGCTTTCTCCGTGGTTGATGTGCGCCTGAAATGTCATGATCAGTCTCTGGTGCACAAGCGAAAGTGGAGCGTGAAGTGGTGGCAAGTACGAACATTAAACTCGGCGTTCGCATTCAGGGTATCCGCCATGGGCACCATGCCCAGCATCGTCCTGCCCTCTCGATCCTCAACCCAGCCGTCCTCTTCGTTCTCATTCTCGTCGTCATTCTCAAGATCGAAAGCATACGCCATGATGGTGCTGCCCATGCGATGCGCCAGGTGCAGGAGCTCATCCTCCGTGGGCTGGGCGGCGCCCTCGGGATAGAAGATGGCGGGGTTCGCCTGCACGATGGGCAGGATCTTGGAGCGGAACATGGCGTCGCTCTCGACCTTGCCAATCTTCTCCGCCGTCAGAGAGGTACCTTGGAGCTCGAGGAGCTCGCCGTCGGACCAGAAGATGGGCGTGTCGAACTGCTGCGGCAAAATGTCGAAGTAGGGCTTCCATCGCGAAGCGTCCCCCTGGAGAACTTCGTACAGCATGACGAGGATCAGCTGACCCCAAGAATCCAAGGGCTCGGCGTTGTCGTCCATCTCATCGATGGAGCCATCGAAGACTTGAGGCAGCTTCTGGGGAAGCTCCGACGTCAGGACGTTGATAATGGCCTGACGGGGTATTGTGAAGAGGATTGTCTCTTCAGGGATATCACGCGTAGCGACTGTCTTCATGTCAGTATGAACATGTTCAGAAGGCGAGGGTGAGCCAGTGGGGTCTCACTGATGCCGCGACCGGCGGCCTGCGGCCTCAGGTCGACGATCTGCAGGAGGTCATCGCGGAACTCGCCGCCAGCGGCCTTGAACCACTGCAGATAGCGATCTGACAGGGCCTGAAAGTCGTCCATGATGAGTTTCAACACGGATGATGCAGGCGGCGGGTTGAGATGGGCTGTGGGAAATTGTTCGCCTTTTTGTGAGATGGTGTAGGGAAAATCTGGACTGAGACGGAGAAAGAGTAATGCAGCTCCAGAGGCGAAAGGTTCGCTTCTGCGATTGGCTATTACCGCAAGAGGGTGGATCAGCTTCCCAAGGCCATGGATATGGATGTGCGCGCAACGGATGCAAAAGTAATCTGGTGATGAGCGATTGATTGAAGCTATATGGTCTTTCTCTTCTTGTGCTTGCCCCCGCAGTCGATCCATCTGGTTCGCTATTTCAGAGTTCAGCAGCTCCAGTGTACGCATTGGCAAACAGAGATTAAGCCAGCAAGATGTCGTGATATCGTGATGATTTGCGGGGTGAAGCGGCAAGAGTGGGCTATCCGGGCGAGACGTGGGTCCGCACGGTGTGCCCAACATGAAAAGCAAGGTAGTCGGCACGCGCCGGTGGCTACACAGATGCCCGCAAAGAGAGGTCAGAGACTGTTTTTTTTTTCCCTTGCAGCTTCATGACGATCCATTCTGGGGGTCTGATGACTTCTGAAATGTGCGCCTCACTGCATGAAGCAGAGCCTGTGAGGAGGTGCTCTGGCACAACATCCCAAGCAGACAGTGGGGAATCCCGGGCACGGTGACCCCTGCCACTCCGGTCAACCCCCGCAGCCCCGGGCCGGGCTTTCCCTCCGCCTGTTATCCGCGCCCTTCGACCACACAGTCTCATAAGGCGCCTTCTGTGAATATCCAGTGTGTGGACGAAGCATCAAGCCACTCGATCCGAAAGTCGACTCCAGTCTTCCTCTCTCACCATCAATGTGGTCATACCGAGTGCTCCAGATCCAGATCCAGATCATCTCACCCAACTTGCTACAAGCTTGCACTGCCCATCCCAGCAACAACAACATGGCTCCCTCCGCTACCCAAACGCCAGCTGTGCAGTCTGAGTTCAACTCCGCCTCCAAGACGGCACAGTCCTCTCACGGTCATGAGCTCGCCCACCAGACGCCCCTCGAGGCCATCTCCCATGGCTCCGTCCCTCTGCCCGGCATCCCCGTCCACCCCAGTTTCGCCGCCCACCGTGAATGGATTCTCAATCATCTAGCCGCCGCCTTCCGCCACTGGTCTCGTTCCAACTACGTCGAGGGCTTCAGCGGCCACATATCGGTACGCGACCCAGAAAATCCCTCGGCCTTCTGGACCAACCCACTCGGCGTCCACTTCGGCCTCCTCAAGGCCTCCGACATGATTCTCGTCGATTTCGACGGCGCCGTTATCGGGGGTAACCGCACACGACCCCCGAACAAGGCCGGCTTTCTCATTCATTCGGCCGTCCACCAGGCCCGACCCGATGTCCACGCCGTCTGCCACGCCCACAGCATCCACGGCAAGGCCTGGTCCGTCTTTGGCCGCCGCCTCGACATGATCACGCAGGACGCCTGCAAGTTCTACGGCGACGCCCAGGCCGTCTACAATTCCTACGGTGGTGTTGTGCTCGGCGCCGAAGAGGGCCACCGCATCGCCGCCGCCCTCGGCCCCCGCGGCAGGGGCGCCATCTTGCGTAACCACGGTCTGCTGACCGTCGGCCACACCGTCGACGAGGCCGCCTTCCTCTTCACCAGCATGGAGCGCAGCTGTCAGGTCCAGCTGCTCGCCGAGGGCGTCCATGGCATCCCCAAGGTCCTCATCACCGACGAAGAGGCCGAATTTAACCGCGACGTTGAGGCGGACCCTGAATACTGTTACTGCGAATTTCAAGTGTACTACGACCTGGAGGAGCATCTGTCCAATGGCGATTTCAAGAACTGAGCTGCCTGCCAGTTCACGATGTATTGTGAAATTCTTTCTTTCCGTTTCTGCGTAGATATAGCATGGCAATCCAAGCTTTGGCGGCACGAATCCCATAATTACTGCTGCCGATAGCCACGACCTAGTCTGAATACCAAAGGCGCTCGCCTTCTGTGCCACCCCCCGCTTCCCCAGGTTACCCATACCCTTCTTTATCACGCCTCTGTGATCGTTGTAATGTGTAGGGCTGCATCAGTGTACAGCCGATTCGTAGCCAAGCACTTGGACCCTGGCCGGATCTTCCACATGCTGTTTGGCCCCAACTGAAACTCCGCACCATCCATTTGTACCTTCACTTTGCCCGTCGCCACAGAGCAAACACGTAGCCGTCCTTCTATGGCTTCCCACTGTGTCGTGCAACCGGGCTTGACGGCCACCACGTTAAAGCTGACGTCGGGCGAGATGGAGATGGGTTGGTTGGTGGTCAGATACGAATTGGAGAAAGCAATGTCTGTCACAGTTAGGTCTCCTCGACGATATCGACCATATAGTGAGTACTCACTTTCTGCAGCTGATGCCCACTCATCACGGATCCGGCCCGGTGCCACCTCCCAGTCTTCCATCTCAAGGTCGTCTTCAGCCGCGCTGCTGCCGCTGCCCACATCCTCGTCATGTGCTGACCGATTTCTTCGCATTGGGCCGTGCCTTTGCATTTTCCGTGAGGAGTCCGCCTTCGTGGTCGGAGCAGCGGACGGCGGTCCATCCAGTATCTCAACCTCGGACTCTAGCTCTAGCTCCTGCTCCTGCTCTGGCTGCGACTCTGGATCCGACTCTGCCGCGAGCCGTGATGTAGACCGTCGGCTTCCAGCTGCATATTCGCCGAGAATCGGGCTGGCTTCGTTTCGGGCGGCCCCTGCAAGCAGGGAATTGTCACCTTTCTTCGTCCGGTACAAGCACGCGTTACGCTGATGCCAGATCATTGATCGTCCCCAGCACGCACCACAGCCTCTGGCATCCTGCTTCAAAGCGGCGGATGCGTTGACAGGCGGTAGGACGCAATCGTATCCTGCTTCAACGCACGCCGAACAGCTTTCAGGGGCGAGACGGCCAGTCAGGTAAAGCAGCGTGCTAGCAACAGTCGCGGAAGATTCGGCATTCTTGGTCGTGATGACCCACCAAGGGGGGACTTTGCGCAACATTGGGTACTGCATGTATTCGGCAACGTGCTGCTTCCTATGAATCAGGGTGCCGGGCGGCAAGATTCTTTTGAGATAGCCATAAAGCGCCTCGTTCTTCAATGAACCATCTGTAATGAATTCGCCGCCTCTGTCTTGGGCCCTCGTTGCTGCCATGTTTCTCAGGTTGCTTTCGACCAGTGTAGACATCGATTTTGGCGTCGACATTTGGCGGATACTAGCCAAAGACCTTTCAAGCGAACTTGCTGCGTCTTTTCTCAGCTGCATCTGCTCCTCTGTGCGCTTTCTTGTCCGTTCGTTCACGAAGGGGTTTGCAGGGGGTGGAGCCCCTGGTCGGAGTGGGTTTCTAGTGATAATAATCGGTGGTGATGATGTCCCCTTATTACGATATACGTCGATGAAGGAAATGGTTCCATCCCCATTATCGTTATACATGCCTCCCCAGTGCTTCCCTGTCATGTGTGCGCAAATTGTGCTGACGGTGGCACTGAGCGACCTGCAGTTCCGAACAGGACAAACGTAGGGGAATACTGGGTCGTTCCAGAGTTGGTAGTTGGTGGGACATATACCGCCGTTGTGGATGCGGGTGGTACCGTCGGGCTGAGGCCATTCAGTGTACGGTCTTCCTGCTGCGGTTTGGGTCATGTTCTTTGCGGGGCCACCGATACGGGGGTCCTGGTCCACGGTGTCGTGCTCGAAAGCAGAATGCTCAAACTGTGTCGTTTCGTCGAAGGCTGTTTCTTCTTCCATCGAATGACTACGGTCGCGGAAGTCTTTCGTTTTCTGTTTGTAGTCACTCGAGTTCCCTTCCGACGATGTGGCCCGTGGTCTTTTCCTATCGATCTTGATGATATAAGGCCGTGAACCAGAGCCTGAAGGGCCCCGTTCGGTCATCTCGATAGTTTGGTGCGATGTAGCGGATGCCGGGGTGTGAATAGCCCCGGTCCCCTTGGAGTTTTCTACTCGAGAGGTTCCGGAGGTTTCCGGTGAATGCGATGTTTGTGTGAAATTCATGGAGCGGGTGTTGTCACTGCCATGCATAATCTCAGCTTGGCCATCTCTGTAGCCTGTAAAGCTGGCTTCTGCACCAGACAGCGAGCGTTTGCGCTTCGAGGACGACGCAGCTACTTGCGTCAGTATCAATCAACTAAATCATACTGCATGGTACATACCTGTGTCGGCGTCGCCACTGTGGTTCCTATCAAGACGAGGCGCCTGAGCGCCTGTGTTGCTCTTGGTGCCTGAAGATGATGGCAATCCCCCGTTCAGCCACTCCACTTCAGATGCAGAGGCTTTTTGGTCTCGAACGTCTCGTTCCCACAGTTCTTGAAGCTCCTTCATTCGAGAGCTTACAGAGTGCTTCGGCTTTGGCGACCCGTAGCCCGTGCTTAACTCGGCTCTTGCTGGCCTGTTCTCACTCTGAAAAGATGGCTGCTCTCCCCCAGCAGGGGCCGACCCGCTTTGGGGAAGGGCCGCGTCGCTGTCTGTATGTGCTGTCTCAAGACTCGAGGACCGTGGCAGATTACGGGGTCCGTCGTCGTTGTCCTCGTCCTCGTCCTCGTCATTGCCGTCGTCGTCGTCGTCTTCGTCGTCTTCGTCGTCGTCGTCCTCGTCGTCGTTGTCGTCGACCTCGTCAGAGCCATCAGTGTCATTCGGGGCTTCCGAAGAATTCACCGGGTAGACGCTGGCAGTCCTGACACACTGCTTTTCGGAGAGCTTGGGATTTAACCCAGCACCATCTGTCCGGACATTGTCGTTATGAGACACTGCTTCCTTTGAAGGAAAGGCGCCTTCCTTCCGGTTTCCCCCTAACAAGGACGTTGCCCATGGAGGGATGAAGTTCGGTGCTTTGAGGCTGTCCATCATAGCGGGCGGCGAAACCTTGTGACTTCGCCAAGAGTCCCTCGTTTGAATCGTGTCACAGACCTTATTATGGTGTCAGAGAGACACGCTGGTCATTTTATGAAGATACGTTGACTTGAGCCTCACGTCAAATGAGTACCTATGGCGCGCACGCACCAAGTCGCGTAAGGGCGCGTCCCTGCCGTGGGAGAGTCAAGCTGAACACAGCCGTGCACTGGAAAATTACCACGATGAACACCGAGAGCTAATGCAAGAAATTTGAAAAGGGATGGCTAGACTCGTGAGGTAGCTTCAGTGTGGTCCGGGGATAAATGGAGGGTTGTCATGGTGTAGAAGTGATAGATTGGACACGGATGAAGCAACTACGTGTGTTTTGGCCCGTGCTTCTCGGTGCAGGTCGCGATAGAGTTCAGCATTTCCACCTCCATTGAACCTTGGAGACTGCGGAGACTGAGAAGTTCTGGGTAAACGGCTCCGCTTCATGTCCTTGTGAATTGAACCTCTCCGCACCTTTCCTTGTGAATTGAACCTCTCCGCACCTTTCCTTGTGAATTGAGAACCACTACGTCTGACAATACTGCTTAGACCAGAGCTAGTAGCTCGAACATAAAACCTCTCCAAGCACCCAAGGCAGTATGAACACAAGTCTTATGATCTTATGCAACAATATGATACAATACAGACATCTATCCGTACACTCCCAACACCGACTATCCGTGTCTAGTTCTTCTTGGCCGCCGACTTGCGCATGCCCGCCGCTCTGAGTTTGGCGGCCTTCTCAGCCTTAGCCCTCTTGGCGTCCTGCTGGCCCTTGGCCTTCTTCTTCTTCTCCTCGATCGCCCTCTGCTGAGCCAACATGGTCCATTCGTCCTCCTCCATGCCCTCCATGGCTTCGGCCCTCTTCCGCCTGCCCAGCGCCATCCTCTCCTTGACCCATCGCCTCGAGCGGAACCTCGCCTTGCGGCTGTTGCGCCCACCGCGACCGCCTCCCCTCTTCGTCACACCCGCCAGCTTCACCAGCCGGCCAACCCGCCAGTTGTCCTCCCGGTAGCTGTAGTCGTCGCGCAGGCGCAGCATTCTCGCGGGGCCGCGGGGCTTGCCGTCGGGGCCCACAGCGCCGGGCCTCACAACCTGCGTGGGGATACCCGAGGCGGAAATCTCAGGCTCGATGGCGCGCGGCACAATGGTGTGGGCCGTCATATTAAGACGACGCTTGCGCTCGGCGTTCTGCGGGTACGGGAGCGTGTCCTCCTTGTTGTAGACGACGCCAATGTATTTCCTGTCGGGGTGGCGCGCGGGATCGCGGTAGTACTTGACGTAGCCCGTCGCCATGGCGTGGATCGTGTGGTCGCGACCCATGATGCAGTTCTCGCCTGGCCACCAGATTGTGCCGCGCTGCTTGTAGAGGATGTTGCCGGGGATGACATATTGGTCTAAAGGGGGGGAAAGACGCGTTAGAGGACCGATGAAAGCGATTGACCGGCCATTGGAGACCTACCGCCTGTACGCTTCGCTCCCAGCTTCTTCGGGATCGTCTTTCGCGGCTTCAGCTTGTATTGACCCTGCGCTTTGACGGAGGCGTATCGTCGGCCGGCCACGAGGGCATTGCTGGCATCGATTTGAATCCGGGGGGCCGCATCGGCTGCGAGCGACAGGGTCGGTCGGAGGAGACTCGCGGTCACCGCCCGTATGGGCAGCTGCAACTGGAATAGACGCATCGCTGCTTCGAGGATGCGACGCTACCCCAATTTGTGGTGATACTCGTGCTGTCAGTAGGCTGAGGTTGACGTCTCGTCTCAGGGATCGAGCTTCAATCGAACGTGTCGGGCGATGGAGATTTTCGGCTTAGTCATGAAGCGTCGATAGCGATAAGGCTCAATGGGCTCCACCAGGAACTGGACAGCTGCCACTTGGACAGTTGGAGACCACTCCCACCACGCGCGGCGCTCACTTGATCAAGTCTCAATTACTTGCCATCTTGCGCCTGTACATGCCAAGCTCTAACGATGCGTGCCTTCACTTCTCTCTCAGTTGTGCTTCTTGCACTAGTTAGCACCGTCTCTGCGCAATTCGGCTTTTTCGAGCAAATGTTCGGCGGCCAGCAACAAGGCCAACAGCAAAGGCCACAGAACGTTCCCAGCGACTCAGCAGCATACCGCCAGCAGTACGACCGATGTAAGAGAATGCCATTTCGTCATAGGAAACACGCCATGAATGACTGACATGTCCAGCCTACTGCGAACACTATCTGTGTCCCGATACTCTCGCCTGCGTACACTACCCCCACCACTGCCCGTGTCCCTGGCCGATGAACGAGGACAAGTTCGAGCTTTCCGACGGCCAGCGCATTTGCGTCTCGAAGGGCGGGTTTGCGGCCAACGAGGCGGCACGGAAGGTCGAGCTGGCGCGGAAGGGCCTGTTGTAAAGGGCCGCAATAGAGTTGGATATAGAATGAAGCGAAGCAACATGGAAATACATCTGGACAACGAATGACGAATTTGCGGCGCAGGATCAACAACTGGGAATATCGATCTACTCCAAGGGAAAGCTGGCTGTGGGAGATGGCGAGGCAGACCCCCAATAGACATCCGATGCCCGGTCTGCCGAAGCAGAGGGCGGGTTAGGATACCGGATAGTGCGCGAGGGTGTAAACACGGCCGGACAGGCCAGATCATGGAAGACAATGACCGATGAAGAAATAGAAAAAAACGCCGTCAAGTCAACCCCTTCCTCCCGTCCCTTCCGTCCAACTCCAGGGATTTCTGTGCAGGTGCAAGTGCCGTTGCCGGTATCATTTCTCGAGGTGCCTCACTAACAAAAAGAAAAGGATCATTCTGGTCCATGCTTTCCTCTCGAGCTCCTATCGCATTGCCAAGAGCGACTCATCATGCCTGGCCATTCATGGCGTGATCCTGGCGGGGCAGCGAGGGGACCTCCTCGTCGTCCTCGATAGTCTCCTCGGGGTGGCCCAGCAAGTGGGCGACATTCTTCATTTCGTAGTGCTTCTTCCGCAGAGCCTCGAAGCGGCGGTGCTTCTCCCTCTCTTCGGGCGAGAGACCCGCCAGCTCGTCTTCTCCGTGGCCGCCGCTGTCGCTGTTCTCGTCCACGTGAACCTTGAGCTGTTTTTCTTTGCTCGACTCGCTTTCCGGGACCGCCTCCTCCGGCTCGCCCAGCGACATGTCCGGAATGTCATCTTCGCCGGCAGGACGACGGTGAGTCTTGCGGCGAACAGAGCCAGACGCAGCGTCGAGACCAGGACCAGCACCTTCCATGATCTCGTCTTCTTCCGAGGGGTCCTCGGAGGGGTCGTAGTGCTTGGCATAGGGTGTCTTGGGTTCCGTGATCTTCATGGTCGATGAGCGCTCCTGCTCGGTGAGGTAGAGATTGGCCTCGTCCCACCTGAGGCGCTGGGAGTCCTGTGAGGGGTCCTCCTGCTCGTCACCGCCGGAGACGGAGACAGCGTGGCTTGAAGATCGCCTGGAGCCGCCGCCGAGGCGTGCGGCCGAGGAGGAGCGGCGGTGGCCAGCGTTGAACTGCGTGTTCGCGATGGTAACCTCTTTGTCGGTTTGCTCGGGAGTCGGAGAGGTGGGGGGAGAATTCTGGAAGCTGTTCTTCAGAATGCCTGGGCGCCCGGCCGCGTTAGCTTTCTCGTGCGATGTGATAGTCAAGATGTGGCAGCTAAGTTTACCTCTGGGCCGCACAATGTTGGGGCCAGGCGGGGAGTGAGACTGGGGGCTGTGATCGACAATAGCGGCCATGTTGGCTGATGTGTGTTGCGGGCGGGCGGGCGATGGATGGATATGAAGAGAAGCGACTCTGGGTGTTGGGTCGTTGGCGAGAAAGCTGCAGAGAAGGTGTTTGGCTGGGTGTGGTGCGCGGAGGAAGTTGACGGCGGGGTACCAAAAGCGAAGCAAGCACAGCGGGGTGGTTGTGGTCTGACCAAGTCGTGGGGCTATTCTTGTCGCGTGGGCTGGACGAGTGTGAACAGGCGCGTGGGTGGATGAAATGATCACAGTCTTGGGGTGAGGTAGGGAGAAAGAAGAAATCGGAGTCAAGAGAAAGAGTGGTGAGACTTGTGGGGGGTGATACCTTGATGACGGAGAGCCTCGAGCTCGTGGACCAAACCGACGAGGACTTCAGTCAGGCAGGTCACCAAGTCGGAGATCCGGGGGTGGCCTCTCAGCGCTGTCTGGGTGCCTGACAGGTCGAGGTACATTGGTGGGGTGCCGGTTGCGGTACTTCACAGGGCAGTCGTCTTTTGGGCGTTCCTTGGGCAGACGTGCTGGTATGTCAGGCACGCACTCACCTAGCCATGCCGAGTGCGGTGACTAGATCCGGATCTTCTGCTCGTAATTCGGATTTTCATTAAAATGTCTTTAACACTCAGAATGGCTTGTTCTTGCTCTTCTATCCTCTTGTGATACTGTGGTGGCCAGTCTGATGATGGTCTCACATGCAACACACATGGCGCGCGGGTGGGGTACCTAGAGCCAGGTACCTGCCTATGTACTTCCACCAGGCAAACGGTGACGCTGGTCGTGTCTCTCATCAGCAGCACAGCGCTATCAACCACTGGAACGTGCCGCTGTGCTGGGTCCCAAGGCGCTGGCCGTCCGCAACTGATAAGGCGTCTTCAGCATAGTGGTGTGGGTGGGGGCCCCCGGGACCACCTCCCAACCCCCAGCCCCTCGTTTGTGACGACGTCATATGCCAAAGTGTTTGGCACGCTGCACCTCCATCACCTTGCCCATCCACTGAGACGCTGGAGTGATGGGATTCGGCTTTGCCCTCCACACCCCCCTCTTCACGATGCCTTCATCAGCACGCTAACTGTCCAAGGGCCGACATTGTGATTCGAGTCAAGATCAAGGCCATCAAAGGCCAATTTCCACGTGCTTGTGCCGCCCACGTTGACCTCATGGTACATGCAGCTGTCGCCAAGCCATCAAGATGCTGCCCACTGGCACGCCTGCTAGTCTCCTCTCTCCGTGCTTTGCTGTCCTCATCCTCCTCGCAGCATTGGCTTCCCCGCTTCACATTCCCGCGCGGGGTTGTTCCTCCCGTCTTCGTCGCCTTTTTTTTGCTGTACAGCCGCTGCAGGCTATCGCGGAGAGAAAATGTCCTGCACCCCGCGTTCGGGAACCTGGGGTTGGTGGATGACGCGAGGTCGTACATGTGGTGTCATTACCTGGCGGAGAGAAGCCTCCCGGCCTAGTTAGCGTATCAGTTCAGCTTGCTCTGTTCTAGCGCCGATCGATCGGCATTGTACCTTCTGTTGGACAAGGAGTGTTCCAGTCGACGATCAGTTGAACCTTATTGTGTAAATGCAACTTGTCCCAGGTCGGACACCTAAGAGCGGGAGCGGAAGCGGGAGAGAGCGGGCCATGTGTCCTGTCCACTCCGGCCCGGTTCACGGTAAACGGGGCAAGTCGGAGACCAGCGGCGCTTCTGCCGCTATATTGCCGAGACGACGCTGAAGGTCAATAGCCACAGGCAGAAAAGCCCTCATCTGAGTGTGCAGTGGTAGTTGGCTACTCACGTCCAGTTGACTGGACGCATAATTGTCCATCCTCGTGAGGGTTACTTCCATAGGGTGATATCGAAGGTCAACACCAAAAAGTCGCCATGTATCGTACTGGTATCATCAGCACTGCCCAGGAGCACTGGTTCCTTTTGGCTGCCTCGTTGCTGCCGCTTTTCCTTTGTTACTCCATCTGCCTCGCTCTGGTTTCGCCCTTGAGGTCGATCCCAGGCCCTTTTGTTGCCCGGTTCACCAATCTCTGGTATATCACAAGGTTGTATCGTGGCCACTTCGAGACTGATGCACTTGAGTTGCATGAGACACATGGTAACCCTCATCCTCTCCAAACTTTTCCCCTGCTAACGCACGCGAGGTCCCGTGGTCCGACTCGGTCCAAATCGGTATACTTTCGCCAGCGCCTCTGCTCTGAAGGCAATCTACGGTCCGGCCGCAGCCTCTCTCTTTCCCAAGTCCCCGTCGTACAGACCAGCAGCGCCGCCGGATCCCTCGAAATGGACGCTCTTTGCCGACGAAGACATACAGCGTCACGCAGCTCACCGTCGCCTTTTCCAGAGCGCGTACTCCATGTCCTCCCTCGTCACCTACGAAGCCTACGTCGACGAGTGCGCCGACCTCTTTGCCCTGCGACTCACCGAGCTCGGAGAGGCTGCTGAATCCAGCAGTGAGGAGCATCTGTCCCCTCCTGACATGGGCCACTGGTTCCAGTGCTTTGCATTTGACGTGATCGGCCTCATCACCTACAGCCGTCGGTTCGGTTTCCTCGACCGCGGCGACGATGTGGGCGGCTTGATCCGCACAATCGACAAGGAGATGGTCTATTTCACACTCACGGGCGTCTTTCATTCTCTCCACAAGCTTCTCTTTCCCATCCGCAACCGCATGGCAGGCAGTCAAGGCACCGGGCGCACGTACCTCATGAATTTCACCAAGGAGTGCATAGCCGAGCACCAGAGCCGGCCAGCAGCCGCCTCGACCGAACAGGCCGAGGCGGCGAGGGCCCCGATGGACTTCTTGTCCAAGTTCTTCCAGAAGCACGCCGGAGACCCGGCGCGCTTCACCATGTACCACGTCCTCGCCGGGTGCGCCTCCAACATTGTCGCGGGCTCCGACACGACGGCGACGAGTCTGTCGGGGATTCTCTACCATCTGCTGAAGGCGCCGGGCACGTTCGCTCGGTTGAGGGCCGAGGCTGACCAGGTGTCAGGTCAGGCGAGGCATATTTCGTGGGCCCAGACGCAGAAGATGACCTATCTTCAAGCCGTCATCAAGGAGGCGCTGCGGCTTCACACGGCTGTCGCGCTTCCGATGGAAAGAGTCGTCCCGACAGGCGGCGTGGAGATTGAGGGCCATTTCTTTCCTGAGGGTGTACGTCAGAGATTCCTGTCATTGAGCCCGCTCCGAGGTACTGACAGCACAAAGACACTGGTGGGCATCAATCCCTGGGTCTATCACCGCAACACGGCCATCTTCGGCCCAGACGCCCACGCTTTCAACCCGGACCGTTGGCTCACGACTGACGCCGGTCGTCTAAGCATCATGAACAAGAACCTCATTTCCGTATGTTACGCCCTCCCTCTGTGATCGATTCAGCCCCTGAACATCTGATGCCTCTAGTTTGGCGCCGGCGCCCGGACATGCATAGGCCGCCACATCGCCCACCTCCAAATGGCCAAACTCATCCCCCGCATCGTACGCGACTTTGATTTTAGCGACATCAACAGTCCGAGCAAGGAGTGGTGGTCCACGACAAACTACTTTTTCCTCAAGCCAAGCAACTTCAGGGTCAGGGTCAAATCTCGCACACCAAGGGCTGACTAGCAAATTATCGGACAGAACAGACGCTTTGACACAAGTCGACGGAGCCCAACACCCCCAGTGCTAATGAGAAGCACAAGACAAACGCCATTTGACATCCCACGCAAACAGGAACCGCCCATCCAGTGATATATCCTCAGGTATCCCGACACATTTGAAGGAAATCATGCAGCTCCTTCAGGCTGTCGTGGTCGACACCTTTGGTGTAAGCGCACTGCTTTCCGTTCCCGATCGACACCTCGACGGACCGCCGGACGAGCCACGCGACGCCGCCCGAATGCCGGAAAAGACCACTCGCGCGCACTTTTTCAGGTCCCAATCGCATCGTCTCACGGTCCCAGAGCTCCTGCCACCGCTCTATAGCGGACAGGATGACGGGAGCGCTTGCCGAGAGAGTGGACATGAGGCGCGCCGAGACAATAGATGCGCTTAGTCCTGCGTTACGTGTATTTGTGTTAGATTCGGGTGGTGAAGCGGCGATCACGGAGGCTCGAAGAGCAGGGGAAACAGGACATCACATACCACCGATGAGAAAGTAGAGATTCATCAGAGTGACTGGCTCCAGCGGAAAGTGGCTGGCGCCGAGCCAGCCGTCCTGCATGAGAACGGCCAAGCAATGACTGAGAGATGTGCGTGACCGCGATGCCTCGGCCTCCCTCGAAGCCATGAGTCTAAACTCCGTAGCGTCCGCAGCACTCCACAGTTCTTCGGAGCAGGGGAAGTCGCCCGTCATCTCGGCGCTCGCTATGATGGGCGGCGAGTTGAACGTCCCGCACTGCGACCAGTCGATCAAAGCGGCCCAGGCGGCCAGCCTATTAACGGGTTAGCACGGGTTGGACCGCATCCGCCAAGAAGTCCCACGCATCCAAAGATAGCCCTTACCGAATACACGTTTCTACGCGTATGAAATCGTCCCACGGGGTGTCCTCGGGAAGATTGTCGTGCTTCATCTGCAGCAAGCCAAGCGACCGGATGGTCGCCACGATGACCGGCAGGTTCTCTGTGCGTGTTCTGCGGCGCACCTTCTTATCGTTGACGAGGGCGCGCATGCTATGTATGTTGAGGGCGGCGAGAAGCACCTCGATCACACGTTTTGATGGCAATTTCTGGCGCGGCTCGAGAGCCACGACCTCACGGAGACGCTGGAAAATGTACTCCTCGCCGACGCGAAAGAAGGTGTGCGTCGAGAGGGCGTCGTCCCGCGGCACAGCGCGCATCGAGCCCATGAGTATGAGGGCAAGGAGGAGCTCCAGGGATGATTCCTCGTAGCTGAAGGAGGCCACGTGCGCTACGGGGAAGTCGGGCTGCGTGTATCGGAAAAAGGTCGACACGAAGAGCTTGGCGTTGCGAGCGGTGAAAACCTGCTTGGCGGAGTCGATGCTGAACGTCTCGCTGTAGGAAGCATCCATCGCCGAGAGTCGAGCGTGGACAGCGCCGAGCTCGGCAACGATGAAGGCCAATCGCGCATCGAGCGCCGGCGATGAGTGATCAATATCGGGCACCTGGTTGAACAAGTCGTACAGGTCGAGCTCATCCTCGACATCGCCCATGAGAATGTCGGTTATGTTCCACGGGAAGAATTCCCGCTCCGGGTCAAACTCTGTGCCTCCTATTTCGGCCTCTCTCATGGGCTCACAGAAGAAAGACTTGATCATGGTTTCGGCTTTTGGATCTGTCATGCTGAGCAGGAAGGGTATGGATAGTCGAGCCCGGGCGTCACGGGTATATGGTTTGCGAATCCTCAAAGGGTCCATCCCTGAGGCATTCGAGGGGTCCCGCTGCACCTTGTTGTAGGAGCAGATGGAGTGGCGAGACACACAACGGCCGCATGGCTCGGCGAGGTCGCAGGCCAGCTTGCTGTGTGCGCATGCATCACAGGCGCGAGGCTTTTGGCCACGCTTGATGGTCTGGACTTCATGAGAAGGGCGACCACGATTGTTGCCCTTGGTCAGGCAAGAGGTGGCATGCTTCCGGCACACGTCGCTATGGCACGGTGAGTGGGTGCGTGCTGGCCGAGTGGGAGGGCAGGAGGAGAGGGTCATGTACGAGGAAAAATGAGGGGACAGGTGAGGGGATTCAAGGGCTGAAGTGACGAAAGGCAAATGGTTTCACTGACCGACGAGCAAAAGCTTTGGTACAATACGGGCAGCTGAAGCGGCCATTCTCGGCATCTACTCAAAGTCAGGCTTTCTGTCCTAGCTGTCCAGAGTTTGCGGGGGTGCATGTGAGGTGAGAGAGGGGCTCATCATTGAGATCTGGGTACAAGAGGCTATCAGCAAAATGGTGGACTCACGGGTGGACTCATGACGCCGGAGGTGGGTGTTCCTCTGATACTCCTTTCCGCAGACGGAGCATTCGAATGTCATCTTGCATCTTGAGCATCTAGACGTCCTACATGTTCTGCTTGGGTTTTCTTCTGGCGGCTGAAGACCATTTGATGGGAAAGAAATGACCGTCGAGGTTGGCTTCGGTTGGCATCCAGGGCAGTCGGTGCCTACGACGGACCCCGACAGCAGTGAAATGGTGGGTTTTGGTGGGTTTTGTCCGATGGGTCCAACCCTCTTTGAGCTGGCAAGGTGGGACTCTGGCATGTGCTGGCAGCTGTGGTCAGCGCCCTGAAGGTAAGACCGGCACTCCGGTCGTTGGCGCCGCTGAGAAATCAGAAGATCCGTTCCCCCCACCCTTTGCCCCCTCGCCCCCTCTGACCCCTGTCGAACATGTGCCGGCGCGTCGATTCATTGGTAGACACTGCCACTAACAGCATCGCTTCACGTCAGGTGGCGCCCTGTACCCTTGGTCCTAGCACTATAAGCACCGCCTGCACAGCAGGAGATGGGTGGCCTGACAGGACTCTGGATCCCTTTTTCCCTGACCGAAGAACCCGTCATGCCCACTTCCATGGCTTTGGCAACTTCCCAACACCGATCCGCCTTCCACTTAACTCAACACCACCGTCAACGACTGGTGGTAGTGACCATCTACGTGTAATCATGGTGAAAGAGCCTCGCATTGCCTCGTAGCAGGGCCCATCCATGCTCGCCCAACCATCAGTTGTATCTCCATATCGTCCACGATCACTTGGCGACAAGTTCAGGCCCTTGATGCCGGCTCCTGCATCACACATCTCTGCCTTCCGCCTGCTAACCTACCACCGTCTTCGAGCGTACCACTTGGCTTGAATACTTGTCTTTCATCATCTCTACCGCAAGGACCATTCATCCGCCTGACATGACGGGTTCCCTGTCTGCGCGTCACTGCTGCGAGAAAACGATAAAGTTGCTCTATAGGGGGTTGTGCTCGATTCACCCGGCCATCATTTCAGGCAGGTCACTCACTCTGTCGAATACTGGGTCAAATCGCCAGGCCGTCGAACATATCGCCAAGGCCTGGACATTCGAAATGCCCCTCACCGGGAAACCAGGCCAGACCGACCGGCCGTCTGGTTTGTTTGCAGCACGTATTCCCCACCTCCACTCTGATCCCGTAATTCGAGGTCATTTCGTATAGGGTTGATGGGTATAACTGACCCATGAGAGAGCACGTTACGTAGTCTTCCCTGCTAGTGGCCCGGACATCGTCCAAGTTAATATCCCTGCTTCGTCGGCTATTTTGCACGACGCACTAGACTAGAGCGAATAGCTGATCAGAACGCCTTATCTCCTAGACGAATCTGGTTGTCAGTGTTGTGAGAATGCCAAGGGCCACACCATGCATGGCGTTTGGTACGTAACTAGGGTCAGTATCATCAGGGTTGCTGTCGTGGGGCCTGTACTCCTTATTTGACTTGTGCAGAGCACAACACAGTTTCGAACTGCTTCAAATGGGTTGGCGGCTGACCTTCCGCGAACAAGGCTTTCAAAAAGCTGTTCTCTTTGCCGTTCTGATGTGTGTGTGAGAGCCGCGGTTAGCCCAATCGTCAACCTTGAACAAGCACACCATCCATCCCTTCGGGCATGGTTGCATTAGCACAACATAATGCATCCCACGATATGTCGTGAAATTTCTGCGAGGAGTGCCAGGAAGTACCATTGATACTATGCTGAGGGCAAGAAAACAAGTATGCAGGTATGTGAACTGATGGATGAAGAAAGAAGAAGAACTGGTCTAGGTGTATGAGATGCTTTACCCCTAATGATAGACTCCGTAATGATGCGTCGTGTAACATGATTGTGTCATAACAACATTATCTCATGGCTCTCGTTCAAGCAGGCTAGCAGCCTCAACACCGTGCCTTGGCGTGAAAACGCACTCGAATGGCAGCGGATGCCTACCCAATTGTGTCAGTCTTGGTCGATCATTACATGTCATGTGGCTATGAGGGGGAACCAAAATCCAATTCGAGGCATGAACATACCCGCCTAATCCAATAGAGATACCAACCCTGGGCTCCAAGACTTGACCATTGTCATCGATAGCCTTGTCAATGTGGAACGCTGACATGAGCGTCGCAACAAAGATCTGAACAGAAGCAAGTGCAAGGTGATTTCCCGGACATTTCCGCCGGCCGAAGCCGAAATTGCCCGGAGACTCTGGCTCACCGCGAAGGTAGCGGTCCGGTTCAAAGAGGGCAGGTCGATCATACACTGTTGGGTCAGAAGCCATGGCAGAGGCATTCGCAAAAACGATGGAACCTTTGGGTATGCGCATGCCATTGTAGACATCCTCCGCAAGACTTCTGTGTGGTATGACCAAAGGGTTTAATGGGAGGCATCGAAGAACCTCCTTGATGAAACGATCCAGGTATTGGAGGCGGGGGCGATCATCAAAGGTTGGCAAGCGATCTGGTCCGACAACTTCATCTAGCTCCTCTTGAATGCGCCGCTGGACATTGGGGTACTTTGTCAGGAAGAGAACACAGGCTTGCAGGGTGCTCCAGGTTGTGTTGCCGCCGGCAATAAATATGGCGCCCGCCGCGCCTTTGATATCGGGAATGGTCAATTCCTGGGACTTGCCAGACTTCTCGATGACTCGATATTTCTCCAAATATGTCTTCATAAATGAAGAAGACGCGATACCTGCGTCAATGTCCTTCAAGCTTGCGGCCCAAGGCTCTTCATGGATAGTGCGTATTGTTTTCTGACTGCGTCGCGCGTGAGCCAGAGGCTCTGAGAGGTTGAGGCAGTCCGGGAGGTATTTTGCAGGTGGAAAGAGATCGACCAGTGTTGAACCAGGAGTTCCACCCGCTGTCGTGGCATAGTTCGCGGCCTGGGACATGGCGCAATATGGAGAGTTCTTATCTACGACCTCCTGACCGAAGGCGATCCGGAATATGATGCTTGTTGCCATAAGCAGCGTGATGTCTTTCCAGTCCGCGGGGTCCTGGAGTAAATTTCGAACTGTTTTGCGTGCTTCATGCTGCTGGATTAACTCGAATTTCCTGACGTTTGTGCGTGAGAAGGTCGTTTGGAAGAGGCGCCGATGAAGGCTAAAGCGAGGCCCGTAGCGGAGGAATGTAAGGGTGAGGCCCCATCCCATTCTGAAGACTCTTGTCAGCGTACTGAGCGCTTACAGGGGGGCTGTTCAATATGCGCGGGTGTGGTCGTACATCTCGAAAAGAGTAAATCTCGGTCTGTCGCAGTAGTTGGAGCCCCGGCGTTCAAGTAAGTCTTCAGCAGCCTGGCGACTGTTCAGACAGATCATGTGTTGGCCGAGGACTTCGGTATGAATGACATCGCAATCTGGCCGGATGTGTAAGCCTCGAAACTACCAAAGTTGACGCATATTGCGTATCGTATTGGGTGCTTGTTGTACTGACCGTAGGCCTGGCCCCATCGGAGGTAATCCTTCTCAGGGCTGTCGATGCTGACATGGCCTAGGTTGCCAACCAAAAACCTGCCAGGGGGTCCAGGAGGGAGAGGGTACTTATACCGCGAGAATGCATGGGAGTATCGTACAAGCCATATCAAAGCCATGCCCAAGGCCACCGCAAGCGCGGCCTGCGGATAGCTGGCAAGAGTCATGCTTCCCTACCAAAGAGATCTAAGTCGAACCAAGGAGAGCGAGGAGGAGAGAAGAGCACGAAGTCGTAGGATATGGATATATGCCAAAACTTGCGCCACCGTCATGTCGACTGGTCTGGCAGTTCATAGATGAACGTGGTCTTGGAGAACCCCGGCCAAAGGCAGGACTTTGTCCAAGGATAAGGTCGCAGGACAAGAAGAACCAGGAACACCTGGGCCTCACGACGCTGGAGCAATGGGAACGGCTCAGAGTCTCGATCCCAATTGCTCCCACATCATCCCGCAGGCTGATCCAAGTGGCACCTACTCGTGCGGGACGAAATGTCCACTTCAGCGCGGAGGCGTCTTGGCCAAGATGGCAATAAAAGCAGTACAGGCATCCGCCCCTCAAGTAGGCTCCGAGTAGCGAGAGGGTCCAAAACGAAAAGGAATGAATAGCTGAATACACCCTAGAACCATGAGTGTGGGCGCCTCTGTACTAGGACGAGGTCCTCGGACGTGCCTACATAAAAAGTAATCAGTGGAGGGGGGAGTCAGGGCTCGCGTGTACCTGAGTAAGTCATCTGCAAACTTCCATGGTGAGGTAGGGTAAGGTAAGCTGGGCTCCTAGACAAGTGTACAACCCATGACACGATACTGGACGCCGTCAGACCCGCTTGCGACTCCTGAGCGGCAGCTTTAGACCGTTCAAGATCCATCATCTCACATCTGCGTGTGTGAGTGTGTGTGGGTGAGACCCGCCAACGTGCGCGCGCCGTCACCGGGGACACTTCTGTGTGCGGTGCGGCGCGGCTCAGGTAGTGCGATGCGGTGTTTTGCTGGTTTGGATCCTCTGTCAAGGCGAGACCGCTGGTTGTGAGAGAGTCAGGTCCTGCTTCTCCTCGTTGTCCCGTCCCGTGTCATTCTCCTTCGCACTTGCTACCACCTACGACGTACCTACCTACCAACCAAGGTACCTACCTCCAGCCAAGGCAGGTACTTAGCTACCTTCCTACCACCTTTACTTCTGGTCTTGCTGCGTCCTAGCTACAAGCTCAGCGGCAACCAAGTCAGGATACCTGGTACCTACCTACCTGGGTACGAGTCTGACACCTACCCGGTATGCCTTTCCAGATGTATCCTCCAGGCTCGGGGGAAGCCATGCCCCAGCCCCTGCTCTCCTTCGCCCATCTTTGGGTTCCCGACCCGATGGGACGTCGCATCCCTCCATGTCCCATGCATTATTGCCAGCTGGTTTGCAGGGTGGCTGCTTCCTTCCCCCAGTTTACGTCTTCATGCAGGCGTCGCCATTTCTGAGATCGTCCAAATCTGTTCCTTCCATGTCCCACCTGAGTCGCCTGTGGAAGAATCGGTCCCCATTCTGAACCCCTCTCTCTCTGACTCTTCACGACTAGAGACCGCCGCCCGACCCCCCCCTTTCCCTTTTGGCAGCCGAACCCGCCGCTCACGACACCAGAGCGGGCCAAGCTGAAGCCTTCGAGTCCATCCCTCGTCAGACGCCTTGACCCTCGTGTCAAAAGCCACAGCTGGGCCTCGGAGACGGACAAATCTGGCCATCCACTTCTCCCTTCCCTGTCCACGCCATCGAGACCAAGATGGAGCGCTTCAGCCCACCTAGCCAACGGCTACGGACCATTTGTGGTCTTGCGCAATGCAAGACTTCACTTGCTTGTCAAGCCCTCCAACCAATAAGGATAAAGTCACCGCTGCTGGCCATGATGGTCAAGTTTTTTTTTTTTTCGCTTGTCGCAGAGAAAGGAAATCCCGCTTCATTGGCCGACGGCAGGGTCGGAGAAAGGTCCGAACTACGAGTAAGGGTTGGGGCAGCATCGACTGAATCATTGATTCAGGCTGGTTTGTAGTAGATCCTAGCCCTTCGTTGACCAAGCACTTAGGCCCCCAAGCCCCGAGTACCATCGCGTTGGAGGGCTGTAAAGACGCCAGTTCGATGGCCCGCCTGGCGCCAGCGCCTCCTGGTAGCTAGGTAGGTTCTCGCGTCCTCGTCTAGTGTGGCCTTGCGACAGAAGAGTCGATCGGCCCCCATCACACCGACAGCTGCCACGTGGAAACGCCCTCTTCTGATTTCCCACCGTTTCCCCTCCTGCAATACACCATGGCGCGCGAGTCGTGGCCCATGATGCATGCACATTCGACAGCCTACGGCCTGTACACTCCAAGCCTAGTCTCAGCATCCGTCAGACAAATGATTGTCTGATCTACCTTGCCTGAGATCTTCGACCGCCCTAGACACATATGCCTACAAGGCAGCTGGCACACGTTCCGGAGCTTGAGCCTGGAAGGGCTGCAGAACCTGACTAGCATCGCAAATCTCGAACCCACCAATGCAGTGCACGGCGCTTCTGGCCCACCGGATGTCCATCCAGCTGTCTCCGTCTTGGACGATAAGAGCTGGGCAATTTACTCGAGGTTCTGGGCCCGTTGTCTCATGACTCGTTGTTGACCTCCCTCGAATCGCTCTCGCATCAGCCTCGGGCGTCTGGCTCACGTTGGGAAGCCTGTGGTGGCAGATATCACCAGAGTGTTCGTCACGAACAGACCCTAACATGCACCGTGCTCAGAGCGACCTCTCCTTGGCGACCCTCGGTTTGAGGTGGCGATATGGGTCAAAGATTACCCATCCTCCGTCTTGGCTTGCTGGCAGGCTTGGCACACTGGCGAATTGACGACTCGCCAACTGGCAGGGCTGGTGATTGTTGGACAAGTGGCCTGGCAGTATGGGTAGTACCATTTGTGCAAGCCAGTGGCTCAGAGTGGAAGACTGAGTGCCGATCGTCAACCCGCACAAGACGTGCGAAGCGTAAGGGCTGACCCCCTTGCAACTGTGTGACTTGCTCCGCGAAGCCTGCTCGAAACCATGCTCATATCCATCTGCCGCAAAGTAGATCGAGCCTACGTCAGAAGCTGCTATCACGTCGTGATCGATTTCGCTAGGACCAGCCGTCGCTCACCAACGCAGGGCAGTTCAAGATAACCCCACAACAAGCCATCGCCAGCCCTGAGGTGCCCGCAAAGGCCCGCGACCGAGCCGGCGCGACCGCCGATCCCCATGGCACCCACCGCCTCCCGCAAAGGAACCTAAATCTGCGTCTACGCCATAGCAGTCACAGCAAGCCTTTTAGCAGCTCAGCTGCTGGACCAGCGGTAATTCGTGTCGACTAGTGGACTTGCCCAGGTAGGCAACTAAACCCATCATTTGCGGGCTTGCTAGGGGTCATTGGTAGCCGCGCCTCGTGCGCTTGGCCACTTGGATCTCGTCATTGACCGCACGTCAATCCACCAGCCAGACACATCAGCAATTTTATACCGAACAAGCGAGTAAAGTCATCTCCATTCTGACACCCCAACCGGCGGCCAGCCCCCATACCTAACGCGCTCAGTGCTCAGCAAGCACCCATCGCGGATCGTCCAATGACACTGTCGCCACCCACTTTGATGACCCAGATTGCACGCCTTGCTTCTCCTCACGATCTGAGCCCATTCTGAGAACCCAGCACCTAGCAGAATCCAACCGACTCGGGCACCCCGCACATGCTCTTGCCGTCTTTTCGCCAACCCTCTTGCTGGTCCTGATCCACACCTACTGGCCGGAGTGTCGCGGTCGCGGTCGCGGTCGCAGGTCATTGCGGATATGGAGCTCGACGAGGACGCCAAGCCCAACCTGACCGCGCTCAATCGCAACCTGAGCTCTGGCGGCTGTAGCGACAGCTTCAAAGGCGAGCGAAACGGCAGCGTCGACGATTCTCTGAAGCATGGTACAGACAGCAGTGCATCGGCTGCAAAAGCTCCCGTCAAACGTAGGGCCCCGATTGCCTGCCGAAGGTTTGTCCATTCCCTCTCACGCTCTAGCAGCCGGCGCTGTCGACCCACGACGCAAGCTGAGCTTGAGCTGTGGCACCACGCCGCAGCCCTGTCTCCGCTCAGCCATACTGATAACATGCTCTGCTTAGATGTCGCCGCATGAGAAGCAAATGCATTCACGAGAAGGCATCACCACCTTGTAATGCCTGCAAAGAGGCTGGCTTAGGGGCCTCCGATTGGTATGCAGTTCTCACCTTGAATACGAAGCTTCATTGCGTGGGAAGCCCGGAGGTATTGACATTTCTTGGCCACTCAGCATTTTCCCTGTTCGAGGGCAGCCTGACGATGACCGTGACTATCGCCATCCACGCATGAGAGCTGAAAAGGCTAGCAAGCGTGACTTAATCAAGACACGTCGCGAAGTCCTCGATGTCCCCGTGTTTCCTCTCAGCGTGGCGCCTGCGGATCGACCCAAGCACGCTGATGAATGGGATCTTATGCCACCGCTCCCCGAAATTGTAGAGGCGGTTCACCTCTTCACTCGAAAGTATTTCCAATTAGGCTTCATTCCTAAGCAGTTGTTCCCCGCCCGGCTTCAACGCGATCACCGGTCCGTCAGCGTCTTTCTGCTCCTTAGCATCCTCAGTATCTCAGCACGCTTCTCCCTCCCCCTGACGCGACGTTATCAGGGCGAGATCAAGGCGGCCGACTTTTTCATGGAA
Source organism: Verticillium dahliae VdLs.17 (assembly GCF_000150675.1). Taxonomy (NCBI): domain Eukaryota; kingdom Fungi; phylum Ascomycota; class Sordariomycetes; order Glomerellales; family Plectosphaerellaceae; genus Verticillium; species Verticillium dahliae. The sequence continues at coordinate 111,986 of NW_009276929.1, forward strand.
AGGGCCAGTACCTTGGCACTGAATGAACTGTACCAGGAGCCAACGCTTGAGCGGTGCCAGGCGTTCTATCTTCTGAGCATCGCTCAACAAGGAAGTGGCTGGCGAAACCGAAGCTATGTGAGTGACATCCCAATCATCGGGTATGGAAGCGCAGTCCCTAATGTGATATAGATCAACCTCGGGATTGCCACGAGGATGGCCGTCCTCATGCATCTTCACCGCGAGGAGACCTATGTTATCAAGGTACCGACGAAAGAACTGGTTATCAAGGCCGAGTCCGCCAGGCGTACTTTGGTAAGACTTCCCTACCTACCATTTCTTGATCTGACTAACAGTCAAATAGTGGATGCTCCATAGTGAGTCTTAGCACACCTTGCACAACACTTGATCATGCCTTCTGACATATGCGTAGGTCAGGACAACCTCCACTGCGGCGCGAAGTCCCCTATCTCGTTGGCCGCCAGCGACATTACTTGTCTTCTACCCAGTGACGAGAATGACTTTGCGAACGGCAATGAGCCCAATTCTCGCGCTGCCCTCGAAGATACCCCACCTGCACGCGAGAACCCATCTCTCATCCATCAGCCTACTCGATCGCTGTTTGCGAGTCTCATTCAAGCCCACTACTACTGGGGTAAGGTAGCCCGCAGAGCGATGGTTTCTACAAAGAGCTCTTCGCCTTGGGATCCCACAAGTGAATATTCCAAGATGGCAGCGAGCTTGGCAAGCTGGGAACAGCAGCTACCACCAGACCACAAGTGGAGTATGGTTCTGCTGAAAGGGCACAAATCCGTGGGCGAGGATCTTGTAAGTGAAGCCGCCGTCGTAGCATACCATCCTGGCAGCTGACAGCATACACTAGGCGTACATGAGCGTGACGATGGTTACAAAACTCTGCAATGTGGTTCTTAGAAGACCATACCTCGATAAGTAGGTTCCGAACTTCTGATCTGCCGTTCGAAAATATGGGGTTCATCTGACTCGATTAGCATCATACACCCCGAGCCCAAGAGCCAGGCTCACCGTGTTTTCTTCTCCCACTTGTCCGACGAACTGTTTCGCAATGTTCGTGACTTGTTCGAGCAAATAGACAACCAATTCTCCGTGCGAGGCTCCGATGAAAGCGTTGGTGCCCAGATGGCTGTATGTTGCCCTCTGCGCTTGCGATCAAGGACTTGACATTGAGCTGACATTGACTTAGTCCTTCTGCGTCTACAGCTGTGGTCTGTTTTCGACCTATTTATGCAAATACAAGAATAGTAAGCCATCTTTGGCCCCGCCATATCACTAACCTAAGGATCGTCCTGACGTTGGCAATAGTTTGTTCTGATAGGACAATTGTAAAACAAGGTCGTACCATGCTTCTGCGGTGTATGAGCCTTCTCATGGAGTCAAAACAAGTCTGGCCTCTTGCCTCCCGTTGGCTCGAATCGCTGGAAAGATTTTCGCGAGATCCCAAGGCCGCAACTGTGAGCATGGATGGCGGCATGGCCGATGGTGTACGTCTGGTCCTAATCATTCCAATGCCTCCGTTCCGTGAGGAATTCGCTGACACAATAACGACGGTCTACAGAATGATCGAATATTACGGCCTTTGCAGAGCGGATACTCGCCGTCTCTGACAGGCATGGCCTCGAACCAAGGGAAGAATGTTGTCCCAGCTTCACCGTTGCCTGGCCCAATGTCACCGAGCGAGGATTTAAATTCAAAAAGCGTCATGTCATCGACCAATGCCTCGCCAACGACAGCACCAGTGCCGAGATTTCCACCCTCTATGAGGTCGCCAGAGGATCAACACCAACTACCAGTGCCAGGACATCACCTGCGGCCGCAGCACCAAATCCTCCCACAGCCTGCACAACATCTGGGCCACAAGCAAAGTATGGGACCGGGGCAGTCTCCTGTTCCACCGCAACAACATGCAACTTTCACGCCGTCACAGCTTTCACCAGCCTCTTCATTCGGTGCACAGCAACAGCAACAACAGCAACCTCTACAACAAAATCCGCACCAGGCTCACCATCAACAGCAACAGTACCAGCATCAAGCGGCGCCGTTTGTAGCCCCCGGGCATCAACAGGCCAGCCAAGGGTACGCTGCGTACGCACAGCAGCAGGACCCGTATCCCCAATCGCACAATCCAATGGGAGTCTTGCCTCAGGCCGCATTTGACCCGCCGCCGAATGTGCAGCAAACACAGCAGCAGCACGTCATTGCCGGGTTCCCACAGGTTCAGTCCCTACCGCCACAAGCCTCGTTCGACGTCGTGCCGCCAATGCAGCCCCAGCTGTTCACGCCCCCAACCCCGACTGCTCTGGGCCCGGGAAACGACGGATATGAGGGTGAGCTGCAAAGCTGGTTCGACGAGTCTGCCCAGGCAGGTGGCTGGGTTGGCAATGGCGCAGGGATGGGTATGGGTTACTACTGAGTTGGCGGAAGTGGTCGATGACAATCGTCTCGTTTTCTTTTCACATCATGATACGCACCAGTGGGTCGCAACCAAGGAAGTATGGCAAAGGAAACCCGGCGTTCAGGATGCAATCGGCATGGCGCGGCGCGGCGGGAAAGCAACATGGAACAGCGCCTGAGCTTGAGGTTGTCGAAACACGAAGGACGGGGGCAACGGATAAAATCACGAGCTCGAGGCGATTGGGCCTGCGACAGGGATTCTTTTTTCTTTCATGTTCTTCTGCTTAGCCTTGTCTTTTTTGCCTGTCCGGTCCCTTTCCACAGTGTGTTAGCTTTGTAGCCAGAGGTCGCCTCCTGTCCAATTCTTGGCCAATAAACCGTGCCCAAGAGTTTTATTTTAAGCGCGAACCTTGGCCTGCCTCTTGCGCCTTGGAGTTTGTGAGCTTTGTCGCGTCGCGTACTTGGGCAGGGCGAAATCAACATCAGAACAGGTGGATCACAATGCAAAGGCCAGCCGTGTCAGGGAGAGAAAGGGCGGGGGAACTTCATCAATTCAGGTTCGGCAGCTTCGACTACAGCTCATGGGATCACTTGACCCAAGGTTCACCGCGTCTGGCCCACCATCGATTGCGCTGCACTGCTCTCCGCCTGCCTTCCTCTGCCTGCTCTCTTCTCCGTCTCTCGCACTCTCGCTGTGCAGTGATCTCCTCCTCGCACCAGACAGTCTTACCCCTACACGCTCCTAGTAGTTCGTCTCGCCCCGGCGGCCCGAAGCTGAGTCATGCCATTCATCATCCACTCGTTCCAATCGACTGTGCCGCGCTCAGCCTTATCACGCATATCCCCTTGTCCCGACCTAGACCCCTTTGAAACAACAGAGTCCACCCGATCTCCTGACCAACCTAAAGATCCGCTCACTTGAGCGTAGATCAAGAAACGGGGATGCGGTCGGCCCCAGGGCATGCGTTCATAGCTCGCTGCGTGTGTATGCGTGTGTCCCGTTGCCGTGTCTCGTACCGGAACCTCGATACCATCCCCGCGTGCTCCTTCCCTGTCCGTTGTAACTCCACGAAGTGATTCAAATCCGTCCGTGGGTGAAAACTCCGTCTACATGAATTTTGGTTCGCCAACGCTGTTGCGAGCGTGGCGTACATGAAAAATGAGGGGGTGAGGTCCTCTCTATGCCTGGCATCCGCCGTGTAAAGCAACGCAAGAAAAATACAGCCAAGCAAGTGCTGTGGGATGGGGGTGGGCAATGGGTGTAATGTTTTTGATGAGAAGGCAAGGGGGTTGTGTTCGGGATGTAGTGGGTATTGGGGTTGGGGGTTGGGGTTTTGGGGGGGAGTACTAGGGGCGGTCTGCGTCAGGTCTATATACACAATTCGTGTACGCCTTGCTGTCCGAGTGTGTTGTGAAGTGTCATGATAAGGGGGGAAGGGAAGTTGCAGCTCTCACTCCTGGTGGAAATGCAGGTCCATGGGCCAACAAAGAGTGGGCCAGCTGCTTCAGGCATGGAGCTATGTGACAAGTCGATGCAAGTCACACCAGCGCATATGGTCTTGCTGGCCAACAGGGACGCTCTAGGCCTGGGCCATGATGCTGGACGCACCGCCGAGCTGACGCTTGACCTGCTCGCGAGCCCAGCGGGCAGTGTCGATTGTCCGGGGCTGGAACTCGCGGTTGGTCTTGGTCTCCTTGATGAGAGTAGTCAACCAGTCCTGGCGGAAGACGTCAACGAGCTCCCCGTTGGGATAAGCATCGGCGAGATCACTGATTACAAGTTAGTGTGGGGAAAAGCGATGGCGAACAAAGCGACATACCCAATGACACCCATGGATGCCCGCATGAGAGCCTCGCTACGGTTCATGTCGCTAGCAATCTGGCTGAGAAGCTGAAAGATGTGCGGCACCTGCTCCTGCAGGACAGCAGCTGCGCAAGTTAGCATTGATGGGCAGCAATATTACGGAGCGCAACTTACTCTTGCCGCTGGACTTCATGGCACCAATGATACCGCCCCAAGCGTCCATGATGCCTTCGCGGAGGGACACAACATAGTCGTACATCTCGTAGGGGCCGTCGGCGGTGGCGTTGACCGTGGCAGCCTGCTGGAGAACCTGAGCAATGACGGCCAGGTACGTCTCAAAGTGGCCCCCAATGGCGCCGGCGATATCACCAAAGCACTGCAGAATAGCAGGCTTAAATTGGTTGGAGAGAGTAGTGCTCTGGGAATGACATTAGCATGTGGGGAAGACGAACGAAGAAACGGATCAGCTGACCTTCAAGTTGTTCAAGAGGTGGTTCATGAAGTTATCGCAGTACGGCTGGCTGCGCTCACCCAGGGACCGGGTCAAGTCGCTGACAAGACCAATAGCCATGGAGCAGAGACTGGGTTCATCCTGGTTCGCCAGAGCGTTGTAAAGGAACGGGGTAAAAGCCTCCATGTACTTGTTGAAGTCCTCCTCCATGGCGTTGGCAAGAGCGCTGATGGCAGCGAAGGCAGAGTCGGGGACACTGGACCTGGCACCGACAGAGTTGAGAATCTGGAGCAGAGCGCCCATGATACGGTCGCCCTGGGGAATGATCTCCTTGTCAAGCTTGATGATGATGGCCTGGAGCACTGTGCAAAGACTCGTCTGCATCTCCTCGAGCATGATCTTGTCCTCGACACTGACAACCTGGGATTGCATGGGGATTGAGCCCTCAAGACGCTCGAGAATCACGCCAGAGAGAGAGGCGATAGGAGCCAGGCTCTCGGTAGCTGACTGCTGCACAAAGGTGTTGAGGACTTCGTAGGCAGCGACGCGGACGTAGGAGTCCACGTCCTGACGGGCAGTGAGAGCCAAGAGGTTGGTGACGCTGGTGTTAAAGTGAGGGGTCATGGCGTTCTGCTCCGCACCGTAGTCACCAGAGAAGCGCTCTGCGAGGTTCATGAGTGCCCAACAGCACGACGAGGCGATCTTCGCGTTGCTCATGAGACCAGCAAACAGAGAGCGGACGAGAGGGTCAAGGTGGGTGGCCGGATCGATGGCATCAGAGATACTCTCCGTGATGCGACCAAGTGCGTACGCCGTTGAGTCCTTGACCTGGGGTGAACTGTCGTCCATCATGCTGATCATGATCGGCAATGCCTGCTTGACTATGGGATCCAGAGTCTTCTCGTCCGGACCCTCCATAATAGCGCCGAAGGCAGAGACGGCAGCATCACGGTGGTGCCAGTCCTCGTGCCTCAAGTTGGCCTCGACGAACTGGAGAACAGGCTGGATGATGGCGCCACCAACGGCTTGAGCGTATAGAGCCAGGCACTGGTAGGCAGCACGGGCAAGGTTGTACTCGTCATCGCCAGCATCCTCGTCCTGCTTGGTCAGAAGCTGAAGCAAGACAGGAACGACCTCGTTGGCAGCGACGCGAGCGAAGTTGTAAAAGGGGCGCATTTGGTCGGAGCTCTCAACCTGAAGTCACACAACAGTCAGCACAAGCCAGGTCAAATGATGGGGATGATGGCCGGGCCAGATACCCACCTGCAAGTTGTCATCTTCAATGGCAGTTTCCTCCTCGCAAACCGTGCTCCAGAACTCGACAGCAAGCTTGGCGACGTCCTCATCCTCGTTCTTCATGCCGAGAATGGTCAGACCAAACAGGGCCTTCTCCATGTAGAAGCGCATGTTATCGTAGTAGAGGGCCATGATACGGTTGAGGCACCCAAAGGCACCCTGCTGAATCCGCGTGTCCTCGGCCTGTGTGGCCTCGCAGACAACCTGCATAATGTAATTGCGCTCGCCCTCATGCTTGAAGTTGTTGGCAACGAACTCGAGGGAGTCGCCAAGAGCAGTGATGGCGGCAAGGCGGATCTCAAGGTTGGCCTCTTCCTTGCGGGCACCCTGTACAACTGCCGTCAAGATGGCGTTGGAGTGGCCAATCAAGGCAGTCCTCAGATCGGGGTCCTGGCTCTCGCAGATGTAACCGATCGTAGTCAGAGACGTCTGCTTCTGGTGATCGTTTCCTTCGCTAACATTCTTGACCAGGATGTTCAGCAAATCCTGCCACTGGTTGCGGGGCAGCTCAATGGCAGCAATAGAAGAGATGACCTGAGCAGCAGCCTGACCGGCCTGCGCGTTGGACGAGGCTAGTGTTTGCAGGGTCAGGTTCTTGACCTGTGTTTTGGTCTCTTCGTCTGTGCCCTGCAGCCATTTTGTCTGTAGGTCTTGGTGTCTGGCAAAATCTCTGGCGGTGAAAGCGTTCTTTAGGGCGAGACCAGCGGCTGCTCGGATGGAGCCTTGTGTGTTCTCGTTGGCGAGCTCTTGAACTAGGGTGGCAAGATACAACGGCTGTCATGCGCAAGATGGTTAGCAGTGGCTCGTCGGTCAATCCAGCGGGAGGAAAGCAAGTTTGGGGGGGTGTAGAAGAGGGGGTCATGAGAGGCAGAAAAGCGTGAGGGGAATGACGTACAAAGTTGGTCTCAGCGGCTTGTGTGAGTTGCTGCTCGGCAGCCTGTCGCAAGTTTGCGTCTGTAAGGCAGGAATCAGTGATGCTGTCCAGTTACAGGTGGTAATGCGGAAGCGGGTGGAAAGGGCAGAGTTGTTGGGAGGATAGATAGCTTTTTCCCAGGGGACTTTG
>NW_009276929.1:119348-122153 GCF_000150675.1 Verticillium dahliae VdLs.17
GGAAGGGAGCCACCAAAGGGGACTTCCCGGGGGACACGGAGTTGCCCAAAACTTTTTTTTTTTCGGACCTCGCCATGATGGAGGGCGTTTCGAACGGGTAGGCCCAGGACCAAAATGAAGTCAAGGTGTCGAAGTGGATGGAAGTTAAGAAGAGGGTTTCGACGAGCCGCACGTGCCAGAGGGATGTGGAAAACGCGGGGGGTTCTGAATGGAAAGTCGCAGTTGCGGCGCACCCAGAAACCAGGGTCCAAACAGTGGGAGAGGGGGGGGGGGGGTGTGAATTATTGGTGTGACTCTGACCGCTTCGTAGTTGGGGTAAGGCGGGTCGACGGTGTGGTGCAGCGTGCAGTGTGATGCGGTGTGGTGGGAATGAAGTTCGTGATGTTAAGGGAAAAAGGTTTCGAGAGGGGGAAGCAGGTCGAGGGTGGGACAGTGGAAGGGGAAAAAAGATGCTGCTGGAGAGGTTGTTGACGATCACAGACCTGGTCGCAGTGTGGAGGTCCAGTCGTCCAGTCCAGTCTCGACCGCCACTTTGTCTTTGGGCGTTCTCAGGGAAGTCACGATCAAGCCAGCTGGATGCAGATGCCAGGTGCAGAAGCCACTTGCCAGCGCCTGTGCCAGTGCCAGAGGGCTGAGAGGGTAAGGTGCCGAACCCTGGGCCGTGAGCGTGGGTTAGGCGTTAGGCGAGGGGGAAGGGGGGGGAGCGTGGCGTGGGTAAGGGCGCGAAATGAGTTGTGGAGAAGGCAGTCAGGCGGGAGCACAGTGCTGTCCAGTCACTGTCGCCAGGCTGGATGTCTTGGGTGGGTTATTGTGCTGCCGGCTCCTCTTCGCAGATGTACGATCTTGTTGTTGGCCAGGGGAGTTTTATTTGTTGTTGTATTGTTTTGGTTTTTCCCATCTGGGCGAGGCAGAAGAAAGACGGCCGGAGCTGGTGCTGTCAAAAGGGAAAATGAAGCAGCGACATGCCCTACTGCCTTTGAAGGCAAAAATTGATTTAGACAGAAGGGTTGACCGGTTCACCCCACAGGTACATAAGGTGCCTCACCAAGGTGCCTTGCCTTAATGAATGTACCTAGGCATCTATAGGCACCCTATTGGCGCAAAGGTCTCGAATCCAAAGCAAAGGCATCTGCCACTCAGTGACGGCGGCTGCCTTGGAAGGAAGGAAGGGGGGGCGAGTCAATTGTGGGAACGAGGGGTGTGCAAAGGGAGTGATTGGCTACCATCAAATGACCCTTCACAAATGGACCCACCACAAGCCACAAACTAGATGCTTTCAGCAGAGCCAACAGAGAGTATGCGCAGCATTGTGCTAATAAGCCAAGACTTGGAATCCAGGCCAAACCATTATGACACTCAAAGTACCTACCTGCATATTATGGCCTCACGACGGAAGAAAACACCCCCTGGTCCTCTGTTTTGACACCCCTTTACAGTACAGCATCTAGGTCAATCGGTTCAGAGGAGACTGGAGTCACACAAAGTCCTGGACGGTAGGGAGATAGGCAGAAGGTGTCTATCTACGTAGTAGTGCCGTGCATTTCTGTCACAGGAGAGACAGACTGCCCTTGATCTCACGGAGATTGCACTTTGTCGCCAGAACTTTGGGTTCTGTTTTGGTGTGGTTCCCGTGACTCTGGGCTCCCTGCCGGAGCCCGTCGAGGAATGAACCGTCCTCACGGCAGAGACGGGGTTGCTATTCTTGTCCATGTCTCGCGTGCCGCAGATGCCAGGCAACCTGCAGACTGCATCGGCACTGAGCATTGGCCACCAAAACGATTGCAGTCAGCCACCTTGGCTGAGTCGAAGTTCATCATCATAGTCGATGCATCGGACACAACGCTACTGGCTTCGCATACTTGCGTGCGTGCGTGCTTCTGCTTCAAGAGGATCACTCGCCGCAAGGCTGGTAAACAGCCATTTTGTTGAGCAGGCGGTGGTCTCACGTCGTTGGCATGTTGGAGACAGCCTCTCCGTACCCAACCACTGGATGGCATGGCAAAGCACGATTCTGACCTAAGATATTTCAAATGACTTGATTGAGGCCGATTGACAGGACGCATAGCTCATGTGAGGCCCCTCCTGGTCCTCACAAATCTTCTTCGCGGCATTTCTTGATGACCGCCTATCGGCCAACACAGACGTCTCCTGAGTCTGCCCAGCTCTCTTCGTCTCCTTCTCCTGTATCGCTCTATCCAGACGAGACACCGCCAATAAATTACTCCAAACAAGATGGACCAGCAACTGGTCACTAAAGGGGAAAAGGAGGAAGTGAAGAAGAGTAGATATACACAGAAAGAAAAATGACGTGGCAGCTCAATGCTGATGAGCAAGAAGCAAGACACACACAAAAAAGCAAGACAAAGAAAGCAGTTCGTCCTATGTATCCCTGGGCATGTCTGTGACGCCTCCCACCTACACTCCTCGCTTTCTTTCCAGGTTTGACTATGTTCAAGGTATCGGCCGTATGTACGGAGAGCTTTGTCTCCAAAGACGTGAAAAACAACTTCGCTCAGTATGCTCGCGCAAGGGGCAGAAGATATGCTTTACCACGTAAAGCTCTCCTCCACAAAGTCGACTACCGTGTCTTCATCCTGGACCTGTCGCACAGCATGTCGGACATCATCGGCAAGTGCGCCAGGTCCACAGACTGTCACGCACATGGCGCCCTTCTGTTCCTCGACCTCCTTGCGCAGGAGCGTCGCGACGCTTGGTCGGCCGGGGAACATCTGAACAGTAGAGCTTGCGGAAACAATCTCGCGCGGGTTCTTGGGTCGTGTCACAAACAGCTGGATGCGCAGAAGA
>NW_009276929.1:122407-168263 GCF_000150675.1 Verticillium dahliae VdLs.17
GCACGAGCGGTGTCGTAGAGCTTGCGGGTGAAGCCAGTGTGGGCGCCGATGACAAAGGATACAGACGTTGTTGAGTTCTTACGGTCAACGGCGTTCATCGGCTGCTTCTCCTCGTCAAAGTCAGAGTTGTTCAGCCCGAGCTTGTCGTGAATGGGAATATGGTCGACCCAGGCGACGGAGAAAGGGTGGCACTCCCAAGGAGAAACCTTGGCGAAGCGGAGATAGCAGTGAGTGCCGGGCTTGACGTCGACGTAACGGGGCAGGTGCATGGTGACTCGGGTGCAGTCACCAGGCATGGGCTCGCAGACGGCCTCGGTCAGACCCCTGTCGGACCAGTTCATGTAGGCCGTGCGTAGGACGCGAGCGAGGCGCTCGGCGAACCACAGTACGAAGATGGCCATCATCCAGGGCAGCTGAGGGAGGCCACCAGGATGGACCGAGGCGACGCAGTGAATGTAGGTGCAGACGAAGGTGATGAGCGCCAGGATGATGTGGACGTTGAGGAAGGTCTCGTAGAAAGCGTGGCGGATAGGCGAAAGCGAGAGAATGAGGATGAAGACAAGAGCCACGGTACCCAGCATGCCAGATGCCTCAAAGGCCTTGTGGAAGATGCGAGAGGTGATAGCCTCCCAACCGCCGTCGGCATGCCTGACGTACATCCAAGCAATGGTGTGGATGACGGCCTCGATGACCGACAAACGGCCCATCCAGCGGTGGAGCAGGTTGTAGGTGTCGAAGCTAATCTTCAGCCAGGAGATCAAGGGGTTGTTGCGGCCGGCAAAGATAATCAGTGGTACCATGTTGACGACAGACAGGGTTCCAGAGCGTCCACGAACCTCGGCGGCAAAGGAGAAGACGTTGGCGTTGCGCCAGTTGAGGACGAACATGTACGCAAAGTTGCTCGCCAGCCAGATGAAGAGGATAATGCTGTGAAGGCGAGATGGGAGGACGCCCATGTGGCCAGCCTTGGAGAGCCGGAACTCGCGGTTGTGGCGTTTCTTCCAGAAGGGGGCGTAGATGATGTTGCGCTTCAGCCAAGGCATCCAGTTTGACTGTGCCCTCTTCCAATACTCTTGAGCCTCTGCGGGGACGGCCATGGCCGAAACCCGTCGAAGCTGGGCCCAGGCGATCTGTCCGAACCGGATCACGAGGATAATCATGGCCATGATGCCCAGTGTCCACCAGAGCGCGTCGACGAAGGCCAAGTTAAGGGCTTGGTTGACGCCAGCCAGGTTGGAGTGATAGGGGGCGATGGTGGAGGTGGATTCGGGCACCTCTGCCCTGGTGCCCAGGTCGGCCATGGAGCTGTCGATGGGCGTGGGAAGGGAGTCCAGGTCCGCGAGCCTGCGGCGGAGGAAGGACATATTGTGATGAGGTTGAAGGGTATAGGTTTGATATGCAAGGTTATCACTGATGCTGATGATGATAGTGAGTGTTGCTTGGTGGGCGTGAAAATCGCCAAGGATGGCGAATGGGTAAGAATCCCGAATGAGCCGGTTCGGTGCTTCTGCAGGCAGCCGGATGTGACTGGAAAATGCCGACGCGGTCGGATAGAAATGTAGTTTGGTTCAATGAAGAATGTCACACAAGAGCATTGTCCGGGGTGGACGAACGACGAGTGACAGAGAAAAGCAGGACCCTTGAAACGGGACGCAAGGCCTTTGTAATGGCCAAAGAGCAGTGTGCGAGGGTGACGCGCCCTGTCTCACTCGCCGAAGAATGCTCCCAGCCTCTAGGGATGGTGTGAAGACGTCGGTGCTGGCGTGGAGGGTCCAAGATTCCTGGGGACGATTGTCTCCACAGACCCAAGCGAGAACAAAACGAAGGCTGTCGATCTTGCTCAAAGGCACAGACGTTGTCGGCAGGCTGATGTCAATGAAATCGAATGTTGTCGATCAGCAGAGATGCGCAAGATGACGATGCTCAAATAATTCAAGTGTCGATGCGTGATCCGAGAGGGCGTCTGTGTGTGTTCCCTCGAAAGACTCCCTTGATCTGGCTGGTGAGGCAAGGTGGACGTCCTGGTCGTTTGCTTGCTGGAATACGTAATGAAGTGGCCGAAAGAGCGGTAAAATTCTGCGTGCACAGCAAGCTGTCGAAAGAGAGAGGTTGAGGGATGGAGATGGAGAAAGAAACGAATGTGGACGGCTTCCTAGCAGGAGGCACCGCGCAGCGTAAAGAATGAGAAGATGAAGAGAACGGAAGGTGCGGTTGCCTCGGTGAGGTTCGGTGAGTGGATTGATAGTGTATGCACGGCAGGCACGATCGAGTCGGTGTAGAACTGGTAGGGACGGAAATCTCAAGGGTGGTTTGTTTCGTGAATCCGTGTCCGCCTCTTTGCGTTCAAAGTCCAAAAACCGAAATGAAGCAGCAAAATCCAACCTCTACTCAGAGAAGAAAGTGAAGACAAAAGTACGCAGCACAAAAAGTGATCGGCGAAGGTGAAGAGGAGCAGATCAGATCAGAAGAGGGGGGGGCGGGAGCACGAGTAAGAACGGGACGCAAGGTATACTTGAGATTCAACACGACATTGACAGGATCGGAAGCAGGGACAGGACCGCCAGTCTAGGCAAGGCCAGGGGTTGCGAAAAGCACTGCGCAGGCCTTTCAGGACTGGCTCCAGTCCATTATTCTCCCTCCTCCCCCACCCCTCTCTCCCCTCCCCTACCCCCTGGCCGGCCCTGCTTGGTGTCTCCACGCTGCCAGGCACTGGCCTACGCTCATTGCTTGCTTTGCTTGCCAACACGCCTACTGTCAGCTTGTCGCGGGCGAGATGCATTCCACCCCTGAACCAGGTGGCGGCCCAGGCTTGCGAGACACCACGAGGGAAGAAGAGGTACGTTTTTGATAACGCGCACAGAGAAAATGCCCTGGTCTGGCTATTACTCAAATGGGAATATGGGTTCTGAACGGGGTCCCATGGAGTCTTTTTCATCCTGGCTTGTTCTTGCCGACGGCCCTCGACTGCGCGTAACAGGTGTGTCGGTGTTCCCTGCATATGGCTTTCTCTCTGGTCTTCGAGATGCCACACGACGACTTTGGTCTGTTGTCGTCTGATTCGAACAGAGGGAGCCCACGTATGTCTGGGAGCTGAGAGACCTCTGAGAGACAGCATGTCCCGGTAAGACAGCCAGATACGGTCAAAAGTAATTTTTTCCCAGAGTCAGGACGAACCGGCGGTACAGGCGACTTGGCTCGTCATCGTATCAACGTCCAGGGACCACCAAGCGGGCGGGCCGAGGAGGGGCCGTGCGTTCACCACAGCTTCGGACAACAGGCGTTCTCGTACTACAACTGGTCCGTATTGTTCGGCTGGCCGCTTCGAGTGGCCATGCGTAGAGGGCAAACGACGCCTGGGACTGGCCCAGAGTTTCCCGAGCCCAGCCACCTTGGAGCCTTTTGGTTGGCTCATAGCTGCTCAGCAGGATTCCGCAGGGAGGAGGGGTCAACGCCGCCGCGCGCGCCCAGCCGCCAGGGGAAGCGCAGCGGGCGGCGCAGCAGGCCCCAGACCACCAAGGGCCCCTGGAATGATTGGATGGGCCAGACTCAACGTGGGTTTGTTCCTCGCCTCTTCCTTCCATTCGCTTGGCCAACTCAATACTGGTACATGTAGATTTCTGAGTCTCGTCCCATGTGGCACCACCAAGTCACAGCAGCACGCACATGGCCGTCCAGTCTGGAATGCTTCAGGCTGTGCAGACCAGTCATTCATCCAGCACCGACGTCACGCAGAGCTTGCGTTCGTCATCTAGTCATGCTTCGAGTCACACGAACGGACATCAGGTTTCCGTCATGGCTTCGGATGAATCTCACGTCGTCAATAGACAAGCCTCCCATGGTGGGCAAGCCATGTATCCCGTGCAGATACCAGTCCGAGCACCGATATGGTCAACTCAGCGGTGGAGCATCAAGGCGCCTGAAGGCCGAAGAGGTGAGGGGAGCAAGGGTGGAGAGATGGTGGACAGACACGCTCTACCACCATCCGATTTTCTCGTCACGCACTGAAAAGACCCCTCTTCCAGCCCTCCACGACATCCGTCAAATGCGAGGAATGTGAAATACATGGTCCACGCCGGAGGCCCACTGCCTCGCTAGTCTGCATCACCCAATATTCCGCATGAAATGGACTGACGGTCGAACAGGTCATCTTCGTACTCGCCAACCGAAGGTTCCGTAGTTCATTCCCCTCGCTTGGACGACCTTATGCCACCATCATCGAGCCTGCCAACAATACACCAACGTGGGTGACAGGGTGGCTCGGCGGCATCGGTCCCAGACATCTCATATCAGCCATCCCATCCCTTCATATACCAGATCGCAACATCTCATATGATCCTCGTCTGATGGGCGCGGGATGTGACGACAGGGCCGGTGCACGTTGTAGCGATTAGGTGCTCCAATGCAGCCGAGAAAAAGCACATACATGTAGAGCTCATGCGGGCTTCAAGCCCCACGTCGCAGGATAATGAGCGGCGGAGCGCGCCTAGGCTTTTCTTGCGCCTCCCGGCTCTATTTGGATCTGATGTCCGCTCGCGATCTCGGCGCCAGCTTCCGAAATGGTCGCCTGCTCTCTGGCACCGTGGCACGGACGGGCGATGCGCTGACAGGCGACACTGACAAGAACGGGCGGCGCGCCGTGATATGGTCATTAACCGCCTGGCCGGGACAGTACAGGCAGGGGCCGCCCGGGGATGGCCATCGAGCTGGCTGGCGCTGACAGCTGCCAGGGCGCCTGTCTCGTGAAGATGAAGTCATTTGGCGCGTGCCGTCTTGGGACGTTTCAGCGATATTGGGGGATCCGCCAGTATCAGGTGGACGTGCTCAAGAAGGGTGCGAAGCCCTGTAGCTTTGCTGCAGGCGAGGCATTTGGCGTTCATCCCACCTCGCGCCGAGCCCTTGTCGGCGGTGAGCCGGTGAGGAGCCCATCCTGGTCCTGGCCCCTGTCAAGACAACGATGCTGCCATGTTGTGTCGATGCTGGTCGTGAAAGAGAAATAGATGGTCAGCACCTGATGCCTTCGAGTTGATGGGACGGACCCATGGATTCCAGAAGGAGGCTGGCGGGTGGGGCTGCGATCAAGATCTAAATAAGCTTAGATGATTTTATCACGTGAAAGTTAGGATACTCGACTTTGTGATGATGTGATCACCATGATGAGTCAGCTTTTTTTTCTCTAACAGCTGGCAGCGTCGGCGACAGCTGTTTGTGCCTGATGACGGATGCTCAGTTTTCAGGCCAACACCGAGCTTCGGCATATCGAGTTCAAGGTCCGGGAATTTCCATTGCATCACGGCCAGCATCAAATACCATCGCAAACCCATTGACGCCGCAATCATGGGCGCCAGCGAGTCAAAGCCGTCTTCCAGCACGTCTCTGCATCAGTGGACAGGGTACGGCCTCCCGTGAATCATTTCCATGGCCTCAACTGGCCCGACGTGGAGCAACACAACTGACATGCCGCCATGCAGGTCCGCGCCCGCAGGCGTCTCCCACGACCTCATCGACTCCCTACAGACGAGCCGCGAGGTACGCTGCGCCCCTCCCAACATCCGATTGTCTGGTGTCGCTAATATGGAGATAATCAGACCGATGCTTCCCGCGCCCAGCTCTCTGAGCTCCAGGTCCAGGCTCGCGTCGCCGAGGAGCTGAAGAAGCTCCAGGCCCGTGAGGCCGAGCACCTCAAGAAGACGTTTGCCGCCGAGGACGAGGCACCCGCGCCCGATGCCAGCGCGCGCAGCCGCCAGTCGGTCACGAAGGAGGTCGAGGCGCTGAGAGCTAAGCTCGAGGAGCGCCGGAAGGTGCGCGACTTGCCCGAGGGCGTCGAGAGCGCGCGGAGCGAGGTCGTGCGGTGCCTGCGGGAGAACGACCGTCGACCGCTGGACTGCTGGGAGGAGGTTGAGGCTTTCAAGCGCGAGGTGAAGAACTGGGAAAAGGGTTGGGTCGAGAAGGTCATCTCTTGAGCGAGCGCGAAGCAGGGGCGAAAAGGAACATCACCGAGCGGCATCGAGCGGCATCGAGCGGCTGGGTGTAGCAAGCTTGTTTTATTATACGTCAGCAGCAGTGTGGACGGCACGGGAGGCATGATATGAGTATAGAATAAAGTGGATGCCGCGGTCAGAAGAGACCTTTGAGGGCATTATCGCCATGCAAGTCGTTATCTTGGTCCGAGGCGCTCTCGTTATGCTTGCCTGCCACGCTGCCAACTCGTCCCGCAGTGGCCATCTCAGCTTGGCGCCTCAGCCCTTCTGCTCTCTTGCGCTCCTTCCTGGCCGCAGGATCCTCCCAGTCCACGCCGTTTTCTCCAACCTTGGCTGGGCGACCCGTGACGGCATCTCTCAACGCCGAGCGGAATCTCGCTATCCTCTTGTCGTTTTCGACAAAACGGTCGTTTCCGATATCGAGAAGAGTTTTTAGGTATGAGGTGGACACAATGGCTTCTCGTCGGCCAGCCTCTGACTCGACGCCGATCAAGGACTCGAAGCTCAGTCCCATGGTACGAACGGCAACCAAGGGCGTGATGGGGCTGTCGTTGGCTGTGGTGATGTTCAATGCGCCACTTTCGCGAAAACCAGACTGGAAAGCACACTTGAGCAGAAGCTGGGCGTGAGCGGTGGAGGCAGTTAGAACATGGAGGATCTGGAAATATCAGTTAATATCACAAGAAACATTTAGTTCAGCTGCAGGGGATGGTATAACAGGGTATGGAGAGGAACAGCAGAATTCTTACCATCGGTTCGAACTTGAAGTGTATGAGCCTTTTCGAGGAGATGCCGACTGGGCTCCCTCCAGTGACATCCAAGCCCATCACACGTACTGCTGCATCTTCGTCCTCAACAGTCTTCATATCAACGCGATCATGGGACACAAACAGCCATGTTCCCCCACCCCCTTTTCCTCCCACACCAGCTTGAGTTTGCCTATCATCCACAGCATCGCCGGACGAGGAGGCAGCGATATCACGACGCCCCTCAAGAAAAACACTGACGCGGCCGCCGCAGCTGCTCGTCGTCACAAGTCCGTCAAATTCGTTGAGCTCGTCTATGAGGTCGCGAATGTTGGCATCTACCGAGCCTTTGGGTGATAAGTCCGTGTAGTCTGACACAGGCACGTTGAGTTGCTGCAGGATTTTGTCTTTTCGCGCAACGAAGCTAGCTGGCGGCGCTGATAGCTCAGATGACATCGTGGAGGATACAAGAACAGATGAGAGCTTCTTATTTTTTCAAAGCTGGAATGTGAACTGAAGAAGGACAATAAGTCACCCAAACAGTAGATTGAGTTGTCTGTCAAAATCGTATTGAAAAACACAAAATACGCCGCGCGATATTGCACTGTGCCCCGCTCCTTGCCATCAACCTTCCTCGCCATCACTGTCGACACAAAACTAACACAGACTGAGAGACGAGCTCAAGAGCTCTCTAAAAGGATATCGATACGTTCACTTGTTTTTTGATGCATCTAGTGTCGGCAAATGTTGATTGGAAATATGTGAGGACTTTTCGTTATTCGCACGGTAATGCCCTCACCGCGGGGTAAATACGGTAGCTTCAGATTCCTCCCCGAACAGCCCATGTTGAACATGCAGACATCAAGTCGGACCCTTCTGAATTGCGAGCCCAGCTTCGTCACCAGGCGGTCATTCACCGACCCGCTGGGCACTTGTCGCACAAGCATGAGCCGCTGATTGCCGGACTTGGGTCGACGATCAAGCCCGGAGCGGGGTCGAGTTGGAGCCGCGTCAAGAGGGGTTGCCCAACCTCAGACCCATCATCAACCTCACCTCATCATGCCACTTTCAAATCAATGCACGTCATAGGTAGACACATGCGCTTCGTTTCATTATGCTTTGATTCAAGTATCGTGGATTGTCTTGGGCGGTTCCATCCAGCCGACATCCTATGCTTCCGCTTTTTGAACCCATGGAGGGGTAACGACAAGAAAGAACGAAAAAAAAACGCCAATATGCTTCCCAACCCCGGGGGGTATATCGCCCGTAACGCCGTCATGAAGGTGCCGTCCCGTCATCCGTCATATGTACAATTAATCATGGAGCCAGACACACGAAGGAATTGACATATCAGACGGTCACCGACTGACTGGCCTCGACCTTCTCGAGCGCCGCAGCGGCGGCATCGAGCTTCTCCTTCTGCGCAAGCTCCTCGAGGTACTGCGCGTAGCGCGACTTCTTGTTGTGGATGCCGCACTCGGTCTTCTCCTGGCCCTTCCAGCGTCCGGCGCGCTCGTCTTCGCCCTCAGCCACGGGCGAAGTGGAGTGCCAGTCACCGACGGACTTGTAGCCGCGGTCGAGCAGGGCGTTGTAGGGCACGTTGTTGTTCTTGACGTAATCGCGCACCTGGGCGAAGGACCAGCTGGCGAGGGGGTTGATCTTGATGACGCCACGCTCGTCGTCGACCTCGATGATGGGCATCTTGTCACGGGCGCCACCTTGAGAGCGACGACGGCCAGTGAGGATGGCTGCGACACCGAGTTCCTCATAGGCGCGCTGCAATGGCTCGACCTTGGCCGTCCAGTCATACAGCTCGCTGTCCTTCTCGTACATACGGTCGCCGTAGGTGGCCTCAAACTCGGCGAGAGTGTTGGCCTTGTGCGGCTTGTAGATGTGAAGCTTGACATTGGGGTAGCGGGCCTGGACGGCCGAGACGAGGTCGTGAGTCTCCTGGAAGTGGTAGTGGGTGTCGAGGAAGATGAGGTCGACGGGGGCCGAGTTGGGCGACTCGGTCTGAATCTTGGACAGCATGTCAATGGTGACGAGACCCGTCAGGCCAAAGGCTGTGGATTGAAAGAGGTTGGGGAACATGACCTTGGAGAAACGAAGGATCTCCATGGCATCCATGTTCTCCATCTGAGAGTTGAGATGGTTGAGGTGCGCCTTGGTGAGGGAGATTCGGGGCAGAGCGTTGGTGGAGGATGACGCCGTCGAGGTCGAATCTGTGGCTGAGGCGTATCCCGACTCAACCTCTTGGTGTTCCAGCTTGGTCTCGTGAACGGTCTCGACCCTCAAGGGTTCGGACGTTTGCGTAGCCATGGAGACGGACATGTTCTTTCTTGTCCTTCTTGGAACGTAGTGAGTTGTAGAGAAAGAGAGAGAGAGAGAGAGAGAGAGAGAGAGAGAGAGAGAGAGAGAGAGAGAGAGAGAGAGAGAGAGAGAGAGGAAGAATACGTGTTGAAAAAGGAGGGGTATGAGGGAAGAGGGATGCCTTGTGGTAGTAGGAGGGGCACGCGAGTGAGTGCTTGGACTGGTGGGATTCTGGTCCGAACCTGGACTTAGAGGATCTGGGGTATTATGGTCTAGGGACGAGAGTGTCTTCCAGGATAGGATATGACGCAAGAGTTCTCGAACAGTAGGGGAATACGGTTCTGATCAAGACGAAGATGTTGTGAAGTGGGAGAAGATGGTTTAAAAGAGAGCAGCAGCTGAGGAATGGCGGACCGTGGGAAGGCTTGTCAGCGACTTACACGGGGCCTCCGTAGCCGGGGAACAATCAAAAGGTGGGTGGCCCTCCCTTCTCTTACGTTCCCCCCTGCGCATACCCGGGAGCGTAAGGAGGAATAGTGAGCAAACATCACAAAGCATCATTACTAATGGAGACCAGACAGGTATTCGGCCAGACGATTCACAGCAAAAACCCGCACAAGCGATGGCGCAATCGCCGTTTAGACACCGGACGCAGAAGGCGCTGCGCACGCAACACGGAGCCAATGCTCACCAAGTGAGGTTGAAATTGTGGGAGTGCTTGGAGCCTTTTCGAGCCAAGGGCCACAGAAAACGATCACGACATCCGCGCTAGGCCTTTCGTGACGATGACGAGGGTATGTGATTGGCGCTTCAAGACGGGATGCCCCCGTATTGGAGACTTTTCATGTCACGTGACATTGCGCAATCGATCGTTGACGCTGGTGTGCTTGAATGAGGCGGAGGGGTACTCGCGACTTGGGCTGAGAATTCTTCACTTGCGAACGCTGAACGAGGGGGGCGAGCGTGGGATGGCGGGTTCCCAGCTCGATCTCACTGGGATTATGCGCGGGTCATCATGAAGGCGGGATGCGAGGGCTGTGACCTCAATTTATGTTGCCAGCGACCTGCTCAACGAGGTCCTGAACCGGAGTCTCGTCTGTGGCCCCCCTACCCTCTTCCCCTCTCTCTCCGGAAATATTGGAGTCTGTCCACCTTGAGAAAAGCTGGGGGCGGAGGTCACGATTGAAGGCGTGATGTTTCGTTGTTATGGCGAATTGCGGGGGCATGTCCCTTGATGCCAATAGCCGTGTCTGGCGCGACGTGAAGGTTTCCTGGGCGAATCTCCGGCCGTCTTCGGGACCACTGTGTTAGGCTTCCAAGGATGGAGGGTTGCCAGCCAGAGTCATGGCCCGGAACTCGAGTGCTATTGTGCTATCGCCGAAGGCTCAGCGATGGAGAATCCCCGGTGATCAATAAGCATCGAAAGCTCAGACACATGTCGTCACAGTCATGTCAAGGTGGCAAATGGACCACTCGCGAGCACATGGGCTTTCTTTTATTAGTAAGGTAGCACATGCTCGAGGACGGGTGCCCTTGATCCTTATTTCACGATGGTTATCCCTGCACATTGCTGCTTTGTTCGCTGGAGCAGCATAACCCCGATCGATACCTTACCGTACCTACCTACCTACCTCCTAGGTAGGCAGGTAGCTAAGTAATCAAGAGGTGGTCCATGCCATACCCGCACAACCTCGATGGACTGCTTTTTGCATCCCTTTGAAACCGAATTCAGTCTCAGTACAAGCAAGCGCCCCATAAGCTGTATACCGTATAGCGCCGCCACCTGTCGCCACAATCCTCAGTACATGGAGTCCTATCTTATTCTAACGTAATCCACCTAGATATTCCCACTATACCCCGGTACGCCTGATGTCATTAGGTATCCTGCGGTACTGTTTCTTGTTGTGAATGTATTGTGGGCTAATTCTATATTTTCATTAGTTGCCAAGCTCATTTCTGCCATGTTTATCGGGCCCATCTGGTACGTACTTTTGTACTGAGATTGAATTCGGTTTCAAAGGGATGCTAGTCGTCAGTATTCTTTCAGACGATGTTGCTAAATGACAGTCTAGGGGGATTTCGACGTCATGAGCACCTAGGACGCATTGGTACGAAGGTGCTCTCTTGTCATCCCCGCCGTCGAAGGACGAGCTACATCAGTCAGGTCGCCAGTCAAGTCCTGCGTCCCTTCTCGAGCCATACATCATACATGCCATGTATTTTCTAGGGTAGGATGATGCCTCTATTCCCAACCCCCTTGTCAGCCCTACGAACCCTTGGAAGTACATCCCAGAACTTAGCTCCTCATCCGAGCACCCGACCGCCTGGGTGAAGTCGGGTCACACCAGCATCTTGACATCACGAGAATCAGAAAGCTCTTTCCCATATGATGTCAGCTAGACCCAATGCACCAGGCAAACTGAGCGGGGCGGGGAGTTGAACCTGCCTGCGAAGCGCACCTCCCACCCAGTGGCCAAGGGAAAGCACGATGGGAGACGGGGAAAGTGGTGCCTGTCACCTGATCTGACCAACCATGTGCGTTTCTTGACAGGTTCTTCGGCTCCGCCCGGTCCTGGCGTGAGACGGCGGGGCAGGATTTCCCCCTCCAAGGTTGATTGATGGTCGCCGGACAATTCTCTCCAACTTGTGCGATCCTTGTCCGTGATGGGCTTTGCCTAGGAATTCCACGTCCTAGAGTCTGTGATTGTCACGTCCATCGCTCTCTGCCTCTGCCTTTCCTCACCACCACGGCATTTTGGCTCGCGCACAGTCCTTTCTGCTCCAGCCTCCTCACCTTGTCGACCTCCCGTTTCAATTTAGGTACCCCGCCGCTGGAACCGGTTTCGGTCGCCAGTCTTTCGATCGCGACAAAAGTCTCACCATCGCCTGTCACCACCCAGAACAGACATCGCCATGGCTGAACCCACGGCATCCGCAAGGCGCCTCTCTGCGACCAACTCGCCTCGGCCTCAGCTGACCTCTGCCATGAGGAGCAGCTCGTTCCTGCGCGAGCACCAGCAGTACCGCCCGCCCCACCACCCCGAGGGCCGCTTCGGCATCGATACTGTGGTCGAAGACATGGGCCGCACTTCGGTTTCCCCTTCACGCCAGCTCCAGGCCTTCAATGGCATTCCCTCGACCGAGAACCCGCCGACGATTGTCGAGAGCGGCATCAACCACGCCTACTCCCACCCCAACTGCACGCCTCTCGCCGGGTCCCAGACGAACCGCCTGATAGCGACACTCTTCTACAAGGGCAACGAGCCGCGCCCGTCAGCCGCCAACTCGGGCGCCGCCTCCCCTCCCAACGCCCCCTCCTCCGTCGACCCTTCGGCCTCGGACAGCAACATCCCCGCCAACTCGGCGCCCACGCAGAATCCTGATGCCTTCCCTCTGGAGCCCCCGGCCGCCGAGTCTGAGCAGCTTGACCACCTGTATGGCTCATACATCTCACCCCTCTGCATCACCTCGTTCCTCCACCTCATGTCGACCTTCCCCCTTCCCCAGGGCGAGACCGACCTCAACTCGTCCCACCGCTGCCTCGACCGGCAGGACAGCCCAAGAGTCGTCGAGCTGACCCTGTCGCCGGCGCCCTCGCCGTCTTTCCTCGGGCTCCGCGACCTCCGCAAGCACGAGCTCATCTATCGATTCGAGCAGGAGTGGGGGGTTGATGTCGCCCTTCAGCCAGACACTCTCTGGCGCCGCCACCCGCGTCTCGTAGTTTTCGACATGGACAGCACCCTCATTACACAGGAGGTCATTGACCTTCTCGCCGCTACCATTACCAACCCCCCCGACCTCGCCGCTCGGGTCGCTGACATCACCCATCGCGCCATGCTCGGTGAGCTCGAGTTTGATGCTGCCTTCCGTGAGCGTGTCCAGCTGCTCGCTGGTCTGCCCGCTTCCATCTTTGCCGACCTACGCAAGGATCTCGACGTCACAAATGGCGTCCCCAAACTGATCAAGGCGCTTAAACGCCTCGGCGTCAAAACGGCCGTCCTCTCTGGCGGCTTCCTCCCCCTGACGAGCTGGTTAGCCGGCGAGCTGGGCATCGATCATGCCCACGCCAATGAAGTTGTCATTGACGAGGCCACCGGCCGCCTGACAGGAGAGGTCAAGGGCACCATCGTTGGCAAGGAGCGCAAGCGCGACCTCCTTGTCCAGATTGCTCAGCAGGAGGGTGTTGATCTGTCGCAGGTCGTGGCTGTTGGTGATGGCGCCAATGATTTGCTCATGATGGAGGCGGCCGGTCTCGGCGTCGCGTGGAATGCTAAGCCGAGGGTGCAGATGGAGGCTGACGCCCGTCTGAATGGCGACAGCCTGCTGGACCTGCTGTACATGTTTGGCTTCTCGGCTGAGGAGATAGAGGCGCTTTCTTCGTAGATAGCTTTAGATGACTCCCCGAGGGGCAATGATGACTTTACTGTACATAAAAGGTTTTCTTCATGTAGATTGGGAGAGATGTGCGCTCCCTCTGGCACTCAGAGAGGTCGGACAATAGTATTTGCCACCGATCTTGGGAAGTGGTCATACAGATGGCTTCGAGAGGGTGCATCTAAATCAAGTATTGTGGCTGAACCGACTGATTTCAGTCAGTAGTTGATCAATTTCACAAGGCGTCATTCGTGTCTTCGTTTAGTCCTCTGTTGGAAATATGGTTGCAATGGCCCAACAAGACCAGAAATCTGGCTGCAAAGCTGTAAAAAGGAATCTATTCACACCTATTCTCGAGGTTCTACACATATGCAGTGTATCAAATAGTCAGTTGAAGCACGAATCCCTAGCGCTCCTACATCAAGAAGGCCAGTACTCAGGACAGGAAGTGGATTCCGTTGACGAACGGAGCTGCAAGGGCTTCAGTAACCGACCTACATCGCCTTGTCCTCATCCTTGTAGCGTTGGCTCTAGCCTGGTTCTTGGATGTATTTATCACTGCCGACTATGACAGATTCCCCTCGCCGTTCACGTGCTAAAATCCGCGAGCATCTGCGTTTGATAACTCGAACGAAGCATGAGGCGCCGGACTTATATGGGGAATGCTTCAACCAGACCAAGCGACATGTGGACATCCTTTATAGACAAGTACAGCACGAGAACAGACGCAAGGGTTCAAACAGCTGATGTTTCCCATTCCATCTCTATCTACAAACGGAAGCGTACTCTCGACGTCTGCGATCCCCGGGCCACCGTCTCTGCTCCGCGCGACGCACTCATTTTGGTACAGAAGCAGGACACGCTTAAGGGTAGCCGTCCTTGCCCCACTTGTTGTACTTCTCGTGGAGCTCCTGGAAAGATGCCGTTAGCATTGATTCTTCGTTTTCTGCCCCGCGAGATGATCCGAAAAGCGAGTCGCTCGCGATCGAGCCTTCGCATCTCGGCGGACTTGAGGGAAGGGGAGAAAGGGCGTACCGCGGGCAGGGTGACGTTGGGCACGACGACAGTGTTGACGGCGCTGGGGGCGTCCCTGGGCTCGTTGCTGGTGTCACCGCCGGGGTGGTAGCGGTAGGCACCCTCCTTGGAGCCGGTCTCCCAGGGAGAGCCGGCCTTGACGACGTGCGTCTCGGAGGTCGACTTGGTGGGCGAGCTGCCTGTGGTAGGGGGGCGAACCGAGGTTAGCTCAGAGCGCCTATCGTTTTGGACCGGACATCGTCGGATCTGTGGGCTCAATGCCTGCATGCGATTTTGGCCACGACCAGTCTCTCAGCAGGCGATCGAGGGGGTCAGGATAGCGTACCAAAGTAGAAGCCGGCGCCGGCGAGGGCGAAGACCATGACACCACCGAGGATCTGTGATTCCGCCTCAATCAGCTTGCTGCTCTCAGAGATTGTGGGTTGCAGCAGATGCGAGGGATGTTGTCGGCCGTCTCGTCATCGCTGGGGATATCACGCACAAAGGTCTCGGGGTTGCGCTTGGAGTCCTGGGTGATCTGCTGCTTGCCCTGGTCGGTCATGCGACGCAGGGAAGTGGTGAATGCGCGGCGGGCGATGAGAGAGGCCATTTTGAATCGTAGGCGTCGGGATATTCGCGGTGGGGGGGTTCAAGGTCGGTTGATCGGGTGGGATTGAAGGTCTTTGAAGACGGTCGTATGATGGGCTTGGCTCGAGGTTCTGAGGTTGACGTTTGTCGGCAGGATTGATTGGCCGGATTTTTGCAAGATATATGATTGGTCAATTAGCAGCAGCGGAGCATTACCTCATCGAGAGGGGTTAATTGCATATAAATGGGTGCATTGATCACCTGTCGTGGTTCACAGTGACATCAGCAGAGGTATTACGGTAAGGTACCTAGATACCTAAGGTTCCTTAGGTAAACACACATGAAGCACTTGCACAGGGAATGGCTTAGTCAAGAGGGAGCCCTACCCCAATGCCGACCGGTACATCCGGAGCATCGGAACCACTAGGAAGATTTGCGACAAAGGTCGTAGCGAAAAGGCAGACGTACAGTATCAATCTGCTTCCTCGCGTCCAGTCAGCGTGCCCGAACGCGCAAACCAGCAAGCAAGGGAAGCTGCCTGTTAGGCGATACCACTGTGGTAAGCAGTGGCACTAACACCTCCTGGAAAGCGTAATTTTATGCAGCACCCAGCTGGGCCCGTGCGTTCACCCGTCTCTCGTTGTCCATTGGTCGGAAACAGACCCCAGACCCCCCTTGGGGAGGGCCGTGCTTCGTCACAATTCGTCGGGCAGCACAAGCCCATGCCTGCCTCAGACCCAGGCTCCCATCCCGTTTCCCTCCACTCTGCTCGTACATAGTAGCTGGTTCACCTTCTTGCCTGGTCGACGACTTGCAAAAGGAACCACACGATCCAGGAGTCAGGTTCTCATCGCATGACCCACCGTTCCCTTCTTTCGCTTCGTTGTAGACCTTCTTCCCCGCTGTCGTTCGATACTGCCATTACCCTCACTAATCCGACCTTTAATCACAACAACAACACTCCTTGAGCTGATCCGACGACAGAGTTTCGCGGCATTCCCGTCAACGACGCTAGAACTAAAACGCATTCATCACCAAGCCTGTCGCGACTTTCGACCCTTTGACCATATTTTTGCCCGGAGGCAACAGCGCGAATTCCTTGCCAAATCGAAGCGGCGTGGACGTCGTCTCGATCTGGTGCTGACGGCATTTGATAAACGCCCTGCACGACGCCAGACTTGTTTCTTCGAGGCCAACGAGAAAACCACAGACTTTCACAACACATCCGCAAATGGCGTCAAGAGATCACACTGAGCGGGCTACGTCGCCGAGCGACCACGATGACTTTCCGACTCCCCAGTTTCCCGGACGCTCTGAAGGTCAGGGCCCACCAAGCATTATCTCTTCGCGTATGACGGATATTGCTTCGGACGACGGTGGCGAAGCGGAAACCCAACAACATTCAGCTGGAGTACAGAGGAAGGCTACCACGGACACTGTGTCGCGACCTGGGACGGCAAAGACGGGCCTTTCGGGCTCGCGCGACGGCTGGAGACATCCCCAGCCACTCCGCAAGAGTCATGTTTTGGGGCTCGCCGCAAAGAGAGGCAGCACGGGTAGTGGAAGCGTCGCGAGTAACAGGCCACCAAGCTCGACCAGCCGCAGCCATGTACCCTCCCTGACCTCGCACGCCTTCTTCCACCCGCTGAGCTCGCAGAAGCTGCAAGCCCAACGAGGAGGGCCATCACGTCCCCAAACCGTCAATCAACAGCAGCCGACGCTCGACGAGAACGCGCAAGAATCTGGAGACGGAACAAGGCAGAGCATCAACTCGAATCCCATGGTGCGCATTCAAAACCAGACAAGTGACGACGGAGAGTTGCGAGCGCCGCCCTCGCGAGGTACCGAGTTTACCGAACAAGAAACACTCGACCGCATTACGGCCAATACCAGCCCGACGCATGGTCACTATCCTGCTGGCAGCTTGACCGACAGTGTGCGCCCCCTTCAGCGGAAGCCGTTCGAGCCGAGGAATCTCAACATCAACGTGGACAAGAGCTACAAGGAGAGGGGCAATCTGCCGAGCCCGATCAAGTCACCGCGGTCTTTCAGGTCAAGCTTTCTGATGCCAGGCCGAAGTCAGGAACGGGTCAACACGCCCAACAGGGTGCCGCCTCCTGGTGCTGAGAAGCTGTCTTCTGCAGCCTCTTCTCCCCGACTGAACGGCGAGGGCTCTGGACGACCCGCGGAGGTGGCCGAGCTACCTACACCTGTCGCTAAAACAGGATTTGTTTTCGAGCATTTCGAAGGCAACATGGTCTTCTTCTTTGGAGGCCGGTTTCAAAACTCCAGGCAACGGCCCATCAACATTGCAACCGGCTTCATGGTCGTCATTCCTGGAGTACTCTTCTTCGCCTTCTCAGCTCCGTGGTTGTGGAATAATATCAGCCCCGCTATCCCAATCACTTTTGCATACGTATTCTACATCTGCTTGTCTTCCTTCTTCCACGCATCCGTGTCCGATCCTGGTGTAAGTCAGAGCTTGTTGCTACTCGCTTCCGATTTTTTGCTGCTAACATTGGACCACAGATCCTTCCCAGGAACCAGCACGTCTTCCCCCCTCCCCAAGCAGACGACGATCCCTTGCGACAACAGCCCCCGACTAATGACTGGACCCTGATCAAGTCGGCAGAATCTGCCACTGCAGCGATGGAGGTCCCTGTAAAGCACTGCAGGACATGTAATATCTGGCGTCCTCCCCGCGCCCACCACTGTCGCCTCTGCGATAATTGTATCGAGACCCACGATCACCACTGTGTCTGGCTCAACAACTGCGTCGGTAGACGCAACTACCGCTATTTCTTTACCTTTGTCACATCAGCAACCTTCATTGCGGCTTACCTGCTCGGTGCCTCTCTGGCGCAAATTCTCGTCTACATGAGCCGGGAAGATGTTTCCTTTGGCAGTGCGATCGACAAATTTCGCGTCCCCTTTGCCATGGTCATATACGGCGGCTTAGCCTTCTGCTATCCCGCCGCTTTGATGGGCTACCACATCTTCCTCATGGCACGTGGAGAGACGACCAGGGAGTACATCAACTCGCACAAGTTCATCAAACAGGAGCGTTTCCGTGCTTTCACGCAAGGAAGCATGCTCAAGAACTGGTTCGTCGTTCTCTGCCGGCCCCGGCCTCCTACGTACTACAGCTTCAAGGCCAAGTACGAACCTGGCGACCAGCGCCTCGCTGATCTGCGCGACCGCAAGTCGACCAAGGATAGAGACGCACAGGGCATGGAGCTGCGCAACGTGCCGCCCGCCACGGGCTTCCAAGGACCAGCGGCCCTTCGACAGGAGGCTAATACAGCGGCATGAGCGTGCTACATGGCCTTCGCTTCGTTTTCTTCTCCTGCTGGCGGCGTATTTGGGCATCAGCGATCTTCATAAGCGCACGACATTCCCCCCCAAAACACACTGAATACCTGTAATATCTGCTTTTTCTTTTTATAGTTTGCTTATACCCCCCACCAACTCGCCCTGTTCTGTATTTCAGGTGTGCAAATCCTGCGGGAAACCCCTATTTCTTTGTCTTGTGGAGCGGAGATGGAGTTTCAAGGTCAACCAAGGGCAGCGCACGAACATGGCGACGACTTTGTATAGACTTTTGCGTCTCACCGCGCTGAATTGATGATATCCCCCAAGGTCGAGATGCTGGTGAATACCAGCCATGATTCGGACACTCGTGAGGTAATTCCGTGATATGGCGGTTATGGGAACAACCCGTACAGAGTGTGCATGTCAAGTCAGCTCTGTTTCACTACCTCACAGAGGATATCCTGGAATATATATATCGGCTCCATGCGTCGGCAATTGTCAATTTACTTTTCAATCTCCACTTCATATTCCAACGACAAAGAAAAAACAATCTACACAAGCACTTGATCAAACCTCAAACATCCAGATATATAACCACATCAACCATGTCAGGCTTTCATTACGAATTCGATGGCTACTCAGAGCCAAGCACTGATACTGACACTGGCAGTTCTCAACCTTTCAACCCCTACATGTCATACAGGCAGCGCCCCATGCTAACTTATTACCCTCATACCAGCGGCAGTATGAGCTCAGGATACCCCACCTCGTCCTCGTCCAACATGGACTATCTGGACCTCGCACGCTCGTCATCCTCCTCGTACGGCCCCGGAAGTACAAGCTCTAGCATGGGGTACATGTCCGGCTCTGGGTATGGGAGCTACGGCTCCGGATACGGATCAAGCCTGGGGTACGGGTCGGGCTCGGACTACGGTAGCTATGGCTCCGGATATGGATCCAGCCTCGGCTACGGCAGCAGCGGCTCTGGGTATGGGAGCTACGGCTCCGGATCCAGCCTTGGCAACGGCAGCAGCGGCTCTGGGTACGGAGGCTACAGCTCTGGATACGGCACCTACGGTTCTGGCTATGGATCAAGCTCAGATTACGGCAGCTACGGTTCCGGATACGGATCTAGTTCGGGATACGGCAGCTCATGCTCAGATTGCTGTAGTTACAGTTCCGGTTATGGTTCCAGCTCGGGATACGGCAGCTCCTGCTCGGATTGCTGTAGTCACAGCCCTGCCTATCGGTCCAGCTCAGGATATGGCGGCTCCGGCTCAAGGAACTTGACCTACTGGGGTCCGCACGGCCGGGGATTCCGGGTGAGTCCGCAAGGTGGCGCCTGGTTACGCAGCCCGTCTGCAGGATTCAACTCAACGCTTTGCCGACAGCTTTTCGGGGGGTGTCGGTAATGGCCCACACGAGAGTCTTCAGCATACACATCAAGGTAGTAGACAGAATGAGCGGCACTTAGTTCTGACAAGCAAACCATCATACTGATATGGGTCCCCTCACTTGTGCTCCCATTCGTATGCATGCAGTGAGTTGTGTAAACATTACGTGTTCTGACCTGGATCATGCACATGTGAGAAAAGAAAACGTTCCAAAAGGTTTCAAGGTTCTCGTAACGTCTCCTTAGTGCTAGGTAGCGAAAAAGCGGGCGTCGTAGTCGTAAGCAAATTGCAGATTCGGGCATCTGCTTTGCCTCCCAATTACCCTCCCAGTCCCTGCAAAGTTGAATTGCAGTCATAGCATAGTGATATCATACGTTGACAGTCCAAAAGTAGAGACGTACAATCAATGGACGTCCTACAACACTTATATTCAAGTGACGCTCAAATGCCTCAGATTTTCAAGCAGGCAGTTCATACGTCGTCAAAATAGTTGCATGGTCCGTGGTCCACTCATTCTGCTTGTGATTCGGCGACGGCTTGGGGTTACCGACAACGACGTCCTTGGAGTTCTTGACCGTCAGATTGCCAGCATGGTATATGAAGTCGATACGGTCTTGCGGCTCGGAGCGTCCCGTTGCCCCATCGTGGAAGGGGAATAAGGGTGACCAAGTGATGCCGGGCACCTTGACGGGGTCTGGGTTCGCAACGCGGAACGAGTCAACCAGGCCCGCGTCCGTGGTCTTGACAGACGTCGGCCACGGTACGTTAGCAAAGCCGCAATTCTTCTTCCTGAGAGCCTCAGTCCAGTCAAGGTGGGAAGGTGCGTTGAAGTCGCCAACGAGGAGCACAGGCACATCCCCAGCGGATGCAATCTGTCCCTTCATGGCGGCCAGAGTGTCGGTGATCTGAGGCGTACGTCCCGACTTTACCTCGCGCTCGATGACAGTCTCAACGTCCATGCCGTCGAAGCAGAAGTCATAGGGTCCGTAAGGTGTGTAGCCGAGATGCACAACCCAGAAGTTGATTTGTTGCTCATTCCCGTCGAGCGCGATGCGAACACCGCCCGAGGCGTTGATCTCCCCAAACTTCTCGGCGATGGGGTAACGGCTAATGACACCGACGCTGCGCGAGCTGGCCCAGTAGTGCCACCCCAGGGCATTTGCCAGGCGGTGAGCGTGGCGGCCGCTCTGGTCCTCCTGAAGGCCCACAATGTCGACGTTGCTCTCGAGAAGGAAGCGGACTTGTTTCTCGTGGTAGTTGTCAACCTGGGTGCCCCCGTGCCACATGTTGAAAGTCAGGACTCGAAGTGTCTTGACGAGAGAAGAACCAGCACGGCGAACGGGGATGGTGAGCTTGATTTCAGCTGAAGAATCTCCTGATGTTGCGAGCAAAGTGATGTATGTGTTGGATGCTGTGCGGCCAGGTGTGCCCGTGATGGTCCCCTCAGGAGATACCTTGGCCCAGCTGTCACTGGAGGCCTGCGAGAAAGTCAGAGCCTCGCTACCACCGGCAACGAAGCCTCCGACTCGAGCCTCATAGGCCTCGCCCCGACGAGCATTGTGAAGAGTTGCCTTGTTGACGAGAAAGGAAAGGGGCCCAGACGGAGCACGGGGCAGAACGGCCGTGATGGGCTCGGCGAGCCACTTGTAGCCGTCCCGCGCAAGAAAATAGGCGGAGTAGTTCCCCGGTTGCAGACCAGATGGAGACAGTTTGACGGTGCCCTCCGAGTCAGGAGCGTAGGCCCAGATGAGGGATTGCTCCGGTTTGACTTGGTTGATAGGGCCACCACCTGGATAGTAAAGGCCTACCCAGTTTGTAGAGTAGGCGTCGGGTGTGGTGTAGCTGAATGTCAAGGCTTCTTGACCTCCGACCACTGCAAGTGAGCCAGAAAGCTGTCTGACGCTGAGTCGGTCTGCCGAAGGGGCACTGAGGCCGAAGCTTGCAAAAGCCGCGGATAACGCGATGGGCACAACGGATCGGTGATGCATTATTCGTCTTGGGCGTTGGTTCAGTCTTCTGGAAATGGAACTGCAGCTTCATCCTCACGCAACAGCCACTTGGCTGCTCAAGGCTTTTTTAAGCATTCTTCCAGCGGGCCCCTCTGGGGACCAAGAAAAGAATCGCCATCACCGCAGAAAGACCTTGAGAGGGCTTCGCAAATGACTCGAGATAATCTTTGGCGTTTCGGCCGACCAATGTCTTTCCTTTGCCGCGACACGATGCCGCCTAGAAGTTGGCATTGCTTCATCGAGCATTGTCGATCTTTTGCTAGAGCTGCAGCAGGTTGGGGACCAAGCGGACGTGTCCCTTGGTGTTGAGGCACCACGTGGGTTGGGTGACCAACGACAACGACGCATGGGCCGGTGGGATGACCGAGCTGACCATCTCCCAGCGCATATCGAGGGGAGCCTTTACAAATCAGCCCAGACCGGTTCTAAGACGGCAACATAACGGCGGTGGTGATTTGACAGTCAGGAGGACGGTGGGCTTTTGGCGGACTGCATGGCATGGGTTGATCATTGCCTCATATTGTTCCGAGAACTGCCTGGTTGGCAGAGCCCAGTGGGCAGCGGACCAGGAAAGACCATCTTATCTGGCGTCAAGTTGAAGTCAAAGTTGGGGCCTGATGACGATAATGTTGCTTGGTGTTTTCATCCGTGCCCGTTCGCAAACCTCAGACGAGGTGTCCAGGTCGAAAGGCTGCTGTGGCTTGGTATGGCTTGACAATGGCTTGATGGCTGCGAGCAGTTTGACCGCGGCAGGTGCTGCCGTCC
Organism: Verticillium dahliae VdLs.17; assembly: GCF_000150675.1. Classification (NCBI taxonomy): domain Eukaryota; kingdom Fungi; phylum Ascomycota; class Sordariomycetes; order Glomerellales; family Plectosphaerellaceae; genus Verticillium; species Verticillium dahliae. The sequence goes on from NW_009276929.1 coordinate 144,898, forward strand.
CCCTGTCTGCGTAACCCCGCAGCCCCCGCATCTCGTGGAAGGCAGGTACAGTACGTACCCGCCCGACCTCACCTTCAGTGCCATAAGTGGTAGGTAGGTACCAGTAGCATGCTCGTGTCAGGTCACTAAGGACAGGCACGGGAAGGAAGCACCCACCAGCCAGCCACACGCAGGGCAGGTTGGCCCCAGGTCGCAACTTCCGCTCTGTCGGGTCGGGTCTTCAACGCCTCGTGCGGCGTGCACCTGGCGCCTGTGCGCGCCTTCGGTCTTTGTCCTTGTGCCCCTTCTGATTCTCTCCGCATTTTCCATCACTGACAAAGTCCCTTTTCTATTGCTCACGACACCTCGGTCCGCCTCGGATCGTATCATGCACCCACCACGACCCGTTTCGTCCCCAAGCGATTGACTGATCCAAACTGGTCGACATCCCGCGTCATGTCATGGACCACGAATCTGGCTCGGAGCCGGCCAGGAAGAGGCTTCGGACAAGCCATGCTGTGAGCCGCATTACCCTCCCTCTGCCGCAATGAGACGACGCGCTCTGCCTCTCAATCGAGATCGGCGCTGCACATCCTCTTCAGGGTCTTACCGTCTGGAGACATCACAAAGCTAATCATGTTTCACACACACACAGTGTGATGCGTGCCGTGCCAAGAAGATAAGATGCAATGGCAACACCCCTTGCGCGTCATGCGATGGTTCGCGCCAGGAGTGTACATACGGCTCCGAAGCCAACTCGTGAGATAGATCCGAGTGGTACCCTCGCATCATGATGGATGGCTGACCTTGTGGCAGCCGAGGCAAAAGTGACCTCATCCTCGAGAGCGTCCTCCGTGTTGAGAAATTTCTCCATGAGATGAAGTCCGCTATCCCCGCCATTGTCAGTCACCCCACTTCATTTACCTTGGTCGACCGACATGGCTCATCACATGTCGCCGCGAAGACCGCGCCTTCACCCCAGGATCATCAGCAGCAACAGCACCGTCGTCGCCAGTCCATGGTGTCGCCTAACCTTCCCACCGCCGTCCCTAGAGCCGCCTCATTCTCCTCCTCACCCCGTACCGAGGTTCTCCACCATCGGACACCTCTCTCCGAGTCCCACTGGCCGCCGGCGGCGAACAACCTCGACAATGCCGTACTCGCTTCCATGCACACCTCGGCCACCGAGGCCGTCCTCCAGTGGCCGCATTTTGACGTCTTCCCCGGCCTTCGCGATGGGTACGACCCCATCTTCCGTCTCGAGCAAGCTCGTCCTCCGATCAAGTCCCGTTCATCGACGTGGTATCCTTTCGTGACGCCTCGCGAAGTTGACGAAATCCTCGAGTCCTTCGGCCAAACGGTAAACTTTTGGTACCCCACCATGTCTCAGCAACAAATGGCTGGGGTGCGCGCCCTCATAGTCAATGGCGTGCCTGAAGAGGACAGCATCGAAGTGTGCCTGGCGTTATTGACTATGGCGTTGGGTCTTGCTGGGCAGGTCACAGCGAACTTGGTCAGCGGCACGACATCTCTGACCCAGAAAGACCATGAGACACGCGCGTCGAAGAAGGCCATGGCCGACGTTTACTTCGACGGCGTGCTTAAAAGACTCCATGTCGTGCACACACACATTGGAAGCACGTCAACCCACTGCCTGTTCTACGTTGCTATGTACTTTGCATTCTTACGTCGCCCGCTTCAGGCTTGGGAGTATATCAACGCCGCTGCAGCCAAATGCCTGCTGTTGCTCTCCTACACCTCAGAGGACGACTCAACGGAAGACAGCGAGCGCATTAGACGCATATTTTGGTCCTGTTATATCCTGGAGAGGTAAGCTTGAAACAAGAGAGTACGCACGGCTACCCCATGACCGGTTTATTGACATACAGTAGCGATTATCTCGCCGAGCTTTCTGCCCTGCCGCAGTCAGGAATTTCTGCCATTGAATCGACAACGCCCCTTCCAGGCGAATACCACACCCATGCCGACGCACATCAACAGGAACTTGCTTCTCTCTACCTTTTGGCGTGTATCTCCATGCGACGGCTTCTGAATCGCGTTCACCACCTACTCTACGCTCAGACTACTGGAGCTGCTCTCGATCCCACCCGGTTCCCCGCAGTCGTCCGCGAACTCAACCACCAACTCGACGAGTGGCGCGAGGTTCTCCCCCCTGCTTTTGCGTTCACTGTTGACGAAACCCCCACCGCCACCGAAGCTGGTGCCTTTTTGAGGCAGCGGTACTCTACTTGCCGAAGCGTGATCTATCGGCCCTACTTCATGTGGATGCTGAGCGGCATGGCACCTCCAGCAGCCGTGCGCAGCCCAGGTGATGGGATCGCTGGAAAGGAGGTCATGGCAAGCTGCAAGATGTGCTTAGACGCATGCCTGCTGCACATCATGAACCTCAGGGGTTATGGACAGACCGTCTTGGTGGACACGTGGATCTGTTCACTATCGTAAGCATATTGGGCCATCATTCTGAGACTTTTTCTAACGGCGACTAGCATGGCTGGTGCGATGCTCGTCCTCCTGGCTGCCTGTCGGGTGCCAGCGCTCCGAGAGCTCATTGGCTCAGAGATTCTGTCTGCCGGCGAGCACTTGCGACAGCTTCTGGAGGGATGGCAGGAGGTGATGGGCGACCCAGCGTCGCCGAGTGTTGAGCAGAGTGTGAGAATTATTGCTGAGGCAGACCGCTTCATCCGGCAGGTGTACTTGGGGGAAGACACGACTGCAAGCACGCAGAGAGCGTGGCAAGATATTTACGGGCACCACGAAGGCTAAGACAGGGAGGAGATGATGGACCAACGCTACCGTGGAATGATCTGTACATGAATGTTTGAGTTCCGCGATTTGTGTCTAATGCTTTTATTTACAAGAAAGTCTACGGCTAGCGGCGAGCCTTCCTTTTGCTGGACTTTTTGGTTTGCTCGAACTCCTCCTTGATCTTCTCAAGCAGCCCCTCAACCGTCAGCACATCAACAGCCACACCGGCAAGGCTCTTGGCTACCATGATGGCCTTGTCAAACGCCGCCCGACTGCCAGAAGCGACTTCGAAAGCTGCCGTGTGCGGCCCGCCCGCCGGCTGGCTTCCGTCCTCGTTGGTGATGCCGAAGTAGGGGCTGATGGAAGGGAAGTCATGGCTGATATTGCCCTGGTCCGTGCTGCCTGAAGGATCACGCTTCTTGTCGATGACGGGGTCCTCCATATCGCCGCCGAGACCCTCGAACCACGCCGTGTACGACTCGGCCAGCGCGTCGTTGGACACCATGTTGGCGTAGCCATAAGGCCGCATCGTCAGGTTCATCTCGGCACCCGACGCCAGGGCGCCGGCCTCGAAGCACGCGACGACGCGCTCGGTAAAGTTGGCCAGCTGCTCGGCATCGTTGGAGCGGATCTGGTACGACGCCGTCGCGAGCGCGGGGATGACGTTTATGCGGCTGCCGCCGCTCGCGATGAAGCCGTGCACCTTGTCACTGGGCCGCATCTGCTGGCGCATGAACCCCAGCGCCGTGTTGGCGACGAGCAGCGCGTCCTGCGCGTTGACGCCCTCCCACGGGCCCGCGGCGGCGTGGGCCTCGCGGCCGTGGTACTCGACGTCGAAGCGGTCCGTCGCCGTCGTGATCATGTACGGACTGTCGTTGCCGGCCGTCGGGTGCGAGATGAGGCTGATGTCGATCTGTGCGTCGTCGAAGAGACCGGCTTCAAGCATCTTGACCTTGCCGCCGAGGGACTCCTCCGCTGGCGTGCCGAAGAGTATCACCCGGCCGGCCAGGCTTTCTGCGCGCATGATCTCCGCCGTGGCGAGGGCGCCGCCGACCGAGGCTGTCGCGATGAGGTTGTGGCCGCAGGCATGGCCGAGGCCCGGGAGGGCGTCTGGATGCTGTTAGTTTGGAATCTCGGCCGATGGCTTTTCCTCTGATATACGCACCGTACTCCGCGTTGAAAGATATGACAGGACCCCCTCCACTGCCCTCAAAGACGGCCATGAAAGCCGTGTCGAACCCGCCCAGCGACCGCGTCACGTTCCAACCGTCTTGGCTTTCCATGAAGGACGTGAGAAGGTCGTGCGCCTCCACCTCCTCGTATCCCAGCTCAGGGTTGTCATGGATCTCCTTGTTGAGCGGCCATAGGTCGTCCGCGATCGAGTCGAGGTAGTCCGAAACGGCCTTGAAGTGCACGCTGGCCGTGATGTTGCCAGGGACAGGCGCCGAGCAGTTTTGCGCCAGGGCCGGAGCCGCGAGGGCAAAGAGTAGAGCAGCAGCATAAAGTCGGGCCATGACGATAACACACCACGAGAGAATGAGTTTTTGAAAAACTCTCAACACAACTCCTCGTCGTTCAGGCTCCTCCTGGCCCTCTTATACGAATTCTCGGCCTCACATCTAACCCCCGGGATCGTCAAAGAGAGCACCATCAACAAGCCTGAACGTAACCCTCCCAAGGCGTCACGGCAGGCTGCTGGGTCTACGTTCTGCAACTGAGCAATCCTCCCCCCACAATACCGATGTCCTCCTGTCTGTCCCGCACGCAGTGGCCCCGCCCCGACAACCGATCTCACCTCCCTATTCCAGTCAAGTCCAAAACTCCCGACTCCAGACCCCCCTTCTCCGGAGCGGAGCCGGCCCCGAGACTGACACGCTCAGATGACGCCGCCGAGGCCACAGGAGCCGGTGCCGGTACCGCGTTATCAGGCCTCATCTACCCTATCACCCGCGATAACCCTTCAAACAAGTGTCACGTCTGGCCTGTTGAAGCCCGCTCGCTCACTCATGTACTGTCAAGAGAGCCGAGACAATGATAGACACCTGCAATAAATCTTGGGTGGAGACGCGGGGTATCCAACCCCTCGCATCGGAACCCCCTGCGATACGTCCATCTTGCTCCGGGTGCCGATCAGTGGACCGCGAACGAACAAGTAGGGGTCAAGATAGCGGCATGGAATACAACACAAGAACTGCGAAACCCCCTCGCGTCGGAGAAGTATCGGAGTCGACGCGGGCCAGGGGGTCAGGCACATCTCTGTCGGCATGCCTCCGCTTATCGTATGACACAAAGGCCTTGTTCATGGTCTTGCAGGGATCTGTGGCAAGAGCGATGATTTTCCTTCGTGGTACTGCAAATCCGTTTGGACATTCGAGTTTGATAGTTCCATACAATATCCAACACGCCACGGCGTACATGCATATGCATGCCATTTGTACAAGGTTTCAATTTCGAGGTTCGATCCCAGCGAGACACAGCTTCCATCTACCAGACTGCCCGTCTCAAGCAGCGACTTGCGTCACTTTTGGGACTTTCTTCACCTCACGCTTCTTCGGCTTCAGCCAAGCCTCCATACCCTCAGGCCAGTACACCCGGTTTTGTGGCCCGCCCATACCAAAGTCTTCAGCAGAGACTGGCGCACGCACCGTCTCTGGCATGTTTGTCTCTAGATCTTCCCCCTTGTCCATGTCAACGTCGTCGTCCTCCCCTTTGATCTTTCTCTTCTTCGTCGGCGTCTTCTTTTTCCCTTTACTCACAGGTTTCGGTACGGGTCGGTGGTCATCGTCTCGCATGTGCGGTATCAGGTCATTAAAGGTATCGTACCCTGGCAGCCTGAAGGCGCGCATCAGCTCGAAGACTGCCTGCTCCTTGTCCTTGGCCTCGATCATGAGATCCATGTCGTCTGCGCACGGCGGGAGTGTGCGCACCCTAGGGGAGTGTTTTCTCCTATCTCTGGGTGTCACAGCGCTAGGGCATTGCTCGCTGTAGTGCATCTTCTGGGTAATTTGTTTTCGTGTCCAGGTGGCTCGAATGCGTGGGAAGAGCTCGATGATATCTTCTGTGCCCTCGCGCACCTCTGTGGCATCAAAAAGGATGTTGTGGTGATGAAAGTCGAGCACAAGTGGGATGTTGAGCTCCTCGCATATGGGTAGAAGATCATGAACTGTCCAAGACACATCATCATTTTCCAAGACGAGACGATTCTTCACCGAAGGAGACAGCGTCGCATAATTCGTCCGGAAACGATCCAACGTTGCAGCTTTGTCGCCGTAGGTACCTCCCATGTGCAGGATCATGACGGCATCGCGATCCTGCTGTTCTGGCAGGTGCAACAACGTGAGAAGCTCATCATGGTATATGAGGTCGCGTACAGCAGCCTTTATAACCTCAGGCCGCGGCGAGCCCAATTGCGTGAACTGCCCTGGATGAGTCGTCAAGCGATGACCAAGCTCTCCGGCAACAGATCCGGCCTCAGCTAGTGCCTCCGAAGCAAATGGCGCGAGACTGTAGCCGTACTCGGCGTGACTAGCAAAGGGGAACATCTCGGAGCTGAGTCGCATGAATTTGATGCCGTATTTATCATTCCACCGGATCATTTTGACTATGTCTTGCGCGTTCGCCAACCCCAAGCGCTCAACATACTCTCGGCCGAGCCTAATGTCCTGAGGTTTGGATTCATCCGGCCTGTTCTTAGTGGGATGTTCGGGCTGAGATGGGTCTGTCAAAGGATGGCGGTGTTGGATGATAGACGCGATCCTGCAAGTACGGGAACTGAAAACAGGCGGGATTGCTTCTCGAAGATACGTGTTGAGACAGGCCTGCAGACACGGTAAGCTTTCTTGCATGGCAAAAATTGGGATTGCCACCTACATATCCAATTCGGCCCTTCCACGGGAGAGGGAGAAGGTTGCTATTCACGGGTGGTGGTCGTGCAGCGCCGCGCTCCGCCAGCTCCTCCTCAGCCTCTTGCTCCCTGTCATCGGCGTCGGCCTCGATGTCGTTGGCGGCGGCAATGGCGTCAGTATCAAGTGACGGGGCGTGCTCTATTTCATCGACGGAGGTGGCCATGCGAACGCCGTTGGCTAGGTTCTCTCGAACCACATTGCGACTTTTGCGTGCCGCTTGAGGTTTGAGAGGGCGGCGTGGGGGGACATCATCGACAAGGCCCGAATCCTGAATGGCCAAGCGCTGACGCTTGACAGAGCTTTGCAGGCGCTCCTCCATGTCACTGAGTTCCTTCATCACATCGGAGACACACTTGCGTGGTGTTGCGACCTGTCTAGCGGCATCTCTTCGTCTTGCAGGGGTGTCTTGCTCGAGAGATGGGAGCGGCGGCGCGGCGGCGCTGTTGGTTGCCTCCATGGCCTCTTCCTTGACAGGCTTGCTGTCAGCTGTGCGATGACGACCCGATCTCCTCGGAGGTTCTTGTGTGGTCGGCGAAGTCTTGCGTTGTGGTTTCCTACTGCTGTTCTCTGTACCGGGTTTTGTTGAAGCAATGGAAGTGCTGGATCTTCTACGTTTGGACGCCATGCTGGAGAAACGCCTGGGTATATGTGTGATGGGAATAATGTGGGCAGCACCACATGCGGCTCGAATCGAGAACGATGACTGGGGCTGCAAAGGGGATGGACGTTGGCCGGCTGGCAACGATCGAGCCGCAAATGACCACACCAAAAAACTATGCACTTGATTGGCCCTGCCGGAACGAATGCTCCTCATGCAGAAGGACGAGAAGGGGGAGTGGTAGGTCGGAGGAGGCAGAGCACGGCGTCGGATACAGCTGGCCAGGGGCCTGTTGACGGTGTCGCTGGATCGCTGATAGCATGTGTGGTGGGTGAGGTGACAAGCTGGGGCGGTACGACCTGGCTGTGGTTCGACTGATTGGCTTGGGCGATCGGAGCAAACCCCGTGTGCCTCCAGGCTGTGGATTACGGACGGGGGGGGGATTCAGGAGCCAGCTAGGGTGTTGGTAACCGGGGGACGCCAGGTGACCGAATGCGCGTCTAGGCACAGGTGTTTCGACAGCACGTCGATAGGCTGGGCAGTTGATCGCTGGGTCGATTGGAGGGCCTGGCCTCTTCAGACGAGCGTTACTGTCAAACAGTGTAGTCGAAAGGTCTTGACTTCTGGCGTAGCTGATGGTAGTAGCTCAGAAGCCTAGGTAGGTGGTTTACTTATCACGACGTGAGCAGACCAAGACTCGAGACTCAAGGCTCAGAAGAGGATGACGGATTGGATCAATGGAGTGTAAAACTGGTCGTGAGCTGTGTGGAAGCGCTGGTAAGCCACTTTTTGTCTGTGGCAAAAGCACGTAAAAAAAAGGCGAGAGGAAAAGAGGATACACTAGACAATTGGAATGATTCCTTGAGACGGATGATGTCGTCGTTGAACGGAGCAGATGCCACGGGGGGCGCCTGGTGGGTAAGGGTTGCACCTGACGGGGACATCATGACGAGGTGGAGCTGGCATGTACGATCGGGATCGAGACCACTGGAGCTCCTACCGGTCTGGGTACCTTGCCTGCCCGGGGGAGGCAGATACGAGGCAAAGTTGATTTCATTGGAATGTGAGGTTGAGCTGAAATCAGATTAAACTAGGGGGTGGCAGGGGCAGTGCGCCGGTAGGATTGGACCTGGCAGGAGAGGGAAACGGGAAACAGCAAGGGCGAAAGAATGACGTCGTCGTTATGCCCGGAGCAGCAGAGCAACAGAGCAAAGGTGCACGCTCCTTCTCTCTCTCACGTACATGTACACATAAGGTAGGTACCTAGGTACAAACACACATACGCCGGTGGCCGAAACGTCATACCCTACCTAGGTATGCATAATGCACCTGTACTGACATGGCAATTCCAATAAGGTAAGGGAGGCCATTGACATCCCATCAACGTCAGGCCTTTCGTCCTGTTGAGGATGTCGCCTACCATCCAATCTACACTTCTTGGGGAACATGATCTCACTGCTCACCTAGTATTGGTGTACGACTACTCCCGTATCAATTTGGCTGTCACTTTGTTGATCAGAGCATAGCTAGCCAAGCCAGCAGAATTGATTTGAAGGACAATTGCCTTTGATGATAGGAATGAGACACCAACCTAGGTACCTACCTAGGTACCTACCTAGGTATCTAAGGTAGACGAGGGAAAAAAATGGGAAAGCGACAAAAAGGATGCTGATTGCATAACCAGTCTAACCAGTCTCAATCACATGGAACCTCAGAAGCAAGGTATCATCATTACCTTGCCTAAGGTAGGTACCTAAGGCAGATAGGTACCTAGGGTGTGCATCCCGCCTCCAGCAGCGGCTTGCACCTCATTCAGCAAGATGCTGCGGCAAGATAGCAGACCTTCGCTGGCCATTCCGAAGACACGCGTCTCCAAACGCGCGGCTGTCGCGTGCACCGCATTCGCATGCAGCTTGCGCAAAGTAAGGTGTACAGTGGCTCTCTCAGGCCCACCCTGCGCCAACTGTGCTGTGGATGACACGCCTTGCGAGATTTCACGCGCAAGCGACGGCGGTAAGACTCGTTCACGTTGTCGCACAGGAAAGATCTTGTTGTGACCGAACACGAATACTCGTGGGACTGATAGGGACCTAGGAACCTGGACCTGCAGCCGTCTCTTGCTCATGCAAGCGGCAACGAAGAAGCTTCATCGGCAGCTTCTACATCCAGCTTCAGTAGAGTGCCTATAGCTTTGCCGCCTGCGACTTTCGCTTCGCCGTCCGTCAAAGAGTCAAGCCGACTCACAGAGCCGCTCAGCCGTTCAATGACTTGCTGCAAACAAGAGACAGCGGCGGCGACGCTGCCCTTCGTGATTCGCGCAAAGCTCAAGATCTGCCACATTCCTCCGTAGTGAGTACAGCCGCCTACTCGCGCCCTGCTACTCCCGCGTCGCGTTCAAGCGCCGGGCCACAGCTATGCTCTTCAACGCCGGTATCCCGATATGTGTCGGAAAGCTTCGATGTCGCCGACGGAAGTTCGGCATATGCGGAGACGCTAGAAGGTGGCAGTGGCAGTAAAGGAAACGGCATTCCGTTCTATGCTGGCAAACCCGCCTTGTGCTCACAATCCATGTTTTGCCGCTCCAAAATCTGACCTGCATAGGTGACCGACGTGGTCCGGCTTTCGTAATGGATATTTGTGAACCAGAAAGATCCTCGACGAATAATCATTGCCTAGTAAGCACGCCCTCGACGAAATTCCTTGCACCAGAGGATGTCAGTTATCTTCGATCGAGAGGTGCTTTCGACCTGCCTGCCTCTCATATACAAGAAATTCTCATACGTTGCTATTTCCACCATGTGCATCCCTTCTCTCCCATCCTTGACCCTCGTCAATCATACTGGACTATGAAAGCGGCCGGGTCAGCATCCTGCTGCTTTGGAGTATATTCGTGGCTTCGGCAAGTGTAAGTCAACCATCGGAACCCCATCGGTGTACCCCAATTCTAACTCTTTCGTGAAGTTTGTTGATGATACCCTGCTCACACAAGACTTCTACACATCTCGCACGTCATTGAAACGTTCTGTGTATCAGCGAGCAAAGGTCAGAAGCTGGCATCTAGCAGACCCTTCTAAGCGCTGACAACTACAAAGGTTCTTTATGATCTAAACTACGAGCAAGATAAGATCACTCTCATCCAGTCGGTATTTTTGGTAAGATTCTGGTACACTACCTCAGACGACCGACAGGGCCCCTGGCACTGGAACGGCATCGCAATCAGTCTGTCTCACACCATCGGGCTACACAGGCTACCCAAATTGCCTTCTCAAGGCTGTGGTAATATTCAGCCATTCTGGCGGGGGCTTTGGTGGTCTATCTGCTGTCGTGAGGTCTGGTTGTCGTTGGGCCAGGGACGGCCGATGCGGATCCCTCTGGACGACATGGACACACCAGTGCCTGGATGCTTTGATGCAGAAGTATTCGTGCCGGAGGACAGCACTGATTCTTGTCTCAAGTATCTGCCAGGGGAGCTAAGCGAACTTAACACCGATTGGAAGATATTGATCAAGTTGAGTATCACCTTGGGCACTATCCTCTCTACACATTACAGGGCAAAGTCAACGAAGCCGACAAGGTCTGATGTTGAACATTGCGAGCGGGAAATTAGAGCATGCTCCTACGACTTACCTGCAACTCAACATCAAAGTCGTATGGCTGCCTCCCATCGCTATCAGTTCCGAATCTACTTGAGTGAGTGGTTTGACGAGCAAGTCTCGTCTGCTCTGAATCCCTGGCTAAGGTGATGAAGCTGATGACTGACGGCTTCTTCAGGGCAGCGATCATTGTATTGTATCGACCATTCATACTCGAGGCCCCTCGAGATGTCACGTTGGAGCACGAGGAGCCATGGAGAGCATTAGCTTGCCAAAAGACAAGGGTAGCTGCGTCAAACGCCTGCAGTGCCGTGACTTCAATGATGGCTGAGGAGCTTATCGGCCTATCACATACTATCACGTAGGGTGGCAAACTTTCTGGTTGACACTGCTCTCGCTAACCCTTCATGTCAGTGTCATAGCACTCGTTCCGCCGATGCATGTTCACCTTTTTGAATCAGCGTCTTCCAAACAACTATCAAGCCAGATGGGGAAATACAATCTATCCCTGTGTATGCTGGCCATGAGCGAGTTGCGCAAGTCGTACATCTCGGCAACTGCCGCATACAAACTATTCGAGGCGGCGAACAAAAAGATTGATGGGACAAGAAGTTCACGGAGGCCTTCTCACCAACCACAAGGTGACGCTGTCGTTGTCGACCTCGACGCGCAAGAACAGGCTTCTCCTTCACCACAGGAGAGCTGGCCCGAGGGCTACTCTGCCTTGTCAGCCAACGTCATCTCAGACGCGTGGATGTGGCCCAATATACTTGGTGCTCAGTGAGTGATCAGTCATCGTCGTTTAAAAGCCAGCCTGCCTTTTGACGCTTGTGAGATGCATACTGACAATTTGGTCATCAGAAATGAGTTCTGGCTGGACAACCAAGATCTTGTTGGGCTGTATGAGCCTGGGGACTTCACACAGGCTCTAGACGGATGGACATGAGACGCTCAATGAATTATCTCAGAGTTCTTAAAAGAACAAGGGTCGAGAAATTTTCAATTATTATCACTCATCGGATGGAGCTACCACTAGGATCCCATTTTGTTGGACCATGATCCTCTCAGGCCATACATGGCGCCTCACATCTTCGCCTTGGGGGCCTCATCAGCTTTCGACGTCCACCAGGGCCAAGAAGGCACCGTCTCCCCGTCAAAAGACTCGCCAAACTTGGGTTTCTGCTTCTTCATAAACGCTTGAATGTCTGCCAAGTTATCTTTGGATCCGAGCACGGAAATGAACAGCTTGGAGTCCAGCCTATGCGTCTCCTCCAGAGTCGCGGGCGTGTGCAATAGCATATCCCTCATCAGCTTAGTGCGGAGCAGCAGCGCTGGGCTGGTAGAACAGCGCGTATTAACGCCTCATGTGGGAGTACACCTCGAACAATCATGTATGAGTGTGAACATGGAAGCCTCAAACACGAGACAAGCAGGCTTAGACTCAGACCCCGCCCACCAACACCCAGGGGCCAACCGTGTAAATACCATGTAAAAGTCTTACATCGTACCATCTGTGACATCGGCATCCCCATCACGTCCCTCGAGGCGAGGATGCTGGCTGCCCCACTAATTGTTGAGGTCGATGGAGAACGAAACTGCACGTCTACCACGACTGGTGAGATGTACTTGGACTGAATTGGACAAGAAACAGGAAATGCTGCTTCTATGAACCATCTCTTTCTGCCCGCTCGTGGGTGTCCGTGCTTGCTAGTTTGTTGTGATGGTGGGAGAAATCGTTCCTTGCTGAGGCTGTCGGGGGCCCTCAACCCCAGCCGGATACACGAATGTCAGGATCGTCATCAGACACCACACTCATCGAACCTCAGGCTCATAATGCATTGTGATTCAATGTTCGCGCCCGTCGCTTCCAGGATGAAAGGGCTATCCAGGCGAGAAGCCAGGAACGACGAACTCTGCCGGCAAGGTTGAGCAGAATGGATCGCCTGGTGTAAGACACACGGCCATTCTGCTGGGACTTTCCGCTCAACTTGAAATTTTAGCAACGCCAGATGTAGCTATGATCCGACACGTCCGCTGCTTCAAGAGGAGTTCTGGTGGTCAAGACGCGGAGATAGATTGCGGGTTGCGATTTCCGACCTCAACATCCCCATCTGCCGGACTTAAGCCCGGGGAACTAACGCCGTGCTTGCGGTTGAGATGCTGTACAAAAGGCTGAGCCAAGCCACAAGCAAAAGGTGTTTGTGATGCATATCAAAGCATTTCAAAGTCGATCTACAACAATGAGTACTCAGCAGAAAATTATTCTCATCACGGGCGCCAACACGGGCCTCGGGCTCGAGCTTGTGAGGAACCTCCTCCAGACCGGGACGCCGTACTCCATCATCATCGGCAGCCGCAGTCTCGATAATGCGACCAAAGCCATCACACAATTGACCTCTGAGTTTCCGAGCATGTCTAGCACGCTGCACTCCGTTCAGATCGATGTTGTGGATGACGCTTCAATCGAGAAGGCGGCTGCATGGGTGCAGGACAAGTTTGGCAAGCTTGACACCCTCGTGAACAACGCCGGTGAGTGAAGGATGAGGGCCTAACCCGCCAGAGGTCTAAGTACTAACTTGAAGCAGGCACCCAGTTGGACCAGCAGATCTCTCTCGGAAAGCTGTCCGTCAGAGAAGCCTGGAATAAGACGTGGGACGTGAACACGACAGGTGCACACATCGTGACGATGACCTTTGTCCCCCTTCTCCTGTTCTCTGATGACCCCCGGATCATCTTCATCGCGAGCGGCACCTCGACCCTGACGGGATCGGAGAATCTCGCCATGCCCTTCAACCAGCCGCCGGCCAAGGGGTGGCCCAAGGCGACGAACTTGATGTTCGACCTTCCAGCGTACCGGTGCAGCAAGACGGGGATGAATATGCTCATGCGGTACGCCAAATACTCATGATACCTCATTAGAGACACGCATACTGACACAGCGGCAGCGAATGGCACAGGACCTTGGGTAGCGACGGGGTTAAAGTCTGGTGCGTCTCGCCTGGGTTTCTCGCGACAGGTCTTGGAGGTTATTCGGACAGTAAGAAGGGGCATGGGGCGCTCGATCCTTCGGTCGGCGCGACACTCATCAGGAAAGTCGTAGAGGGCGAGAAGGATGGCGATGCGGGTAAGATCATTTCGCTTCAGGGAATTCAGCCCTGGTAGAGATGTAGTCTGGCTATGAGAATCAAGACTTTGGGCTCTGTGTTTAGCAGGGCCAACAACATTCACAATCTCTTGTATGACTGATGTCCGAGGTATCATATCGGTACCGTCTGAAGCTTAGGTGCTCATAATTTTCCGACTAGCCCGCATTTTCCTTTTGTTGTGGTTTTGGCTTAAGACTTGCTCTTGCTTGTGAGCTTGTTACTTTTCTTTGCAAATAAATATTCATAACATTGCAAAATTCGTTGTCGTGAAACGTTGATACTGTACAAAACACTGTGAGCCCTCCAGTTACGCAGACCAAGTTGAAGAATGCTGGTCAACGCCCGTACATTGCGTTCTCAATTGAGAGTTGTATTCAGCGGACAATCTTCGTCGGACTCCGAAGCACATTCAGAGACAGGATACGTGTGACACAACCCAATAGGTATGATAAGTCCACCAGTGATTAGACAGTCGATGAAAGCGGGTGGATCTGATGTGATCACGCAGCTCTGAAGTCCATTCCTCAAGGGATCAAATCCTCGGATGCCACGGGGTTTGTGCAATTCGCTTGCTCGCGGCTTTACGCCTGCAGGTTCCCGCCATGTGGTACGCCCGCGTTCGAGGGCCGCTGCACCGCCCGCGCCATCGCTTCAGGCTGCATCCAGAAGGGTGTCCGGCACAGCGGGCAGTTGAAGCCATCTTGGAGAAACCACGACGTGAGGCAGCGGGCGTGGAAGCTATGCCGGCATCCACGCAAGACCAGAATTTCGCTTTCAAGCGATCTCTCGCGAATTTTTGCGTTGAGACCACAAAATGTGAACGAAGGCCAACGACTTTGATTGTTGTCGTTTGTGAGGAGGCTTGGGCCATGGTCGGGCTGAAGGAGCGGGCCTTGTCGCGCACCGCCCTCCTTGGCTGACCCCGTGTCATCGGGCATCGCACTCAATACTGGCCGTGAATCACGGCCCTCGGCCTCGGTGTAATTACCCCTGGTCATCCGTATCGGACTAAGAGGCGAAGGAGGCGCGGCAGTAATATCGTCGTCCTCACACCTTCGCCCCAGGCGACTTCCCTCAGTAGACCCAGCTTGCGACCAGGTCACGGTGTGTTCAGCCGATGCTGTTGCCCGCATGATCGTCTGCACTCGTGTTTGACTTAGGGATGTTGCCAATCCTGTAGCTGTAGGTACGGAGTGCGTCTTGGCTGCAATGCTAGTTGAGTCATGAGCTTTTCCTGAGTATTTGTCTTCCGGGACTGTCTCAGGTGCTGCATCACCCTTGCTTCCAACCCCCGAACATTGTACTGTAAATTTTGCCCGCCATCCAGTCTTCCGCTTGACCGAGGCTGGCAATCTTGTTAGATGCGGCGAACTGGGCGAACCCCTCCCATCAACATTGGTGTCAGAGGATGAGAGCGACCCGAGGCAAATGGGACTGCCAGATCTCAATTAGCAACGTGTCATTTCCAGGCGGAACAAGCAGCTCAAGCATATCAAAATCAATGTGATCCTTTCAGCCCAATCAAGGTTTAGATTTGAGAACATCGCGTTAGGATGCTAGCAAGCTTCGGAAAGGCACAAATATCGCACATCGGGCGGACTTTCGTAGACTCCACTTGCCACTCACTTGAAGGCATCACCTGTCTGATCTTCAGCGCCTTGGCACGCCTTTTGCCGCCTCGGGAATTCACCTGATATCAGAGTCGTTTCCCATCTGTTGTTGGTTCCTCGAGAGAATTCAAAAAGTGTGAGAAATTGTGGTCCGTCGCCCCCTCCAACTTACCCCAATCGAGCAGGTCATTTGGTCAGCTTGACCAACCCGCCAAGTAGACGATGCGAGACCAAACCAGCCGGCCGGAGGGAAGACCGCTGGCGTTGTTTCGTTTGCCGCATGGTCTGCCGATATCCTCGCAAATGGCCGCGGCGAAAAAAAAAAGCAGAAGGCTTGACAGAACGAAACGCAGGGACTGACCAAGAAGAATTGGCTCCCTGAGGTGTTCTCGATTCGACGAGGACGCCGTCTGCTCCGACGCCGACTCCGACACCGACACCGATGCCACTGGCGGTGGTGGTGCTCCTGTCCCCCAGCGTCCCCCACCCGCTTCCCGCCAACCTCTCGGCGCCCAGGCTGTTACTGCAGCCTCCCACGGCCGTGAGCTGGTTGCGCGCATTGGCGAGTTGTCGGAGCCCCGGATGAGACTTGCGATGCCGGCGTATTTTCGCGAAAATCACGCAACTCCTACAACATCCGACACATCAGTCAGCTTGGCGCCTTTCGGCTGCTGCGATTCCCTTCAAATCCATGCCAGGTGTTTGAGGGGGACGAGAGTCAGGGTTGTAGCGGAAGAAACGGTCACGAGACCTGTCGGTACTGCTACGCCCACAATCGCCAGGGATCTTGTAGTTTGACAACTGTGGGGTTCCTCGCCGTCTGGTGCGAGGGTCATACACAGACTTGTGCGAGGGTCATGGCAAGACGGAGAGGCAGCAGAACAAGCCAATTCAATCAAGAACAGTGACATACAGCGGGCCACAGGTCACGATGACTGCGACGAGTGCGAGAAGCACGACGCCAGTGCGGTCCATCTGTGGATTGGTTGTTCAGGTGTTGGTCGGGGCATGCGATCGGTATGTCCGTGAGGCGCGCATCGGCCTTGGAAAGTCGAACGCGCCTTAACTGCGCCGATCTGTGCTCCTGGCCTGATTTTCGCCTCTTCTGCGGGCGGTGTCCAGCTCGTGGACTGCGCCAGTGACGCGATTCGTTCTTGATAGTGATCGTCGAGGAGCCTGTGATGAGGAGTATGGATCGGCGGCGGTCGGCTCGTTATCGTCAGCGTTTTGTCGTGGATCGTGGTCGGGATCGAGAACCGCATTCATGGCGGCCTCGCTCTCTGAATTACTGTGCTGAGGTGAATCTGACGACTAGGTCGGTATCTACAATCGATTCGTGTTTTGGGAGAGACTGTACAGGTAAGCAATTGGCAGATGCTACCATCAAATTCGAGTGACTCTGAGGCTTTCGCGGCACCGGACGAGCAGCAATTATGCATACGCGTCGTGGAACCTGATGCAGCGTTTTGCCCGTCGTGAGGATGCCCGCCTACATGAGTCGGCGGAGGAACCTCACGACACAGGCACTGTGCCCTTTCCTGCTGGGCGCGTTTGTGTACTTGTATCGACAAGCTGTAGCCGTGGTTGCGCGTGCTCGAGTCGACGATACGATGATCACTCTTCTTGAAGTCCAGAGGTCAGGCGGCCGGTAGCTTGTGAATGAAGCTGCGATGCCGGCCTCGAGATTATTTCCTGGACGGAGGGGAGGAGATGGGTAGTCATGTTCCCCCCATCCCACCCCATGTGTCGCGTGGTTCATCACACCACCCTCCTCACACACAGACAGCCCTCCTTGTTCATGGCCTTTAGGGTTAAAGTTTGTCGTCTCGAACCCTCAATTGACCAGGCGGGCGCATCGTATTGCTCATGCCGCTTGGCTTGCCAATGTGTGTATACCAAGCTTCAACAATGTGCCACGGCGTACCTCATCCCCCCTCCCATGCGCAGCGCCATGACGCCTATCGCAAGCCCCCCACAACCCTGTCGAAGCTTTTCCACCTCTTTCCATTCATCCTGGTGGCCGAGCCAAGACTCTTGGCCGTGATGTCCTGGTTGGAGGTGAGCGTCCAGGTGTGGGTTAGAGTAGCACAACCTCAGCTCAGCAGTATGAAGCAGGGATGGCGTCTGAATCTGTGACGTCGTTGGTCGACCCACAGGTAGCATTTCCAAGAGAAGCGTGCAGAAAAACATCCCCTCCCTCAACTCTGTAGCGTCTACAGACTATCTCCCGGGGGCGTTGGCCAGCCAGAGTTGGAGGGGCAGCGTCTTTGGAGGGAATGATCTTGGCGATTCTTGGCGGACTTGGCATCGTCTGAGGGGGTCAGGAAGATCCCGAGGGTGAAGGGGGTTCTGGAAGGGGGTCTCCTCTTCCCGGTTCGGGACGCCAGGGGTCTATGACGGGGGTGCATCAAGTTCGAGTGCCAAGTAAACCATCACGACAAGAAACCCCAAGAAATCCCAAGACAACGCCGAGCCCGACGGTAGCCCTTGGCGACACTTTTACCCCTGTTGGCCTCTCCGCTTTGCATTTTGCTTGATTGCTGACCTACTTGAAGTCCGACCGTAGCTGCAGGGTTCCCGTGCGCTTTTTTTTTTTCTCTTCCCTCGCTGATATGGTACGTTCTGTCCGTCATTGCGTGATGCTTGGGGACCACGGTCCTCTCAATCGGCATGGAGGGTTCCTCCGGGGGTGCAATGCCCCTCTCGTTCATATTTGCAGTTTGGCTTGGGAGGGGGTGTCACCTTGCTCTCGTTGTGTAGTGGCGGAAGCCGGGAGCCTTACGCCAGATTGGGTAATCCGTCGCCTGACCCGGCCCTGCTCGGCAGTGAGACCAGTCTGTGGCTTGTTGATCTATTGGTCATTAGACCTGTGCCTAACCCCGCGAGTCTGGGGACACCTGGAACTCAGCTCGGGTCCTCGTGCACATTAATGAATTACCTTTATTTTGCTTAGCCATCCTTGATTGCGACCATTCGTGTGTACATGTAGGTGCCAGCCTTGCCAGCCTAAAGTAGGCAGGTCCTCTGAACTGCGGGCAGACAAACGCCCAGCGAGGTTGCATGGCGGGGTCAGGAAACGAATCAACAGCGCATCGGTCTAGAATCGCTTTCAATCCGTTGTGCAAGATGATGCCTTGCACGACAGACGGACGTCTGCTGACCGTGACAACCTGCCGAGACCCGTCATGAGGTGTCCGATGTAGCTGTCTGGGCTCCTGCGCGCCCATAAAAGTATGGCGAATTTCCGAAGGCATTATTCGAAGCACTGAAAGGATACATGGTGAGCTTGACTTGGCCGAGGGATGAAACTGAAGCCGTCGTGCTGGGCATTGAGCCCGCTGGTAGGAATACTGGGGCACAATGCTTGGAAATGTGACGGCGGTGAAGAGAGATCCCCATTTTTGACAAAGGCTCAAATATCGTTTGTCCGTCTAACTTTGACGAGAGCCGAAATTTGCCGATGATGTTTCGTGCCTCGCGCGTGTGCCGTTTCTGGCCAATAAACCATGTCTAACGATGTATCGCGGTTGGAGTCGTCGCGGATGAGGTAGGTCAGGAAATAGACATGTGGGGATTGTGTTTCAGACGCTCGATACATGGCTCACATCGCTTCGTTTGCCAAAAAAAAATCACTTTCATTTGACAAACCGCCGGGCCCGACCTTCCTGGACGGGTTATCGACAGTAATGAGGAGGGGGTACAATATGCTGTGGTCGGCTCATCTGGATGTGACTGTGCCGTAGGAGGCGTGAAAAAGACTTCACTCAGGCTGCACCATGGATCAGCCCCTCCGTAATAAGGGACAGCATGTGTCGCCAGTTGTACCCCGCACCGAAGCCCAAATGGCTGTTTCCCTTGATCGCCGCAGGCCAGTGATATGTCCCTAATGGGGCAGATCGCGACGTGTTAGACCATGATGCAGCGACCATCCCGCGGGGTGGTGCATCCGTCAAAGCCATCGCATTTCTGCCCCCGATGACTACGACATGGGCTGCGGATGGTGTGCCGTTGACTGAAGAAAACCCTTGTATGTGCTCGTGAGGTAAAACACACAGCCGGAAAGGTTTACGAGGCGCATCAGGTGCTTCAAAAGGCGGTCGCGTTAAGGTTATCTGACCGATTGCCCATCGAATTGAGTTGCCGACACGCTAAGAAGTCTGGAACGAAAATGGCAGAGGTTGATCTGACGGGTTCCTCAAGTACGTACCCAACCTTCCATGCTTCCATGGAACATTCGGTGAAGGGGGCGGGGGAGCCTGGCTGCTCGCTGGGTCTCTTCCCAGGACCCTCGATTGGACGGACGATTGGGTCAACCCAGGTATTATGCCCCGGTCATGCGGCATCATGACGAAGCTTTCGGCCGTGGAGACTGAGGGCCGCCCGAGTCACCCGTGAGGAGGCATTAGGTTGAGGCCAGCAATTCATGTAGTTGCCACCCATGTTCCCGGATGACGACACCTGAGCAGCATGTCTTGCAGGTTGAGGCTCGGCCGGTGGCTGGCAAGGTGTCGGAGAGTCATTGAGGTGCTGGTTCAAGATCGTATCAAGCCGAATTCGCCTTCATGTCCATGCCAAGAGGACACGGCAATACCGCGATGGGATCGATGGGTGGAGGATGATGTTGCAGACCACGGGCTTGGGTTGATTGGCGTAACTTTTGGGTCGCTGCCCGTCTATCAGTATTCACCCCCCCCTTCATGTCATCTGGTTTGCTGGGCCTCAAATGGTTGTTTTGCCAGACCGTCCACACAAGCCGAAGACCCGGATCCTGTGGTACAGGATGTGCATGTTGGACCAATCTTGGAAGACTGTCTCTGATGTCGTTTTCACTTCCATCAACTCTGGGCAGGTACGCTCAAACCGAGATTTACCACCTGCTCCCTTTACATAATGGCTACAATGGCTTGTCGCGGGGTCGT
The DNA here is from genome assembly GCF_000150675.1 of Verticillium dahliae VdLs.17. NCBI lineage: Eukaryota > Fungi > Ascomycota > Sordariomycetes > Glomerellales > Plectosphaerellaceae > Verticillium > Verticillium dahliae. The sequence continues at coordinate 165,414 of NW_009276929.1, forward strand.
AGGCACGACCCGCCCATCGAATCACCAAAAATGGAGCCATGGCCATTTTGGGGGGTTCTTCAGGGTCAGGAGGGGGACGTTCTACTGCCACTCATTGCAGCACGTGCTCTATTGCTCCTTCTCAGAGCTGTGCCAAGTATTCCTTCGATTCATGACCAGCACTCGACCTTCCGGTCTCGCCGTTAGTAACCTGCGTGACTACCTTACACATCACTTTTACCTGTACATGCCCCCCCCCCCCCCACTTTAGCAGCGTAGCGACAGGCCCGAGGTGAGCAAGATGACTCTGTGAGCGTATCTCATCAACATAGCGTCTTGGCGTGAGCATTCAACCCAGCGTACCCAGCCAATACACCTAACGGCTCTTGCTGATTGGGCTCTCTGACTGGCTGCGTTCTTCAGCTAACCCCGCCTGCCTCGTGTAGTAGTGTTGGTGGTAGCGCCGCGCTTCATGATGTCGCTGACACGCACCCTGCAAAGGTTATCTCTTGGCGCCGTCCGGCCGGCTCGCGCTACGCCCGACCCATCGTAGCGATAGGAAACCCAGGTCAAGCCCCAACACAACCCGGCAGCCAGAGCCAGAAGCAGCGAGGATCGATGCGATGCGGGTTGCAGATGAAGTTAACCCCCTTTCGATCGACCCATCGAACCCCAGGTCCTTTTTGGCCATCGTCTTTGGCAGCCCATCACGCCTGGTGGCTACTTCGAGGACCACAAGTCGACTTCTTCCTGTCCTCTTCCTAGTACCTACGGAAAGGGAGGACTGGTACGTGTGCAATTATTATTATCCCGCTGGATTCGCCTATCTGGGCCCCGCATCATAGCATGCGAGCTCTATATGGCACAGCATCTTGCCTATATTCCCAAGAGTTATGGTAGTGCGATCTCAAGGGAGTGTTTCCACTGACGACAGCCATTATCTGAGAGACCCCGCAGGCAGGCCAACCATCCACAAGCCTTCCGCGAACCAGTTAGGAACCCTGCCTCCGCAATCACGCAACGCCTTGGATTACGACGCTTGTGTCAAGGTGCAGATGCAGAGATGGGGAAAAGTGGAACGCGGCTGCCGACTCAATGTTGGTTGTGCGTGCCAAACTCGCCAAATCTCTCCACGGCTCCATGTCTTCCCACCCTTCCTGTTTGCACTGCCTCAATTTCCAGGTCCCACTGCCGAGAATCCAGACCGGTTCGGAAGCTTTGAGGCGGCAACCCAGCACAGGACACCATGACCGCGGCGGCGGCGGCGGCGGCGGCGGCAGCGGCAGTGGCAGCGGCAGCACCCAGGCAGGACGGGCCCCGTTATCAAGTTGGTGGATGAATTATTCGACAGGCCTCATTCTCGCCTTTCCGACCAACCAATCGCTCGACAGGGATGGCCACGCTCCCACGTCCTCGGCGCTAGTGGCATGCGCGCTGAGGCAGAAACACTCCAGGCCGACACCGAGGACGACCGGAGGAGAGGAGCGGCCCCACCAGAGCGGAGCATCGCCCGGGATGAAAATGACACGAAGAAAGAAGGAAGTGAAGCCGGCGGAGCAGGAGCGGGGAGGGGAGGAGAGGAGAGGCAACAGAAACGCATCGACTTTGACCTGCTTGCCTAGTTGTGGCCTTGCAGACTCGGGTTAGGGGGGAAAAAATTCATATGCAACAACTCGCTCTCGTGATGGTCATGATTGGGGGTGCGGAGATCGCGGGGTCGCAGAACGAAGACTTTTTTTTATCTTCATTTTTCGTTGTGCGCTGGGCAGCCATTAGGCATGCAAGTATGGTGACTACTGCATCCCTGGAAGCGACGGGATGTTGTTGTGCTGCATCCCAGTGTTGTTCATTCGGAAATGGAGAATGTGAGGAATGGGGCCGAAAATTTGGGGGTTCATAACCGGAGTCGCTTGCATTTGTTTGGGGTTGCATCTGGGTAGGACCTCGCATTTAGGGGATCAAATGAACCCCCTCCCGCCCTTTGAAACCGCGTGGGAGGAGAAAGCCCGATGAGACATGCAGTGAGCGGAAACACGACATTCGGCGTCGGCCAGAACGTGTGGCCGAAGGGCAGGCGTGGCGTTCAGGACCCTCGAGAACTTGATTGATCCGAGGACGAATGCGAAGGGGTGGTACAAGTACTCAAGAAGTGAGAACTGTTCCAGGTATTCGTAGTGATGAGTTGGCGGAACGGCGGCAGGAAAGGAGAGTGTGATACGAGGGGAACCGAAGAACCCGGGCGGAATCGCGGCGGGATGCCATCTGTCTGTGCTTTCTCCTCCATCCTTTCCGCCTTGCGACCTCGCCCGAAGTTCTGGCGGTCAGCCTTGCCTCGCTTGCATCTCGTCTCTCTAGGATCTGAAAGAATCCACCCGTGGCTTGTTTGCCTGCGTGCCCTCTGACCCAGCTTTGGGGACCTTGCCCCTGACTTACTGCCGACTTTGAGGGTCTTCCAAGACAGCGAAAACCTGCTAGCAGCCGCAAGGCCGTTGCTAAAAGACTGGCGACGTGTACCTAGGCAGACTGCGTACTGTTGGATGGACATTGGCCATGGGCCGTGTATGGCAGGGGCCGTGTATGGCAGGGCCGTGTATGGCAGGCGCTGGTTTGGGCGGCGGCGCACTCTCAGCACGTCTTGTTCTTCTGTTCCTTCTCTTGCTTGTCCACCACCCACACCCGGAGCGGGCGAGGAGACGTCCAAGATCGGATGTGGGGCTGCAGGCGGCCACCCCCCACCATGGCGCGCCGAAGAACCAGTGACAGGCTCCGCAGCAGAGCCGCCAAGGCTGACGTCGTGTTTGGTTTCTGTGACCGTCCAGTCCGTGCTCATCTGCAGCCCCCCATCCCGGTCGTCGACTCATTGAGCCCCCC
>NW_009276929.1:168378-228603 GCF_000150675.1 Verticillium dahliae VdLs.17
CGGGGGGTCAAGGTACAAGCAAGGCAGGTGGGCTGGGTCCAGCCAGTCCAATGCCCCCGGATGGTCCAGAGACTGGCTTTCAAGGTGCTTTATCGTGACCATGAAGTCATAGCGCCAAGGCCAAAAAGATGGGCGTCGAGTCCACCCGGGGCAGCAACGAGCCACTCACATTACATGTTGGTACCTCCACGGGCAGGCACCACCCACCTCGGAGGCGCATCCTCGTCTTCGAGCTCATCGTCCTTGACGCGAAGAGACCTAGCACCCCAAGGCCGACCAGGACCAAGACCGTCAAGACCCAAGACCCCAAGACCCCAAGACCCCAAGACCAAGAGCTCATCAACCCACATATCCTTCCGCGTTTCCCACGTCTACAAACCCAGGTCTCGACTTTCTTCATCTTCCCCATTCCCACCTCTCTCTCTTCCTCTCTTCCTCCCCTCGAGCAGACTCTCTTCCTCCAGAGCCTCGACTTCTTTTGTTTCTTCCTTCACTTCCCCCCCGCACCTACTCGCCCTCCAAAGCAGTCCACCTCCCCTCCAAACCTATCACCAACAGTGTCGGCTACTCGCCGTCCCTACATGAGGAGCTTTGCCGCGACACCCTGGATCGGACGGGACTCATCAGAGACTGAGACCCTTTCGGAACCCGGCTGACAGCCTTCTACCGACTTGAAGGACGGGGACAACCACCAATTCCTCTCCATGTCTCCTTGATTGAAGCGAAGCCCTTTTTTGCGCCGCTCTCATCACCTCCCACAATTTCCCTCCCTCAGTGCTAGGTACACTCACCCTAGCAATCAGCCAAGCCCAGCATCAGCATTGGCATTGATTCCATTGCGTTCACGCCAAGAGAGAAAGAAAACAACAGCAGCACGACCGCGAACACCCGCTTTTTTCGAAAGACGTCGTTGGAATACACGTCTCTCAGTAGCGAAACTTTGTGTATTTACGCTGCAGTAACATCCATTGCTGACCATGGGTAAAGACAACTCCGAACAGGAGGATGCCGTGGCCAACCACGTCTCTGGCCAGGCCAACAAGCCTCTTTCGCGTCCTCCTCACTGCTTGACCATTGATGAGACCGTGGCCGAGCTGAAGGCCAATGCTGAAGATGGTCTGACAGACGCTGACGCCAAGGCGCGTCTGGAGGAATACGGCCGCAACCAGTTCGGCGAGGAGAAGGGCGTTCAGCCCGTCAAGATCCTCGTCGCCCAGATTGCGAACGCCATGACACTGGTAAGTTTTCCCTATGACCGGACTGGGGTTGATCGAGGCCCATGCACGACAGCAAACTAACATGGTCGCTCGTAGGTTCTCATCCTTGCCATGGCTGCCTCCTTTGGTATCGAATCTTGGATTGAGGGTGGTGTTGTCACTGGTGTCATTGCCATCAACATTATCGTTGGTTTCCAGCAGGAGTACAAGGCCGCCAAGACCATGGACTCGCTCCGCTCCCTGTCATCGCCTACCGCCTCCGCCGTCCGCGACGGATCTAACCAAACCGTCCCTACTGTCGAGATTGTCCCTGGTGACATGGTCGAGCTCAAGACCGGTGACACTATTCCTGCCGATGTCCGCATCATCGAAGCCGTCAACTTCGAGACCAACGAGGCTCTTCTCACGGGCGAGTCTCTTCCTGTTCGCAAGGAGCCTTCCATGACTTTCGAGGACGAGACTGGCCCCGGTGACCGTCTCAATGTCGCCTACAGCTCTTCGACTGTCACCAAGGGCCGTGCTCGTGGTATCGTGTTCGCGACCGGCATGTACACTGAGATTGGTCAGATTGCTGCTGCCCTCCGCGGCAAGAGCTCCCGTCGTCGTCCTGTGAAGCGCAAGGAAGATGGCAGTGCTAGCCCTGGTCGCTACGTCCAGGCTGGTATTCTTACTGCATACGACGCTGTCGGTGTCTTCCTCGGTATCAACGTCGGCACCCCTCTTCAGCGTAAGCTATCTCAGCTCGCTCTGCTTCTCTTCGGTATCGCCATTATCTGTGCCATCATCGTTCTGGCTGCCAACGACTTCAACACGACCCAGGAGGTCATTATCTACGCTGTTGCCACTGGTCTCTCCATGATTCCCGCCTCTCTCGTGGTTGTCCTCACTATCACCATGGCCGCCGGTACGAAGCGTATGGTACAGCGTCACGTCATCGTCCGCAACCTGAAGTCTCTCGAGGCGCTCGGTGCTGTTACTAGTACGTCACAATGACATGATGCTGACTCGTACAAAGCTAACCCCATTCACAGACATTTGCTCTGACAAGACTGGTACCCTGACCCAGGGTAATATGGTTGTCCGCAAGGCGTGGGTGCCTGGTGTCGGCACCTTTTCTGTCAAGGATGCTACCGAGCCCTTCAACCCAACCAAGGGATCTCTCTCCTCCCGCGTCGAGCAGCCTAAGGATATCTCTTTCCAGGCTGAGGATGCCGAGGGCGAATCGTTCTCCGATGTTGATGGCCAGGTCAAATCGAACACTACGCTTCAGACGTACCTCAATGTTGCGTCTCTGGCTAACCTGGCCACCGTCCACCAGAACAAGGAGGGCGAATGGCACGCTCGTGGTGACCCGACTGAGATCGCCATTCAGGTCTTCGCTTCTCGCTTTAACATGAACCGTCTCGTTCTGTCCGGCGAGGGCAACAACTGGAACCAGATCGCCGAATTTCCCTTTGATTCCGATGTCAAGAAGATGTCTGTCGTCTTTAGCGATGCCGAGGGCAACCAAAACTGGCTCTTCACCAAGGGTGCCGTCGAGCGTGTCATTTCGTCTTGCCCCAAGATCCAGATTGGCGACCAAGTGACCGACCTTACCGACGAGATTGAGCAGGAGATTCTCCGCAACATGGAAGCCCTCGCGCGTCTCGGTCTCCGTGTTCTCGCATTCGCCAGCAAGCAGGATATCGGCCCCGTTGACGGACACGAGAACCTGGACCGTAACCTTTACGAGAAGGATCTCATCTTCCGTGGCCTCATTGGTCTTTACGATCCTCCCCGCCCCGAATCTGCTCCCTCCGTTCAAATGTTCCACAGGGCTGGCGTTAGTGTTCACATGCTGACGGGTGACCACCCCGAAACTGCTCGCGCCATCGCTCTTGAAGTCGGCATTCTGCCCACCCGCATGAACGAGATCGCTGCCGACATCGCTAAGACGATGGTCATGGCTGCCCACGACTTTGACAAGCTCACCGATGACGAGATTGACCAACTTCCCCGTCTCCCTCTCGTCGTCGCACGCTGCGCTCCCCAGACCAAGGTTCGCATGATTGAGGCTCTCCACCGTCGCGAGCGCTTCGTTGCCATGACTGGTGATGGTGTCAACGATTCTCCCTCCCTCAAGCGCGCTGATGTCGGTATTGCCATGGGTCAAGCCGGCTCTGACGTGGCCAAGGAAGCATCCGACATTGTTCTTTCCGACGACAACTTCGCCTCTATCCTGAACGCTGTCGAGGAGGGACGTCGCATGTTTGACAACATTCAAAAGTTTGTTCTCCACGTGCTTGCCCAGAACGTTGCCCAAGCTTGTGTCCTTCTCATTGGCCTTGCCTTCAAGGACGACAGCAACCTGTCTGTCTTCCCTCTCGCTCCTGTTCAGGTCATGTGGATCATCATGATCACCTCTGGTCTTCCCGACATGGGTCTCGGTTTCGAGATCGCCGCTCCTGATATCATGGAACGTCCTCCCCAGAACGTAAGCCAAACACCAATTCAGATTGCAATGCGCACACACACTAACTCTTCTTCAGCTGAAACAAGGTGTCTTCACGCCCGAGCTCCTGTTCGACATGCTTGCCTACGGCCTCTGGACTGCTGCTCTCTGCATGGGTTCTTTCCTCGTCGTCATGTTTGGCTTTGGTGATGGCCAGTTAGGTGAGAACTGTAACGCCGACTACTCAGCAGCTTGCGACACGGTTTTCCGCGCTCGTGCTACCTGCTTCGCTTCTCTCACTTGGCAGTCTCTCTTCCTCGCCTGGGAGATGGTCAACATGCGCCGGTCTTTCTTCCGCATGGTGCCCGGCAGCAAGCGTTACTTCACTCAGTGGATGCACGACGTCTACCCGCAACAAGGTTCTCTTCTCTGCTGTTGTCTTCGGCTTCGTCACCGTCTTCCCTCTCAACTACATTCCTGGGACTTAACCGTGTTGTATTCAAGCACACGGGTGTGACCTGGGAGTGGGGTGTTGTCTTCATTGCCGCCATCCTCTTCTTCATCGGTATCGAGATTTGGAAGTGGTTGAAGCGCGTCTACTTCCGTCGCCAGGCCCGCAAGGACACGGGGCGGCATCGCGGACGTGGAGGCTCGCGTCTTCGGTGTCTACTACGACCTTGGTGGTGTGGATTTTGAGAAGTCGGCGTCGAGCCCCAGCAGCAGCGGCGAGAAGGAGCTCCGCGAGAAGCCGTCCAACAACGGCGTTGTGGACAACAAGAAGGCCGATCTCGAGGCATGAGTGGATGGTCTTTTCAGATGATACCAACCTCCATCGGTCGCATGGGATGGGCCGAGGAGACAAAGAGTTTTGTCCTTTTTATTCTGTTTTTGAATCAAGCGGGAAACATGACCTCTGCATGAAGAGCATTTAGATGGGGTTTATCTATTTTACTATTTACTTTCCAAGTTTTGGAAAAAGTTTCAGTCCCGTCGGTCGCAGCAGCAACGCCGTCGACGGGTGCAAGATGATGAGGTGCGCGGGTGGGATGTAAACGCAGCAGCTGGAGAAACGATTTCATGTGTAAACTGTCTTCTGGTTGATAACTTGCCGAATGGATTCATAGTCAGATAGGCAAAAGCTGAACATGCTACCTACAACGTTACCTTCCGGTGTACCGTCGTAATAATTTGAGTGAGAAGTATGTGCCATCGGGTCGAGACTTTTCCCAACGGATTTCAGAATCATCTTGGCCTCGACGTAGCCAAAGGGCGTGACATTGCATCAGGATCTCTATCACGACATGACGTTGGAGACACTCGCCGCAAGCCTGAACAGCGAGGGCCAGCGTCACATGTTCTACATTCACCGCCTGATCTTACTCGCCAAAAGCCGTGGGCCGTGGCTTTGCGCTAGAGACGGCCTCACTAGAGTCGGGTTCTCAAGTAAGCTTTGAGGCTCGCGCACGAAACTGGTTGGTGCCTGGCTCGTCTCGGCCACACTCTGAACACAAGTGACGCCAAACGCATGCAGTCCACAGGCATGATGGGCGTTTCGAGGCGGGTTCCCGTCGGGGGGTTCAAGGTGCATAGGGGGTGCGAGATGGCCCTTCAACGCGGAATGCGCCTTGCCAAATTCGATGGTATTCGAGCATGGTACAGCGTTTGTGCAGAGGCCGAACAGAGGTGGGAGTGTCGGGATGGCGGCTTGAGTACTTGGTCGGTGATGGGGATTTGGCGGGGTGAGTTCGAACATGACGGTGCAATTTTGTAGACCACCTGATTTGAAGAGCTTGGGGGTTAAAATAAAAAAACACCTCTTTGCACAGGCTGGGCGTTGAAGGCATGCCGGTGGTCGGTTGTTCGTGAGAATGGTGGATCGGTTTGTACTTTCGGACGGGTCATGCTGTCGGGTCGTGGGTGGGCGCTTGATTGACGTGCTTGTCGCGAAGTTGCTGGCAAGGTCAGGGCTGTGCCAGATGGCTCATGATGCCGAACCGACCAAGTTGCAGTCCTCATGTCCACGTTGCGCATGGCAGGTATAAGACGGTCCGTCGGGTTGGATAAATGGTCGTGTGATAATAAGCCTGGCGGCAGCCGGCGACCGGCTCAGTCGAGGCGGATCTGCAACCCAGACGGGACATTGGGTCCCTTGATATAAGCCCGGCAGGCTCGGTTCAGGTGCACGCAGGGATAAGCATGGGCGTTTCGGGCCAGTGATCCCCGGATGGGTGGGAGATCTCAAGGATGGGGACTGCCGGCTGAGCTCCCCCGGCGATGCCATGGCGATGCAACATGGCCACGACGGGACAATCTGGGGATGGTGTTGAAGGATGAGCAGCCTGGTCCAGTAGTGTGACCCCGCCGTGATCCGAGACGGGGCACCCGGAGCCGGCAGAAGAGAGTGGGTGGGGATGCTTTGTTGGAGAAGGCCGGCCATTATTGGGCAGAGTGACTGAAGCAGGTGCGATGGGCCAGGCGCGGGGCTGCGGGGGCGTCGCGGGGCACCAGGAAAGCAAAGCACTGTGCTTCCAGGGCGGTGCCAGAGAGGGAAACAGCGTCAAACAGCGTCAAACACGGTGTTTCCTGGGCGCCATACTCGCCGCCGCACGGCCTGTGTTTCCCGCAAGAGCGCCCCAAAGAGCAAAGAGCTATGGGGAGACCCCCACCTGCCCACTTGGAGGGACGTCACTGCCCTTTTTTTTATTTGCTCCTGACACGCTCGACACGGTCCAAAACTGGTGCCAGCCAAGGGGAGAGAAAGAGTGCCCCGCGAACCGGGATCTGGCGGGAACTGGGATTGCGACTGGGAAACATGGGGGGAGCTCTCCCAAGCTGTCTCTAACCCCTCCCTCTCCATGCCCCTCCCCTCCAAGGATCGCTTTCCAAGTTGTCACGCCTGTTTCCAAGATGCTCCTCTCCACTGCCATCTCCATACAATGAATGGGGGTGTGACCGCGGAGCCCACGATCCAACGAGAGAGCAGCAAACACCGGCATGGCGCCGACACGAGATGCGAGACGGGCAAGCCGCCCCATTCAGGAGGAGACGTGACGTGACGAACCTCCCGACGCCCACCGACGCAACGTCAAGACATCCATGCGCTTTTGCTCCATCCTGGCCCGGCTGTGCTAGCTAGTCATGGACTGGTTGGTGTCGGTGTGGTCTGGTCTCGATGTCGGGGACGGAAAACGCCAGGTCCTACCAACCTTAGTCAAAGCCGACGGACCATGGCGATGAGAGACCGATAAATACCCCGATCCGTCAACCTCTCGCCCGCTCCCCTCCAGCTTGCTCTTCCTTTTTCCTCCTCTCCTTGCTTCCCTCAAACGAAACCTGACTGGCATCCTCCTCATGCTGCAGTGCCGTCACAATGTCTCCCAAGTCCATCCCCCCTCAGGAGATCGAAGGCACCCCAGACTGGCAACACCAGGCCGTCTTCCGACGAAACACTCTCCCTGCACGCTCCTACCACATTCCCGAGACCTCCCTCCTCCTCAACGGACAATGGGAGTTCTCCTACACCTCGTGCCCCGAGGAGTCTCCTCAGCCCGGCGACGAGGACGTGCCCGAAGACAACTGGGGCACCATTGAGGTCCCCGGCCACTGGCAGCTCCAGGGCCACGGTCGCCCTCACTACACCAACACCGTCTTCCCCATTCCCGTCTGCCCGCCTTTCGCCCCGACAGACAACCCCACCGGTGTCTACCGCCGTACCTTCAACGTCCCCTCGACCTGGGACGCCAGCGCGCAGCTGCGCCTGAGGTTCGACGGCGTCGACAGCGCCTACCACATCTACGTCAACGGCGCGCTTGTTGGCTACGCCGAGGGGTCAAGAAACGCGTCCGAGTTTGATGTCACCGACTTCGTCAAGCACGATGCGCCCAATGACCTCTTTGTCAAGGTCTACCAGTGGTCTAGCGCCACCTACATCGAGGACCAGGACCAGTGGTGGCTCTCTGGCATCTTCCGCGATGTCCACCTCCTGGCCTTCCCCAAGACGGACAGGATCGATGACTGGTTCCTGCGCACCGATCTGGATGCCAAGTACGAGAACGCCACGCTCCAGGCCACCGTCGATGTCACGGCCTCCAAGTCGGACAGCCTCAAGATCACCCTCAAGGAGCTCGTCAAGAACGGCGGCGCCGTCATCACCACCAAGGATGCTCCCGTCAAGAGCGGCGACACCAAGATTGACCTCGACTTGGCCGTCTCGAACCCCAAGAAGTGGACTGCTGAGACGCCCTACCTCTACCAGGTGGAGATCACCCTCGGCGCGCACACCATCCAGCAGAACATTGGCTTCCGCAAGGTCGAGCTCAAGGGTGGCCTCATTCGCGTCAACGGCGTGCCCATCCGCATCTATGGTGTCAACCGCCACGAGCACCATCCCAAGTTCGGTCGTGCTGTTCCTCTCGACTTCATCAAGAGGGACCTGCTGCTCATGAAGACGCACAATATTAACTCTCTGCGATGCTCGCACTACCCGCCCCATCCTAAGCTCTTCGACATGTGCGACGAGCTCGGTCTCTGGGTCATGGACGAGGCCGATCTCGAGACGCACGGCTTCTACGACTGCATTGCCCGGCCTCTGGACATTCCCGAGGAGTGGGACTACGAGGAGCGCAAGAAGCAGACTTTCCCGCCGGCGGGCAAGTACACCAGCCAGAACCCCGATTGGAAGGAGGCCTATGTCGACCGCATGGTCCAGCTCGTCCAGCGCGACAAGAACCACTCCTCCATCATCATGTGGTCTCTCGGCAACGAGGCCTTCTACGGCGACAACCACAAGGCCATGTACGAGTACGGCAAGGCATTTGACCCCACGCGCCCCATCCACTACGAGGGAGACGTCGACGCCGTGACGGCCGACATGTTCTCGTACATGTACCCTCCCATTGACAGGCTGCTGCACCTCATGAAGACGGCGGGTGTCAAGGAGGACGGCAGCTGGGACAAGCCCATTGTTCTTTGCGAGTATGCTCACGCCATGGGCAACGGCCCCGGTGCCCTCGACGACTACGTCGAGACCTTTGAAGCCAACGAGCGCCTCCAGGGAGGTTACATCTGGGAGTGGGCCAACCACGGCATCTGGAAGGAGGACCCCGATGGCAAGAAGTACTATGCCTACGGCGGTGATTTTGACGACTTCCCCAACGACGGCACCTTTGTCATGGATGGCCTGCTGCACAGCACCCACGAGCCGACCCTTGGCCTTGTCCAGCTCAAGAAGTCCTACCAGCCCCTGCTTCTGTCTGTCGAGGGAGGCAAGCTCGTCATCAAGAACAAGTACGACTTTGTTGGTGTTCAGCACCTGTCGGCGACCTACAAGGTTGAAGAGCTTGGTGAGAGGTGAGTGATCTGAATCCCCAGCCCCCCACTGCTCTATCATGCAAGCGCTAACTTACTGTTCCAACCAGCACCTCGCACATTGCTGCCGGTAGCCTCGAGATCCCTGCCGTCGCCGCCGGCGAAACAGTTTCGGTCGACCTTCCCGCCTCGCTGTCGAACATCAAGTCCACCAAGGATGTCTACCTCACCGTCTCCTTCCGCCTGAAGGAGTCTACAAACTGGGCTGAGCCCTCGCACGAGATTGCCTGGATCCAGCACCAGCTCTCCTCGGCCGAGGCTCCCGCGTCCGCCGCGGCCCTCAACACCCTCACCTCCAAGCTCACAGTGGAGAAGACGCGTGCGCGGGCTACCATTTCCGGCCTCGACTTCTCCTTTGTCTTTGACACCGCTCGCGGTCTGCTTGTGTCTTGGACGGCTGGTGACAAGACGCTCCTGGAAAAGGACCCGGCCACGGGTGCCGCGCTGATCCCCAACTTCTGGCGTCCTCCCACGGACAACGATGTTCCCGTCGCCTGCGTGTACTGGAAGCGCTTCGGCGTGCACGAGCTCACCAGTCAGCTGCGCTCTATCGACATTGTTGAGTCGGCTGACAAGGTTGAGATCTCCACCAAGACGTTCCTGTCCCCCCCTGTGCTCGCCTGGGGCTTTGAGACGACGTCCAAGTACACCATCAGTGCCACTGGTAAGCTGACGGTCGATGTCGACCTGACGCCTACTGGCCGCATGCCGACAACTATTCCTCGTGCCGGTTTCAACCTCCACCTTCCGAAGGCACTCAGCCAGGTCAAGTACCTCGGTCTCGGCCCCGACGAGTCGTACCCCGACAAGCAGACGAGCCAGCGCGTCGGCGTGTACAGCGCCACGGTGCCTGAGCTGCAGACACACTACGAGGTGCCGCAGGAGAACGGCAACCGCATGGCGACGAGATACGTGACGCTGACAGAGGGTGGCCACGGCCGTGGCTTCCGCGCGACGCCCTCGGACGCTTCGGCGTGGACCGACGAGTCTTGGCGCAACTTCAGCTTCCGTGCCAGCCACTACTCGGCCGACACTCTTCACTTTGCCAAGCACCCGTGCGATCTCGTCGAGGCAGATGCGACGCTGTTGCGCCTTGATGCTCGCGTGGCTGGTGTCGGCAGTGCCGCGTGCGGCCCTGGACCGCGCGAGGATCTGCTTGTCAAGACAAAGCCTCTCAAGTTTGGCTTCGTGCTCGAGCGTGTAGGATTTTAAGTGCCATAGGATGAAGGGGAAAATCGAGGTGGAAATGGTTCCATATTAGACGGGACAAGGTTATGAGCGTGATGACAATCCAATACAGTATGAACATGTTGAATTTTAACACTGTACGACCTCGGTGAGCCAGCGATCATAAGAAGGATTGGCACCACATCGACCTTTGCACATCAACATCTGAGCATCTCTCAAGGTAGTCTCGACGACCTTTGACAACCGATCATGGACTCCCAAGCAGCAGCGAACGTTCTGGGGACCCTCGGTGCTGTATGTGATTTCTATTTGCACCAGCAAAAAAATGGGCACAGGGTAAAGACGGAAAGCTCATCATCCTTGGCAGGTCTGCTGGTCCATCCAGCTCATCCCCCAGATCGTCATCAACTACCGCCGCCACCACGCCATCGGCCTCCAGCCCTCCATGATGATGCTGTGGGCCTGTGCCGGCGTCCCCCTGGGCGTGTATAACATTGTCCAGGACTTCAACGTTGCCCTGCGCATCCAGCCACAGATCCTGACGCTGCTCAGCCTGGTGACCTGGATCCAGTGCTATTACTACGAGAGGGTAAACCTGCACCGTGCAAGCTGCAACCGTCTCTGGATTTCAAAATCACTCACGCGACGTTACAGAAATGGACCGTCGCCCGCGCCCTCGCTGTTGTCGTCCCCGTGGCAGCCCTGATGGGCGGCATCCAGGCAGCCCTCATCGTCGCCCTGCGCATCGCCCGCCACGCCGAAACCGAGTGGCCCCTCACGCTCATGGCCGTGCTCTCGGCCGTGCTCCTCGCCGCCGGCGTGCTGACGCACTACTGGGACATCTGGACGCACCGCACCGTGCGTGGCATATCGTTCCTCTTTGTCGGCATTGACGCGCTCGGCGACGTCTTCTCGCTCGCGTCCGTCGTCTTCCAGCCGCGCCTGGATGTGCTCGGCATGGTCATCTACGCGACCGAGCTGGTCCTCTGGATCGGCGTCTTTGCTGCCGGGGGTTGGTATAACCTGCGGCCGTGGATGCGGGGCAAGCTGAGCAAGGGCGGAGAAGGGGAGGACGAGTCGCCTGCTGCTGCTGCTGCTGGTCATGATGATGATGAGCCGGGCGTGCAGACGGAAGGTATCACGGCGCATGGCAACTACTCGTCGACCTCGGTCTTTCGGACGGCCTCGAGGGAGGAGGCCAGCGGAGTACATCACAGGATGGTCGCTTCACTCAGGGGGAGCGTAGAAGGATGAGGATAAAGGCCCCCACGTCGCAGACGGGGGAGGCAGATTCGCTGGCCCATGAACCGGAAATGAGAGCAATAACTACAACCAATGACGACAACCAACACCGATGCCATCCTAGTCTTGATATATCCCCCGAGAGATGCCGCCCAAAAAAAAAAAGAAGAAAGAACAAGAGAGGTATAGACCCGGCGCCCCGCTATGCCATGACCGCCGCCGCACCGAAAGCCACGATCGCCGCCGCCAGGCTGAAGGTCTGCGCCGAAGCGCCGCCACGCTGGGTCGGCTGGCCGCTGGGGTTGGAGACCTGGCCGGGCTGCGTCGTGTTGGTCACGGGCGTGCCGCCACTGGCGCCGTTGTTGTTGGCGTTGACGCAGCTCTGCGACGAAAAGCCCTGAGCGCTGTCCTGCAGGGAGCGCGTGAAGCCAGCAGCCATCTGGGCGGCAATCTGCTGCGCGGCCTGGGGCACCTTGCTGACAATGGCGTCGATGAGGCCGCTGGCGCCGGTGGTGACCTCGCCGACCTGGGCGCGGACGACGTCGCAGAGGTTGGCCTGCTGGAAGGCGGGCTGCTTGTCCTGGAGGTTCTGCACGAGGCTCTGGCCGTTGGTCTGCAGGCTGCCGACGAGCTGCTGGAGCTGCACGGTCTCCTGGAGCGTGAGCTCGTTGCTGGCCTGGATCGACGCCGTGCCCTGTCGGAACGTGTTCCATGAGCTGCTGCGACGCCTGCTGCACCTGCGTCGGGTCCGTTGTGAAGGCCTGCACGGCCTGGTCCAGCGAGCCGATGTCCGTGGCCACCTGATTGATGACGCCCGTCACGATGGCGAGCTCGCGCACGACGAGGGCCGGAGCGTCGCGTTCTACGGGCGTCGGCTTCTCGGCGATGGCGGAGCCGAAGGCGGCCATGGCCAGGAGGGTGAGGTGGGTGGTGATCTTCATGGTGTGTGTGTGTGTGTATCGTGCTTCGTTCCGGTGGTGGGGGAGGTTATGGGAAGGATGTATGGACAGAAGAAGAGTGTGGTCTGTGATGCGTGGAAATGTGAGAACAAACCAAACAACAAAAAAGCAAATAGGGGGATGCCGATGCTTATAGATTTGTTTAGTTGCCATCGTCTCAGGGCCAGCAAGGTTTGAGAAGCGAGATCTGCCCTCTGCACTGACCGGGGGTGAGCTTGCGGCCTTGAGTCTTGACCATGCTATCCAGTCCTGGGTTTCATGTGGGCTGATTCGACTGCTGAGGACCGTGGACGGCGTATCACGACCGTGTTTCTCCTCGTCGAGACTTGGGCCGACGGACGACAAAGCAGCCCCTTATGCCTCAAGGGGCGACATTTCGGATGGAAGTTCCGCTTCTGGGTTCGGAAAAGGGGTTATATCTGCAAATGGCCGTTATGGACAGACAGGAGGTAGGCAATCATATCCGAGACCGTGAGTCGTGGTGAAGGTGAAGCTTTCCACTGGTGCGAACCTTAAGCCAACCCCTTGCTCTTTGTCGGTATCACCACCACAGCCCAAACCATCCAACAAGAGTGATATCCTTCCAACGACCTCTTTGGAAGCCCGTTCTAGAAAACATTGAAGATGCGTTTTGTGACCGCTGAAATCAGAAGCAGTGGTGAGGATTGATACTCCGCTCGGACGTGGTCGATGAAACGCTCCTCGTGCGGCTCCGCCTCCTGATGCGCACCCAGCCGGCATCCGAAGCCGTGCTGCGTGCTATTCCTGGTCGGCCCCCTCGCCGCTCGGCCGTCGATCGAAGATCAACTGGGGATGTCGACTTTTCTTTTGACTTCTCTCGTGGCGATATCCATCGATTACCGGGTCAGATACTGGTCTGAGGGTGTGCGGTCGTGCCTCGGCCGGCTTGGAGCTGTATCGTTCTGTTTAGATCTTGCGCACCATACAGAGGTCGGGTGACATTGCCAGATTGAGCGACGATTTGCTTATAGACCTTTGCTTACATGTACAGTTGAGAGCGTCGCACTGAAGGGAGTATCAGCTTTGAAACATTCTGGCCTCGCGCCCTCGCGTCTCCACATCCGACAGCAAACAGAAAGCTTCGCCATGGTGCATGTACCCAAACGCGACAAGCGAATGCACTTGAGATGAAGGCATCGCTTTCTATGACGACCTGGCGGCTGCCAAGTCACATAAACCACATGCTGTCTGAAGGGGCTGGCCATGCCCCAACATGAGCTGAATGCGAGGCAGGCTGTGTCCGTCGGTGTCACCACGTGTTGGACGCTGACCAGCGTGTTTCCTTGGAGAAGAGGCAATGGTCTATTGTTCGCCGGTTTGTAACTCAAATTCTCAACCTCGAGTTGAGATGGGTATCATGCAAAAGTCGTATCCCTATCGACCGCAACAGCGTGGCAGCCCTGAACCTGGACCCTGTGCCAGGAGTTGCTTCCAGTCCGTCCTTGCAGAAGAAAACACTGGGAACATGTGCGACGCCTTGCACAGCGATCCGTCCGTCCGTGCACAACCTCCTGGTCCTCACTTGAAGATGCGCTTGCCGCCGGTCCGCACGGGAAATCGCTCGACACCGTCGCTCTGCTGCTCGTGCCACAGCCCCTGCGTGCCCACCCACCCGCTCTCGCCCGACATTTTGTACTGCCGCCACGCCTCGCGCAGGTGCTCCGGGCGCAGGGGCCCGCGCTTGTCCTTCTCGCTGAGGCGGTTGATGTCGCCGCGCACGGTGGGATCCGTGTTTTGCGGGGGAAACTCGACCTCTGACTGCTTCTCGCCGGTCGCGTTCATCCACTCGCCCTGCACGCTGATGGCCTTCTCGATGAGTTCGCCGATGAAGTATTTCGACACGGATTTGATGGCCAGCGTGACGGTAGGCGGCACCGACTGCGAGACGGTGGCGTTGACGACCTGTACAATCGATGATGGACCACGTCAGCAAGCGTCGCTCAGGTATGGGCAACAGAGACCAAGAAAGACAGAGGGAAACATACCCTCTTGACGACATTGTCGGTCAGTTTGGCCGCGCGCCAGTTCTCATAACGGTTCATCTGATCCTCGTCGAAGCACTCGACAAGCATGGCACGCAGCCTGATCTCCTCCTGCTTCTGCTCCTGCGTCCTCGTCTCACCGCCCACGAGCCCCATCTGCATGTCGTTATCATCATCGTCATCGTTGCCGTCCTCGCCATTCTGCCCATCGGCACCGCCGCCCGCCGTCCCGCCGCGTCCGCTGACGAGCGAGGGCGTGGGAGTGCCCGCGTCGGGGGCGCCTTCGGGGTTTCGATTCTTGGGCTTGCGGCCGCGCTTCTTCTTCGGGGGTCCTGCTGGCGCGCTGACTTGGCTGCCGCTGACGTGACTGGCTGTGTCGACCGAGGGGGAGCGCGCGAGTGGTGATCGCGCCTCGGGCGGGAAGGAGGTCTGGCGGAGGGGGTGGGTCGCCGAGGAGACGGAGAGAGTCGAGGCCTTGCGCCGCTTGAGAGAGGGTTGGGAGCCGCCGTCGGAGGCGCGCTTCTTTGAGACGGGCAGTGGCGTGTGGGCGGGATAGGGAGGGGAGATGGCCGTGGGCGACTGGGCGTAGGGGGGTGAAGCCATGCTGGCGGTTGCGAGTGGTGTGCTTGTGGCCGTCTTGAAGTTATGATCGATATGATGTGACGATGAAGGCAAGGTATAGATGGGGGGTCAGGTTGAGAGGCAAGCGTTCGAGATGGATATGGATGTCGATACATCCGTCGTAGCTGCTGCCAGGCTGAGAGCTCAGAACAGGGGGAGGCTGAGAGCTGAGACAGGGAAGGTGCAGAGTGCTTACCTAACATGAGTCACATGATCGGCGCTCGGGACTGCTCCGACAAGGCACGGACCATACCACGCGGACCCTGCAGTGGAGCCCGTGGATTTGACGTCAAACCCCGGACTCTAGACTCTAGACTCTAGACTCTGAATCCCATTGATAAGATAAGACCAGCCCCTCTGCTAATCCCGTCCGCCATTAACCGGCGATCCAGTAGAGTCAGTCCCTGGCCCGGTCATGATTCCATTTTTTTCCCCTACTCCCCAATCCCCCTCCCCCTCCGAGTCGGACCCTTCCCTCCCGACAGCCTGTCTCTAAACCACGCCGCTCGCTCGTGACCCTGTCAATTCACCCACGCAATGGCCGGCTCCGAAGTCACGAGCTCCGAGAGGCGTCACCGTCGCAAGCACAACGGCCACGGCCACAGCGACGCGGCAGACGCCCCTCACAACGCCAGCGACGCCGATACCGCGAGCAGCCACTCGAGCAAGGCGAGCAAGTCGAAGAAGCGCAAGCACCACCATCACAAGTCGGCCGTCTCCTCCCCCGAGGCGAGCGACGCCGACACGGCCAGCCAGAGCAGCAAGCGCTCCAAAAAGTCGAAGCGCAGACATGCCGACGCCGACGCCCGCGCCGCCGCCAACGGCGGAGCCAAGCGCCGGCCGAGCCTGAGCCAGCCGGCCCGTGACCCGCGGGACATCACCGTCAGGAAGATGAAGAAGCTGCAGGAGGAGGAGGAGGAGGACAAGCCCGTCGTCCGCACCCCCAGTCCCGTCATTGACTTTGACGGCCTCAGCCGCCCGTGTACGTTGGACTCTTTCTCTCTCTCTCTCTGTCCCAACCCCTCGTTCAAAGTGTAAAACAGTGACTGACTCGCTAGGGAACCCCCCCAACAGCCCGAGGCACGCGCGAACGTCTCGAAGAGAACCCCGACCAGGCCGCCGAGCGCCTCCAGAAGATGCAGGCCGCCGTCCGCACCATTCTCGAGTGCGTCGGCGAGGACCCCGACCGCTCCGGCATCGTCGACACGCCCAAGCGCTACGCCAAGGCCATGCTCGACTTTACCCAGGGCTACCAGCAGAACGTCGGCGACATTGTCAACAATGCCATCTTCCAGGAGGGCCACAACGAGATGGTCATTGTCAAGGACATTGAGATCTTCAGCCTGTGCGAGCACCACCTCGTGCCCTTTACCGGAAAGGTAGCCAGCCCCCCCCTCCCCTCTCTTCCACAAGAGTCTCCATCCGTTCTTGCTCAGAACAAAAGCTCACACGCGCGGCCGCAGATGCACATTGCCTACATCCCGAAGAACCAAGTCATCGGCATCTCCAAGCTGCCCCGCATCGCCGAGATGTTCAGCCGCCGCCTGCAGATCCAGGAGCGCCTGACCAAGGAGGTCGCCAACGCCATCATGGAGGTCCTCAAGCCCCAGGGCGTCGCCGTCGTCATGGAGTCGAGCCATCTGTGCATGGTCATGCGGGGCGTGCAAAAGACGACGGCCAGCACCATCACGAGCTGCGTCCTCGGCTGCTTCGAGACAAAGTCCAAGACGCGCAACGAGTTCCTCAGCCTCGTGGGGCTCAAGAAGACCTAGTCGGCAGTTCTCGTGTGGACGAGGAAAACAGATACTCGGCATTCTTCTTTGGGTTATTGATTTCTTCCCCTTTTGGGCCAGGGGCGGGGCTCTTTTCTAAACCCCGCCCAGCCCCTCTCACATTCATGGTGTTTCGGCGTCGGCAGCAAGCATGGGGCTCCAGAATCGGGCGTATCCCTCTTTTCAACATTGGGTCAAAGCATTTTGGGCGGTTTGGGTGAAACGGGTGGCTGTTAGATGGTTCGAGCTCAACGCTCTTCTTCGCGACGGATACTTACTTGTGTGCCGATATAGTTCGTGCCTGTGCTATCGGACTTGAATATCACTTGCAATGTCAATCTTGCATGACGAGGCTCCCTCTTTTGACATGTCATACCATCTCACTTGATCAAGCTGCAGTGCCAATACCCTGTTGAAGTAACTTGATTCATCTCTGCGCCCTTGTCCTACCCGTATGTAGACACGCCATATATGACGAAAATGTGCTGTGACAATGGTATATCCTCCGTGACCCATCCTATCAGAACCCAATGTATGCAGAAATGAAGCAGCGAGAAGAAAAAGAGTCCCAAAACCTGCCGTCTATAGCCACCAGCCGACCAGCCTCTTCAGCTGGTCGGTAGATTCCATCTATCTGATGAGGTAGGTCCCTTTTGACCATCTCTCGAATCATTTCCTGTTTATGTGATATCATGTCCCAAACAAACACCAATAGGTGAGCCCCAAAACTCCTTGAAAATGTTGAGAGAAAAAATAGCAAACAATTCTCATCGCATAAATGCCCAACCAAAGCAACAATCGTTACCGGCTCAGACCAAGGTCGTTCTGCTGCAGGAATGCCGTGGCTGGGCCATCACCTCCCTGTTCGGCGGCTTGAAAGAAGTGGATCGCGATACACATGAGTGACGGGTCATTCCACACTGTTGCTCCTTCTTCCGCTCCACCCTCATGCCCCGAACTTGATACATTGCCAGTGGTGCTAGATCGGCTCCTGTCACCGGGGTAGAACCTGGCGCCGGACCTTGAACCCCGACCATACTTGTCCATGACGGCTTGCTTGAACACCTCGCGAGGCTTCGAAAGGGGCAGCGTTGTACGCTCCAGCAATTCTGGGTCCATGAGATAAAAGAGGGCAAGCTCACGCTGGGCGGCAGTATCCCCTTCTTTGGCGAGAACGGTCCACATTCTGCCTGCATCCGCCAGGCTGTAAGTCGTTGTTACGGGAGCAGGTGAGCTCGGTTGTGATGACGAATCTGAACTCTGTGCGTGGGGTTCCTTGCCCCTCTCCTGTGTGCTTCTGTAGGCCTTCTGGACCTCATCAGCCACATCAAGCATTGTCCTGCACACTTCTGACTTGAGCCCAAGCGCGGCCAGCCCAGTATCCCAAAACGCTTTGCCTTTGTCTGTCTTGTCGAGTACAGCAGGATGAACGAAAGCCGCGATGAATTGCAAGTCCCTGAAAAGCGTCTGGGGTCGAATCGAGGCATCGCGTAATAGCGATCGCAAGACATCTACAACAGCGTCGGTGTGAAGGTTTGGAACTCCCACGGTCCGAGTATCAAGACTGCCAAAACGCGAAGGAAGCGATCCAGCGATCGTTGGAGAGATAACTGGTGACTGCAACAGAGCATGTGAGCGCCGTTCCTTAACATTGTCCATGTCATCCTCGAGCGGAGTGGGCCGACCGGACCCTCCACTGCCGTCATTATCAGGGACATGCGGGCTGGCTTGGTTCCAGTCCATTCGTGACCGCTTTGTCCCACCCGTGGCCAGGGACGCGAGAATGAGTTGCTCAAGCTCATACAGAGCGTTGAGCTTGGCATACGGGTTTGGGTGGACGCAGAACATGCGCAACAGGCGCTGGTACGCCTTCTTATAGGGGAACTCAGGTGTGCTGTCTTTCAGTATGGGACGATGCCGAGTGGATGCTGCATCGACTGGTGTGGTCGTACTGTCGGTTCCTGGGACGCTCGCAGTCTCGGTCGTCTCGGAGCTCTTGTCGGTCTCACCAGCACTCCTGAGATCCCCGCAGCTCTTTTTCTTCTCGATCACGCGTGGCTTTCCTGAGGCCTTCGAAAGTTTACCACGTGTAGACGATAGACCTTTCGCCCGCCTGTCGAGCGCATTTCGTCGTTCTATACACTCTTGGCCCAGGCTTTCAAACCATACATCAGTCTCGGCGCCAGACGCAAAGACAAAATTGCCCAGGTCCGAAAGAAGGAGACTGGTCAGTGTCTGCCGCAGATCGGTAAAGAATCGTGTCTTCTCCTCCGACAGGCGCTGCTGATAAACTGTCTCATTTGATGACGCTGAGGTTCCAGGTCGTCCGGTAGATTGGCCCGAGAAGGAGGGGCCGATTTGGCTGTGAGCATGGAATGTGCTTGATAGGTTCGTCACACTCGTAGTGGGCGAGTGTGCCCTTGAAGCCACAGTGCTTGGGGAGATGGCAGACTGAAAGGGCGACCAGAATGTCGAGCTCGAGTCAATGGTGTGAACAGGTGAAGATGCGCCGAAATAGTCCTGCCCGTCTATGAAATCGGAAAGAGCCGTGCTGGCCTTTGAGAATCGATAGCTTCCTGAATCGAATGATTGCTGGCTTGCATTGTGCGTCGACATGCTCCTAAGATCCCTGGGCATAGCAACCGATCTGCCGTGAATGTTGAACCTGCGTTCTGGCTCGCTGATGATGCTTGCGGCATCGTCTACGCCATGACCCCAGCCCGGCTCTCTATCGCGGCCGCCTTTGAACCCTTCAAGCGTCTTGCGGTCCCGCAGGTACAATTCGCTCGACCATAGGACAGGTCCATCCATTATGGACTCGCCGACAAGCTTGGAAATACATGTGTCGACCTCGCAGCAGAATCTGTGGATTCTCTCTTCACCGCGGCAGAAATTTGTGACGTCAGCCTGCTCCAGCCAACGCGATGTCTTGTCGGCTTGGTCGTCGCTGAGCTTATTCGGCCCACCTTGCTCTTCTGAGGCGCACAATAGATCCATGATCTGTGACTCGGTGCGGTAGAGATAATTGGCGGTGCCGCGAGCCGAGTGAGCCCTGTTGCGTTGAAATGTACCCCATCGACGAGGCATGCCCATCGTCTTCAAAGCTGCACAAATGTTGCGGGTGTGTTCGTAGGGTGCTGAGGTGCGGACGTCAGAGACATACCACATCTTATCACGGAGCGCCCGCAGGCGCCTCATCATGCCATCGATGAGACCTTCGTGCCTTTCCTGGCTTTGCTTGAGCCAAACAAGCCAAGCGTCGTACTCTTCAATGCCGGATGCAGATCGACGTATCGAATCTCGAGGGCCGCGCGAGAAGATGTTCAAGAGTATAGCGAATCCATCACGACGTAGGGATGTTGCAGTGACAGCGTTGAGCTGCTGCAGCGTCTTCCAGTACAGGTGCGCGGAAACGAAATCGGACTGAGCTCGCGACTGTGCTGATGCCGCCGTCAGCATGGCGACCAGCACAGAAGAAGAATCCGAGGATGGTGCTGGTTCTTCGTCGTTTTTCGAGCTTCCCGTAGAATCTTCGGGTGCTTTGAGTGCTGGACTCTTGATGTCCTGGCCGGCGTCTCGCCCACGATATGGATTCCGATTCGGCGTTGACCGCTCAGTTGTGACTACCTTGTTCTTCGATCGGTATCTCTTGATGCCGGTAGCCCGGTTACTGAACTGTGCGCGGGTTGCTTCTGGCTCGTTACTTTGTGGGATCTCAAAATCCTCTACCAGTTTCAAGACAGAGTCGCGAAGTTGGTGGTAGTCCTTGTCTAGCTCCGGTCTTCCATCGTCTTCGTCATCGTCTGTATCGCTGGTGGACGAGTTCTCTTCTTCCTCGATTTCGTCCTCGGGATCATATGTCATTTGCGTAGACAAGCTGTTGCCGTCCGAGGAAATGAATAATACCGCCCAACGATCTGCACAGGGGTGGCATGAGCCCTGGACGGTTTCCATGCCTAGAGCGGCACTCAGCTCTCGAAGGGCGAAGCGCAGGCGATAGCCATCGTCCTCATAGCCATTAAGTCGCTGTTGCGCGGCCGAATCGAGGGCTGACGGCGAGTAACGTTGAGGGGAACCCGCACCATGATCATCGAAAGCAGTTCCCTGCGAGGTTGTTGCATCGCTGACAACTGAAGAGGCACTAGTGCTAAGTACAGATGTCGTTTCGAAGTTGCTACGCGAACCACCCATCGATATGGGCTGCGAGATGCCAGACATACCAGAGATTGACGGGGCAGCAGACCTGAGCCCACTGGACTGGGCTGACATTGGCCTCCGTTCGGGAAAGAGAGCGTTGACCAGAGTGACCAGATCTGCAGGGCTGATGACCAGGTAGGGATGCACTTCAACAGTCTCCCTGAGCGATGTAATGGATCGCGCAGGTAACAGCTTGGCCATCTGCCGCTGCGGCCGTGCCCCTCTGAACCGGCTCAAAATGTTGTCGACATGGCCTTGAACCTTAGCTGGGACTGACATGGTGCCTTTCTTGTAGCACGTCATGTTCACCACTAGTTCCTGTGCTTTCAGTGCAACCTTCTTCAGGATGGTTTGGCGGCCGTATTCTGTGATGTGGTAGTCGGCCATCATACCAAAGCTTTCCGGGTGAATGATGACATGCAGGAGAAAAGAGGAAAAAAGCCACTTCCAAACGAACCAATTTCTAGTACTGTCGACGAGTTTGCTGTCAATTCGCCGCAGGATCGCATTGCCGAGTTCGAGGAGACCCTCAGGTATGCCTGTCGCATCCTCATCGTCCACAATGTCAAAGAGCTCATTGACAGCTCGATCATAGAACTCATCAGCAGCTATGCTATCCTTGGGGGTCCAATCCGAAAGGTTGAAGCGAGTCCCGTGCTGGTCCTCGGCACGGTCCAGAAGGAAAGCGCCGTCTTCCAAGATTTTCATGAGATACCATTCCATATTGGATTTTCCGGCCCAGTCACGCATGGTCGTCCAGACATTCATGACAGAAATAAGCATATGCTCGCTTTGGACTTTGTTCGCCCTGGAATCCGTAATCAGCTTGGCCATGGCGGTTGCCCAGATATCAGTTCGTCTCCGGTCCTCTGCGCTGTCTGGCCCAGCCGAGTTCGCAAAGCAGGTATGTATGAGAGCCGACAGAGGGTCATGCCGTTGAAAGGAGAGTAGGCGCTCGATGGCGGTGTTCTGCTGCGTCGAATATCGACTCGAGGTGCCGGATGCGTGGGTTCGCGGGGCTGGTCGACCATGGAAAGGGAGGACAGACTCGATAGGTTCCAGTACCTGATGGAAGCTGGTAAGGGCATTCAGTTCAGCGGTGGTCAAGGTGCAAAGCCTAGTAGCTAGATAATCCGGATTGGTCCGTATTTGGTTCAGAAAGTTAAGAAACGTCTCCCTTGCAGAGGCTGGTATTTCGTGGAGAAATGGTGCAACAGCAGCCAAGGGACCAGCAGAGACAGGTGTGCTCGAGGAAGCCTCCAAATTATCGGACAAGGTGTCCATTTCGGGTTCCAGAAGAGCGTACTGGCGGAGGCCATCGCAACTTTTTCGGACATCGTGAATGGCGTTGAAAAGGGGTCCAAAGGTTTTCTTGTCGTCCTTGCGGAAACAATCTGCTAGGTTCCTGCGGGCAATCTCACCACACCGAGTCAGTCGAGCAGACAGGGCAGTCGATATCAAGTTCCTTTGCAAACGTATCCTAGTGTTGGCGCGCTTGCGCTCCTGGTACTTGGACAGTCGAACCAGGTGGGCAAGTTCCTCCAAAGTAGTGCCATCGGAACTGTCATGTGGCTGGAACGGACTCGAGTACTGAGACAAATCTGGAAGAAGACTCGGAGCAAGAGGAGCAGCGCCGGTGTCAGAAGAAACAGACGGGGGCGTCTGAGGAGCAGCGTCTTTGGCGGGTGATGTGGAAGAGGGCGTCACGGGTTGAGCAATCACTGGCTTCCTAGCGCTGGCTGCCGCACCATACTGCTGTGAGAGAGGCCGCCTTGGTGCGTCGTCACTGCGGCGCAAAGGCAGCGAAACGTTGATGTTGGAGACTGGCGGGGGGGTCGGCGAGCAGGGGCGTCGCATGCGCTGGGAGAAAGAGGCATGGTCGTCGAGCGAGGGCGTCGGCGATCTCGAGTTCGCGCTTGTGGGGAGCTTCTCGTCGTCGGGAGAGAGGGCTGCAGGAACGAATGGCGCAGGTTAGCAGTGGTAAAGGTAGATGGACGGCGCGGAGGGTAGCAGTGAGAAGAGTGTTGGTGACAACAGTAGTTGTCCCGCCCACTAGTTTGACTGCCTGGACATACGAGCTGAGGAAGAATGTATGCGAACGGGCGACGAGAGGGAGCGTTGCATGGAAATCATTATGCGCCCATGGAGGTGGTGGACCGCAACGAAGACGCTGAAGCAACGACTAAATGCAACGGAATATGGTTTCAGTCGGATCGTCCCAGGCCACGACTTTGAGCGTCTCGTCAGAGTGGCAGACTCTGGGCAGGACGGAGTATTTGGGCAACAGTGTCAGGTTGGTGGGACGATCTTGTGCGGGCGACGTCGCGATCGTGTGATCGGGGTTGAGGCGGGGGAGGGTAAGCGAGTCGAATGGCGGGGGAGGAGAAAGGGGAGAGGGAGGTAAGGAAGGAGAGGGTTGGCGACGGTCAGCTGGCGACACACTGAAGACGAGTCATCGGAGGGCACGGTGAACGAGGTAAATGGTGTTTTCGAAGTTGGAAAGACGAAGGGGGGGGGACAGATGAGGACCTGGAAGCTGGAAGCTGGAAACTGGAAGCTGGAGAAGGTCGTGAATGTTCATGATCCACCTTGACCCGAGATGGGATGGCTGGCAGCAGGGACAACAGGGGCAGCACCAGGTCCGTAAGGTCCATCGCGGCTGCCATCGCCGCCGCCATGGCTCAACAGCTTCACAGGCCAGTGCGTCCCGGACCAGGTCAGGCCGGCTTTGGACTGTCGGTCATCCGTCCTGGCAGGCGCAATGCCAGGCTATTGGTCCCTCGTGCCTCGCCTTTCCTGACAAGCAGCACGCAGCGAGCAGCGAGCAGCGAGCAGGCAGTGAGTGGACAAGGTAGGCAGCCAGTAGCCAGCAGCCAGCAGCATGCATCCACCAAGCATCAAGCTGGGTAGCTACCAGGTAGGTAGCAGCCGGCTTCTAGGTTAGAACCTGCAGTGGCTGGAGACGTGGACAGCAGGGGGATTGTGGTGGGAAGGAAGCACTGGCATTGGGCATTGGGCAGAACCTGCCCTGAACAGGGGTGTGTCGTGGGCGCTAACTTCGATCCTAGCGACCCTTTGCTGGCACTGGCATCGGGCGGGAACGCCCCGCCCTTGCCTGCCCCTCCCGTCCATTCCACTCAACAGCCGAACACCCTCCCCAACATGGACAGAGGGAGTTCTTGTCATCCAACGGCCTGCTCATCACCGACCGAACCCACGGACAGATCTCATGTCGTGCCGCCCATTATCCTCGGTGCCCTCGCAGTCTTCCCAACTTCCATGTGTCGTGTCTTGTCTGTGGCAAAGACATGTAACTACTCGAGGACGCCGACGGCGACACATTCAGCTGACTTGATGCACTCTAGACACCTTCACACGTCAGTCTATCGATCTGTACAGCACGCGCCTCTTGCCACTTGGTTTGGTGTGCTGGTGATTCCGATGCTCACTACGACAACTCGGTGGTCGGTCACAATCTGTCAACGTCTCATCTGTGCTTTTCCCAAGACAAACACGATGAGATGCAGCGACAGCACACAGCGGGCTCGCTTCGCCATTCCCTCGACCCGCCCAGGCGTTCCTCCTGCCAACCCCGTCTTGGAAACAGGAGCACCTGGTGTCTCGTTTCTGCTTCTGCCTCCCTGAGCTGGCACTGCATCGCATGGCATGACCGTCTCCGTCGTCTGCCCCTCAACCTCTACCCTGCGACCACTGACCTCCATCTGTCCCGTTCCGACCGCACCCCTCGACCACTCAGCCAATCTGCGTCGTCCACGAGGCTGGCCACCATGCCAACACACCCTTCAACTCTCCGCGACCCAGCCCACCCATCCCTGCCGCCCAACCAGTATCAACCTGCCTGCGCCATCAGACGGGGACCCGCCAATAACGCTGGGCTTCATGCTTCCAAGTGTGTCTCTCCTCGACGTTCTTCCTCGGACAGACCATGTCCCGCAACACTCTTTGGTCTGCGGCAGGCCGACTTTTTGATTGAGGCATGGCTCAGCCAGCACACAATGTCATTCACGACGCTTGGTTATCCTCGTCCGTCACCCTCGACCACCCTTTCACCTGGCTCACCCGCTCCATTTTCGTCCCATCCATTGAGGGAATCTTCGTGATCTACGAACCTTCCATCTTCCAGCGAATCGTGCTATGCACGTCAGACTGGGCGGACCGCTCACCCATGCTCGTCCCTAACGTACCCTCCCGCTCATCTCCTTATCAATGGCCAACGGGGAAACGATGGGTCACATGCTGTTCCTGTGTCGAGTCTTGAACCCAGCGCTCCTTGTTACTGGCATCGCCTGAATCGGATTACTCGCCCAGCGGAATGTTGATTACTTGAGAGCAGCTCCAGGTGGCATGGCATTGACAGGCGTGGGCTGGCTTCACAGACTTCATCCTGCCTTCTATTCTTGAATAGCGATCTTCATGTCGCGCATGTTTTCCATCAAAGGCGCCTAGGATGACTGCGCTTCTACCAAGACATGCCGCCAGACACCATCAACGCGCCTTGTGTATCATCTGACCCATTGTACTGGCGCACATATTGCACGAACGCAGAGTATCGGCTGCGGTAACAATGTTCGATGCCTGTACCATGCCCGTAAGATCTCGGGATGGGGCTGCATATCTGTCACCCAGTATGCCCTGCCTGAGATCTCGACAGGCATGAGCTTACTTCGTAGCGGCCGCTAGAAGGATGCAGTTGTGACAGTCACTAACCCGAACAGTTGTCAGGAGTGATGACAAGCGTTAGGGTAACAGTTCTTGTCCAGGTATAGTCGTGCTTTGTCACTAGGCGCTCATTCGACGTCCGTATTAACATCTTCTAGAGCTAGTGCTCTGCCAACGCATTTATAATCCAGCGATGGTCCTGTCATCGCGCGTGTTCGTCTCGTCTCTCGAGAAGATGTGGATCGCTGCTCAACTCTGCGTGCTCACAGGATAGCTGGCTCTGTTCCTAGGAGGCTTTACAGTGCTGATGAAATGCTGGTTGACACTCTGCCCCGCTTCGTCGTCAGTGAGCTGGTTTGTGAGCACATAATCGCGTGCCAGCTACCTCTTTGGCCTGTTTCTCAAACCTCGAGCACATTCTGCGTCATCATTCAAAAGAGTTTCACTCTCCCTGTGCAGCCAGGGACTGGACGTGAAAACAATGTTATCAACTCGGGCCGCCACAACATTGGCGCAACTGGACATCCCCTGGCGATTTACCCCAGCCGCCAGGGATCTGTTCGATGCCGAATCCAATCCCGGAGGTATCATCTCTCTCGCAAAGGCTGAGAACCCCTTGATGTACGATGATCTCGTCGAGTTTTCTTCGAAGGTAATCGTATTATCAAAGGCGGGTTTTCACCGACCTAACATCGTTTAGGTAGAGTTTCCGCCTGCTTCCTTCACATATGGCTACAGCAGCTTTGGCGGACCCCGCCTCGCTGCTGCTCTCGCAACACACGTCAACGAGACATTCAACCCATTCTCCCCAGTCTTGCCCTCGGATATACAGATTGTCAATGGTGCTACTTCTCTCCATTCCGTCCTCGCCTTTTCCCTAGCCGAGCAGGGCGATGCCATCCTTGCTCCGCGCCCTGTGTATGGTCGTTTCGAACTAGACCTGGGCAACGCCATGGGCGTCAAAGTGGCTTATGCCGACTGCGCCTCTGCAGAAGCGCTTGAACCTTCTGTCGTTGTTCTTTGTGAAGAGGCCTTGCAGAAGGCCAAGGTTGGCGGTATCAATGTGAAGGCGGTGCTAGTTGTGAATCCAAGTAACCCCCTGGGTCGTTGCTACCCCCGCGAGACGTTGGTGGGATTGCTCGAGTTCTGTCAGAGGCACCGGCTCCATCTCATCAGTGATGAGGTATACGGTCTCTCAGTCTTTGGCCCCGGAACGGGCTCAAGCCGTGGCTTGCACCCCTTCACATCGGTGCTGTCTATCAACCTTACGAATCTCATCGACCCGAACCTGGTTCACGTCGAGTACGGCACGAGCAAGGACTTTGCAGCCGCGGGACTGCGTCTGGGGGCGCTCATCACCAAGAATCGCGAGCTGCAGCGCTCCGTCCAGGCTGTCGGCCGGTTTCACGAACCTTCGGGCATGTCCGTCGCCATCGGCACGGCTATGTTCGAGGACCGAGAGTGGTGTCGCGCCTTCATACTGAATGCACGAGCACGCATCGGCGACGCATACAAGTTTGTCACGGGCAGGTTGAGTGAGATTGGAATATCGTATCTCGAGGCCAATGCTGGGTACTTTGTCCTGATCGACCTGGCGCCCTGGCTGCCACCTGAAGGCAAAGTATATGATACTACGCAGCAGAGAGAGTTTGCGCTGGCTGAGAAACTGGTTGAAGGTGGGGTTTTCTTGCATCCGGGGGAGGAGCATGCTCTTGAGGCTGGGAAGTTTCGTCTCGTTTACACGCAACAGCGGCCGGTCATCACCGAAGGCTTGAAGAGGTATTTTGATATTGTTTCGGCGTGTTTCTACGGTCACGACTGACAAACTGATAGGCTCGATGCTGTTCTGAAGAGCGTGGATTGGTCCGTGTAGCTTGCGAAGGAAACCCATGGCTACCTTGGCGTAGCTGCCTGCTATATGCACGTGTCCTCGCGAGGCTTTGTTCACGCGATACTGTGCCTATTTCCCCCAGGTTTGAGACTGTTGTATGATGCTAGGTCAAATATCGGGTAGCTCGGATGTTCTCGTGATGATAAAGTGTGTTGAGGTGCTCGCGGAAGTGACCAACGGTTGGTCGCGCTCAAGTACCTTGCTCAGGAGAGCATGCCGGGAACAGACATGTCACAAGTGATCCAGCTCAGCGCCATTCAGTACAGGGAACATGTATTTCAGCAGGCAAAAGCGCCCATCGACCTCCCTAACGTAAAACTAAAAATCACAGGCTATGGAGGCCACCCACACGAGCGGAACTGACCAATGCTTCAGTGCAGCAGATGCAGATAATCAACAATCGACCTTCAACCGTAACGCCCAAGTCCCAACCATAGGGAGACACAGAGAGCACACCTAGTGCCAGAACGCCAGCCAGGAAAAAAAAACCAAGCAGTAGACGGACGGATCGCCGCTCTGCTTTGTTTTTTTCTTATTTGTTGCCAAACCGCCTCCTCCTTTCCCTCCAAATCTCCTAGTTCATGGATATCATATCTACAGCGTACGCCGAAGTAAGGGGAGAGAGAGAGAGACATGAAACCCGAAACCCCAAACCAAGCACCGAGGGGCGCGTGCCAGCTTTTACAAGCCCCTGCCGAAGCGAATGTCAAAGTCCTTGAGCACACTCATGATGCTCGCGGCCTCGACCTCGATCGGCAGCCGCGAGGCCGTCGGTTCGGGCAGCGTCTCGCCGATGCGCGGCGCGGCACGCAGCTTGGGCAGCCACGAGCTAATGTCGTCGGTGGCCTTGTCGAAGTTGCGATGGCTCGAGAGGGTCTGGTACGCCTCGGCGCAGCTGAGGCTGAGGCCGAGGCCTGCCTTGAGGGCGGAGGGCTTGGGGAGCTGCGGCGTGGTGGTGCCGGTCTTGCAGCAGCCGCCGTCACGGCCGCCGCCGCCGCAGCAGCCCGCCGCCGCCGGGAGCTCTGGCCCTTCTTGTTGATGTTGGCCGACAAGGGCGCGGCAGAAGAGGCCCCGAAATGGGATCGGCAATGCACTGGTCGCAGGTGCCGGGGGCCGCTGGGGCCGCAGCCGCGGGTGGGAGCGAGCGCGGCAATGGGAGCGGCAGCAGGGCGGGGGCGAGGGCGGAGCTTGACGGCGCCGTCTGAGTTGATCTCCATTGGGATGGGGGGCCCGACATCGTTGTCCGAGGGTGGCGGTGTCTGAGTCTGCTGGAAAAAGGGGGCGGGGGCCGTGTAGGAAGTAGGGGCGGCGTTGAGGGCTGTGTCAGCGCAGATGCAGTAATCGCCATCTTTGCAGAAGCCACAGGGATCCTTGACGAGGTTTGAGGACAGTTGCTGCTGCTGCTGCTGCTGCTGCATCTGAGGCTGCTTCTTGAAGAAGGACGTAAAGTCGATTTCGGTGGCCATGTCACCGGCGTTGGAGTTGGAACGCTGACGCTTGTCGGCGGGGGCAAAGGTCGGCGAAGGCGGTGCTCGCTTGAGATCTGAGGAGCCTGCATTCATGGCATCGTCCAGAGAGTCGGCTGACTCGACTGTCCTCAGAATATCTTCAGCACAGGCGCAGCGACCTTCGGGGCCGCAGGAACCGCACGTCAGATCGACTCCTGTGGTGTCCATAGGGGAGGGGTCCTCTGGCGTGGGCATCTGCGATGCCATGGATGTCTGGTGGATGGGGGACAGCTGATTTTCACTGCTGTGCGAACCGCGCTGAGTGGGCAGCTGGAACTGCCCCAGAGCAGCCTGACGCTCCCACCTCCTCTTTTGGCCATCAAGCGCCGTCTCGGCCTTGACCCGGTCCTGCCTCTCACGCTCGAGCATGGTCTCGAGCACATCGCAGCGAGACTTGTAGGACTGCACCTCCATCTCCAGCTCATGAATACGCTCCTTGGATTCGGCCTCCTTCTTGTCGTGGGCCTCCTTGAGCTCGTCCAGTTGCTCCTCGAGCTCGCCGACGCGGGCGGCTCGGCGCTCGCGGAAGGCTCTCTGTGCAGCTCGGTTCTGCGCCTTGCGCTTTGTGGGCGGGGTGTCCGTGGCAGGCTTGCGGCCGGGCTTGGGGCGAGGGGGAATGACCCATTCCTTCGAGGTCATGGAGCCTGCCATCTTGGGCAACTCCGACTGGGGGCTGATGACGGATGACATGGACATCTTGGTGAGGTCGGGATGATGAGAAGCTGGGGGTGGCGGGGTGGGCGGCAGGTAGGGAAAGTAACCTGCACCCGGTCGAATGGGTGGCAGCAGATGGGTTGGCGGCGGTAGAGAGAGGTGGAATGCCGACGATGAGGAGGCGGCTCCTGGTGTGGACGAGGAAGAGGCTGTGGTGGAAGGCGATGAGTATGTGGATGCAGGACTCGAGGAAGCCGAGCTTGAGCCGTGCTGGGATCTCGGAGTTGTCGTTGAATTCAAAAGGCGTCGCGCATCGTCGTGATGCGGCTGCTGATAGAAATGTGCGAATGAGTAGGCTCGAGGGTGGCTGCCTGGATTGCCAGTGGGAGATGAAGAGGTCGAGGTTGATGCCAGAGACGAGGACGAGGTCGAGGGCCAGGTCGAAGAGGGGAGAATGGATGACGGTGCGAAAGCCATCACGGGCCGCGGGCGCTGGGAAGCGAGGCCTTTTCTCTGCCGGATTGGTGGGCTGTTCGTCCCCAGCGATATCGCACCCCAGCAGCTAGTGTTGTCCAGAGGTAGCTCGGAGCGGGCTCTAAGTACCTCGGAGGTACCCAGCAGGGGCAGACAGATGGGGCAGCAGGGGAGGGGCAGGGCACTCGGTCGGGTACTGTCGGCGGTGGTGGGGTTCGCAGTATTGCAGGCGTGTGTTGAATCATTGAGGGATGGATGCAAAATTGTGAGAAAATCGCGAGAAGCAGAAGAGATGGGAGATGTTGAAGACATATTGTTTTCTTTCGAACCCTCATGGTCGGAATTATGGCCATCTGGTCAAGCGTTGTCCGTGTCGTAACAAGAGGTGAGCACGTTTGAGCGGGATACGCCTGGCTAGTGTGTGTGCCTGTGTTGGTTTACGTTCTCACGCCGGAGCTGGGGCATACATGCATATATGCTGTAGAGGGGGGGTGATCGACGTCCCGGATATGTCTGTCGGTCCGTGGATGTCATATGTTCAGAGCCCGTTTGGGGGGAAACTCTTCTTTTGCTTGAAATACATAAGTGAATCAAGCTCTCTTGCCTGTTAGATCCTTCATTTTTGGCCTTCGAGGCCGTCGATCAGCTCCTGAGAAAACATGGACAGGAATTGTCTAATGGATTATAGGGGAAATGCAGCTAGCGAATCTCCATTGCTGACTGCCGAAGCAGCAGATCTGCCCACTGATTGGATCTCCCGTCTGGAACACCCCCGCAATTCGTCAAGAGGACACTGCTGAGGAGAGCTGGAATGAGCTGATTGCAATTGGCTCTCCCCTGACCAAACCTGCCAGTGTTTCCAATTGAGCTGGTTACCATTGGCTGTCCGTCCTACTCACGGGATGACGAATCTTTGCTTCCTCATTGAGTTGGCCGTATGAGGAAGGAAGGAACGCATGTAACATGTACGTGAGATGAGGAGGAGGAGGCGGAGAGGGTGCGCTCCGAACGGTCCTAAGGGGAGCCAATGTTGTGGTGGTGCCCCAGTGCACTCCAGGTGCGATGGGGCACGACTACGCTGCCTAAGGATCACTCGTCAAAAGGTGTCGTACGCTGTTGACGATGCAACTGGCACTGGCATGGGCACCTTTGTACTGCTAACACCTAGCGCAAGGTGGCTCCTGGCGCGGACTTGACTCTGTTGAGTGGGACGAGAGGAGCCAGACGAGAAGACCGCCGAGTGACTTCCGTAACAACCTCAGTGACTTGGCCAAAGAGTGGGGGCCGGGGAGCCTAGGGAGCCTCTGAGCCGAGGGCTGATGCGGTCTACCAATCATATCCTGTGATCGTGAGGAGATTTTGATTAGATTGATAAGATAATTTTTCCTGTGTCACCATGCTGGATCCGCCAGGGTTTGTGCATGGTGCATTGGCCCGCCCACCTCCCCCCCCCCTTTCACACCTTTCACACCTTTCACACGCTTCTGCATCCTTTCCACCCCCAAGGGCATCCCGCCCGGTTGGTCCTCTTGTGCTGTCTCATCATGGTTCGATGCATTTGCTTTCGGCATCCGAGAAGCCTTTCGCTCCTGCCCCTCTCGAAACTGAGCGACATCGGACAGGCCCCGGCATGGTTTGGGGAAGTCTGTCCCAACAAGAACCTCGAGATCCGCCTGTTCTCGTTCCATAATCGGTTCACCTGCAGCGAGTAGGCACTGGATTCAAATGGTGCTGCGAGGTTCAACTGTTCGACCCCTCATCAGGGCCCAGGGGCTCGGTGCCTGCCCTTGCAGAGGGGGCCGCATCCAAGACGAGCGCGAAGTAGGGGATCAAGGCCAAGGCAGGATTGTATTTGCCATGTGCTCTCAATATCCTGCAAGCGCAGAAAGCTGCGAATTCGCGCGGAACCCTCCGCGGAACCGTGAGACTGAATTGAATCCTGCTATCGGTGTGATTACAAAACGAGAGCGTCCTGAGCATCACATCGTGCGCAAGTGGAACTCCGAGCCTGTGCTCGGCGGTATCAAAGCAAAGCTGAACGTCCACGTGCCGGGACGAAGGCCGAAACTCTCACCGCAACAGTGGAAGGCCGTACTAGTTCGGGGGGGGCATAGGGAAACGGCCTGGCCGCGCGCTGGTGGCGCGGATTCCACGTGCGGCAGATTTCTCACTTCCGTTGCCCTATTTACGCTGTCGAGCAAGCTCCGTTTATCAGTGGTGATCTTCTGACGCGTCCTCTGTGCCTCCGCCACCTCACTGCGCTGCCGCCGTTCGTCCAACACGGCCTGATGATGGCAGTATGACAGCACTCGTTTATTAAACAGGGGGCCGGGGGCCATGGACGACGCAGCGTTACATATCAGATCAAATGATTGGCCTTTGCTGACCCTCAATGATTCTACCCAGGCGCGGGCGTATCTCGCTGCCTTATCCCCAGCAAGGCCCCTTCTTTCGCGGGGACACGCCAAATGACCTCACTGGATTTTGGATATCAATTGGCGCACATGGAGCATTGCCAACGGGGCTTGCCATAGCTGGCTGTTGATTTCTGCCACTTGTTAGCAAGGAGTAGAGGCACGAGAGTATTGCATTCCGTTGTTAACTTTGCCAGAGACGCATGGTTTGAGATCGCTCACTCTGTGCTCAAGCTATGAGCAGGACAGCATCACCTTGCCCAGAAATGCGAACAGAAATGCGAAGGGAAAATCATATCATCGTACTGTACAGCTCTCAAGACCCCTCCATATGAAAAGGGTTATTCTTTGCATCACTCCTGGAATCAGCCATGGTTGTGCAACTGCCGCTGATTCGGCTCCTTCATTTTACACGATCATGTCGCAGTGCAGATAGCAGATACTCCGCCGACCTGGCTTTAACGTCGTGTGCCAAGGACGCATGCGTGCTATCAAGCGCGCCAGTTTACATCCAGATAAAGAGAGAATTACCAGGAGTCGTTATAATAGTTGCTGGACCCAGCGAATGCCAACATTATCGAGACCTACAACATGAAGACACTCCACCAAGAACACGACGTTCAGGTGGTCTGCATTTCGCTATGAGAGCACCTTGCAGGCTTGTGAATCGAAAAGTATGGCTTAAGAGGTCTGCTTGGTATCTCAAGCCAGCTATGCACATGTATTGCAGGTAGGCCAGGTCATCTCTGACACCGCCAGATTGCTGTGTACCGTGTAAATCAACTTCGCCACGCGTATCGACCAAGCATTACAACAGGGCCAAACGGAACGCTCTTGTGAACGTCATTCTAATGATGCGGGCTACCCCTTGAGGTCGGCCGAGGCTCATCCAGGAATCAGGACCACTAGGATTCTCGTGACATCGACTCGAATAGGTATCATGCGGTGTTACGCGACTGAATGTCCGGAGCATTCTTCCCACATGCTGGGATGCGGAGCTGGCACATCCACTTTGAAGCTCTCCAAGCATCTAAGCTCTGCCGAACCGTCACCAAGCGAAGGTTGCAAGCCACACTGGCTGCATGTTTTGACGTAGCCACTCCCGCGACTGTATGCATCTGCTCAAGGACGATTGTAGGTGGCAGATGGGCGGCCCCACTTCTCCCCAGCGCTTGCTCGCAGGCTTGGGTTCCAGCACGCCAATTATAGCGTGCACAGTGGCCTAAAAAAGTGCCCCTCGCCAATGCACACCTCCCGTTCCAGACCAAAGTGGTCTCTCGAAAGCTCCAAGCTCCAAGCTCCAACCCGAAAGCTCAATAGGCCGTTCATCGCGACCTCGGCCGACGAATGCATTCGCTCCCAGATCCATTGAAGCGACTCCCAAGCATATTATCCTTCGGAACGGACTGACACCATGACCGGCCTCGGTATCAAGTCCCCGACCGCGGACTTCCACATGGCATCCTCCTCCTCCAGCGGCTCAGAAGACGACGACGCCCCTCTCCCATTCCCCGAGGCGCTCCCGCGTTCAGACTTTCTCGCCGCCGATTTCGACCCAGCGTCCTACCTCTCAAACCTCCCTCATCGCCACCAGACCCTCGACGATCTCAAGAGTGACCTTCGCGAGCGCAGCGCGGCCATCAGCGCCGAGCTCCTCGAGCTCGTCAACTCGAATTACACCGCCTTCCTCTCCCTCGGCGACGAGCTGCGCGGCGGCGACGACAAGGTCGAAGACGTCAAGGTCGCCATGCTGGGTTTCCGCCGGCAGATAGAGGAGATCAAGAGCCGCGTGCGGACGAGGAAAGACGAGGCCGCGAGCCTGACGGGAGAGCTCGGCGACGTGCGCAAAGAGATCGAGACGGGCAGGCGAATGCTGGAGCTCGACGACAGGGTGTCTGCGCTGGAGGAGAAGCTGGCCGTCGCGAGCATGCCGGGCAAGGCGCCGGCGCACGACGCCGACGACGACGATGCTTGGAGTGTTGCGTCGAGCGAGGATTCCGACGCCGAGGACGACGAGGTGTACACGGGACTTGTAGGGACCAGCCCGTCCAAACTGTCGGCGTTGGCGCATGATTGCTGCATCATTGAGGCGTTGGCGGACGTTGCAGGCAGGAATACGCCCTTTGTCACCAAAATCGAGTCACGCATGATGAGGTGTCGCAACACGTTGCTACTCGATCTCAACGCTGCTCTGAAAGAATCGCGCAAGGCAGGGGACAAGGGAAAGTCACGGCTTGTCAAGTACCTCGGGTTATACGGGCTGCTGGACGCCGAGGCAGAAGCAATCAAGGCTCTGAAGGGAAACTAGGAATGGTCTTTAACAGCGAATTGAGAGACATGATACCCAACTCTAGAAGATCCCGCCTCCCCATGCCACATCGTTTTATACACGCGTATTGATGACATATTATACACCTCGCGCCTCTCCTGACACGGGGAACACCTTTTACATGACCTGCGACAGGTGTGCCGGGGTCACCTTCTCGTCCGTCGGATCAAACAGGCCGTTCAGGTTGAAGCCAGGGCCGTGCGAAGAGCTCAGGACGACCTCCTGGACCTCCTTGTGGGTGCCCTCCAGCTTCTCAACGTCCTGCTTGATGCTCTCGATGAATGCCTTGACGTTTGCCGCCAGCATCTTTGGCGTGAACCCCAGCTGTCCAACCGCCAACCTCAGCGCGCCCATCTTCTCGCGGTACGTGTCGGCACCCGCGTTATCGCGAATGGCCGAAACAACGTTGTCGGTGATGGTCCTCATGCGCCTGTTCGGCATGAGACCCTTGGGACCGAGGATGCGGCCGAGCCCAGCCTTGATGAGCGCCGCCTCGGACGAGCTGTGGCACAACAGGCGGTTGAAGTTGATCTTGTCGTTCCGGATGGCTTCGAAAATGGCGTCCTGGCCGGCGAGAACGGCACCGGCCTGCAGTGCCTGCACGGCGACCTCGCTGTCGTCGGGGCAGATGACGGCGACGCGGACGTCGCCCGTCTTGACGGGATTGGGGAATCGGATGCGGCCCTTGACGGAGGGTCCATTGCGAGGCGTCTTGAAGCGGACGGAAAGCTCGTACTTGATGTGAGTGGGAGAGCGGCCGACCTCGTAGGCGCGGAGGTACCTAGCGTAATTGTTAGTATATCGGGATACGAGCCCACGTCAGGAGCGTCTCACCTCATGGCGTCGCAGAGAGAGAATTGCGGAAACTTGGTCGGGTCGTAAGATTTGTAGTCCTTGCTAAGCTTCTTCTTCTTCTTGTCCTTCTTCGCCGCCTCCCTGATTTTGGCAACGTTCTTGCTTGCGCATCGCGTCTGCGTTACGGCTGGGGCGAGGAATCGCGGCAGCGCGGATGCCTGGGGTCTTGTCGCCGCGGAGAGCGAGAGCCTTGCCATCGAGGCAAGGCATTGGTTGGAGGTGGCCATGGCTCGTGGTGGTGACGGACTCTTGGGAGATGGAGGACACGAGACCAGCCTTGCAGTTCGACGTCAAGCTCTAGTCTCAATTGCCAATGCACGACAGGAGACGAAGAAAATTGTGAGCGCCTGAGCATTCAGGCGTTCGTGACGAGCTGCTCTTATCTTATCGGAATGCGACCGGGGTTGTTTAGTCAGCAGCGTCAAGGTTCGACTTGGTCAATGATTGAAAGTGAAACATGGAAAGCTCCGATGAAGGCCAGAACTCGGCCGTCTTGTATATGATGCTTTACCAAACCTTGAATATTAACGAAAGAAGCCGCTCATATAGTTCGTGGACAATTGGATCTGTGGACGTGGTGTCTGGGGCTTTGCCGACTACTCGGCCAGGCCAACCGTTGTGCATGGTCATGGGGTAGAACATCAAGCAGATGTGGTCGTCATTGCAAAATTTTATCAATGAGGCTTCCTACTTGGCTTAAAGATCGCGGAGTCAAAGTCGAGGGAAACTGTTCTTTGCTAATAAAAAAATGGAAATGATACAAAAAGAGGTACGGGGATTGCCGGGCGATCCAGCCTTGTAACTACACGAGACTACCTTGACGTTCGGACTAATCTC
Source organism: Verticillium dahliae VdLs.17 (assembly GCF_000150675.1). Taxonomy (NCBI): domain Eukaryota; kingdom Fungi; phylum Ascomycota; class Sordariomycetes; order Glomerellales; family Plectosphaerellaceae; genus Verticillium; species Verticillium dahliae. Next base: position 205,018 of record NW_009276929.1, read on the forward strand.
AGAGAAGCGAGTAACATATCAGCCAGACATCCAAGAACTTGAAGATATCTTGCACAGCGAGCTCGTCGCCCTCAACCGTCCCACTCGGATCTCGGTTCACCTAACCATCTGTCCATCCGCCGCCCAAGTCGGTGCCTGGAGATGCTTCTGTTACCGGGTCTAGTCCCAAGTCTCAGCGCGCCCATCACTAAGGATTACGCCATGCGCCTAAGACGCTCGCTAGACCGAATGAATGCCAGACATTGAGCTACCGACTATCAGAGAAATACAGTATGTGGCTTTTATTCTTTTAGTCTCTCTTTTTCAGTCGATTGAAGAATGTCCGTCGAATTAGATGTAGCTTGAATCGAGACATCCCTCTTTCTGGAAGCATTAAAATTTGCGGCTCGTTAAGGCAATCAGTGTCATGCCAGTGGTCTATCAAGTTGAATCAAAACTTCACCTCAGCGGAACTCTGTCTCAGTGTTGCCAGGGGTTTGTGCGTGTGCTTGTCAAGGAACGACGTCTAATGTGCAATGCACGCAAGTCAGTCGCGTGCTATTGCCTCTGCACTCTCGTTTGATATGGGTGGAAGCACGATATGGGCTTGATGACAGCTAATGAAGGCGTCCATGAGGATCTGTGGGTCTTCATGTGTGTGGTGAGGCGATTCTCGAAAAAGAACGAACATGATCAGTCAAAGATATACGGATCCACAGTATATGCGTTTACTGAGACTGATGGGCGCGGGGTAGCGCAGTGCTCTGTAGCTACCTCACCCAGCAATGGCCCGGCCTACCCCTCCATAATTTTCAACCCCGCCACAAAATATCATTTACTCGGCATAGTCATCGGTTCGACTCACGAGACACCACGACTCTTTCGGCGATACCCCTGTCATCGAATCCGATTGTACTATATCAACGATTCAATATGAAGCCCGAGGAGGTGCAGGCCCTGCCAGCCGCTCTGGCGGGCGATTTCAAGTCTCTTGAGCCCCACCTTCGCGCTCTTGACAAGCACCTGACGCTGCGCACCTATGTGGAGGGCTACACGCTGGGCGAGACTGAGACCAAGATCTGGCAGACTCTCAAGTCCAACAATGCGGGTGTTGGCTTCATCAAGAAAGGCAGCCTTGTCAACTTGACACGATGGTAGCGTCATCCGGATAAGACCCCCCCTTGACAATGCGGCACGTCACTAATACTTCCACTATCGACAGGTTCAACTACATCAGCCAAGCCCACCCCGAGATTCAGGCCGAAGCCAAGGCCGCCGAAGCTGCCAGGAAGGCCAAGATTGCTGCCGGTAGCAAGGCTGGCGGTAACTTCGATCTCGCCCTCCAGAATGCCGACCAGGGCGTTGTGACGCGATTCCTCCCCGAGCCTTCGGGCTACCTTCACATCGGACACGCCAAGGCCGCCCTCCTTAGCGACTACTTCGCCCACGAGGCTTACAAGGGCCAACTGCGTCTGCGCCTCGATGACACGAACCCTTCAAAAGAGAGCGAGGAGTTCCAGGACTCCATCGTCGAGGATCTCGCCCTCATGGGCATCACCCCCGACACTCTCACCTACACTTCTGACTACTTTGACTACCTCCACGACATGTGCAAGCGCCTGATCACGGAGGGACATGCCTACTCCGACGACACCGACCAGGAGACTATGAAGGCCCAGCGCATGGATGGTATCGAGTCCAAGTGCCGGAACCGAACGATCGAGGAGAACCTCCGCATCTTTGAGGAGATGAAGCTTGGTTCGGCCGAGGGTGTCAAGAACTGCATTCGTGCCAAGGTCTCTGTGGACAACCCCAACAAGGCCATGCGCGACCCCGTCATCTACCGTTGCAACATTGAGCACAAGCACCACCGAACTGGCGACAAGTGGAAGGCTTACCCCACCTACGACCTCGCGTGCCCTCTGGTCGACTCCAAGGAGGGTGTCACCCATGCGCTGAGATCCACAGAGTATACCGATCGCAACCCTCTGTACCAGTGGTTCATCGACACCTTGAAGATCCGTCAAGTCTACATGTGGGATTTCTCGCGCATCAACTTTGTGAGGACCCTCATGTCCAAGCGCAAGCTTGCTTCTCTTGTCAATGCCGGCACCGTCGACGGCTGGGACGACCCTCGCTTCCCCACCATCCGCGGCGTCCGCCGCCGTGGTCTGACCATTCCTGCCCTGCGCGAGTTCATCATCAAGCAGGGCCCCAGCCGCAATGTTGTCAACATGGACTGGGCCAGCCTCTGGGCTCTGAACAAGAAGGTCATCGACCCCATTGCGCCCAGGCATACGGCTCTTATCGAGAAGGACCTTGTCAAGGTTACTCTGACTGGCGCCGATGTGCCCGCCGAGCCGAGGACAGAGGAGCGCCCGAGCCACCCCAAGAACAAGGAGGTCGGAACCAAGAACGTCATCTTCTCCAACGAGCTCTACCTGGACCAGGCAGACGCCAAGACACTCAAGCAGGGCGAGGAGATCACCGCCATGTCCTGGGGCAACATTATCATCCGCGAGATCACTGGCACCGATACCGTCACCGCCATTACGGCCGAGCTGAACCTCAAGGGTGACTTCAAGACGACCGAGAAGAAGGTTACTTGGCTGTCTGCCCAAGGCACAAAGCTTGTTCCGGCGGAACTGTGGGACTTTGATTACCTTCTCACCAAGGACAAGCTCGAGGAGGACGACAAGCTTGAGGACTTCCTGAACCCCGTCACCTCCACCATGGAGCAGGCCCTTTGCGATGAGGGCGTCGCTAAGCTGAAGAAGGACGACATCATTCAGCTCGAGCGCCGCGGTTTCTTCCGTGTGGATAAGGGTCTGGCTGACGGCGGCAAGGTTGTACTATTTGCCATCCCTACGGGCAAAAAATAAGAAGTCACAGGGAAGCGGAAGGAGTTGTTCCTTCTGAGGAACGCGGTAGCTGGTCTCATTCTGAGGTGCCATGAGAGAGCATTCAGAGATGTTATGAGGAATTGCATGACGAAAAGGAAAAAAGAAGCTCAAAACTATTGGCGTCGAGAGATGTGAACAAGTGACTGAAGTATCAAATGACTATTGTCCTAGTGTCGATCCGGTGTTATTTAGAAGAAACTGACTACTCTGAAAGCAGGGGAGTGGGGCAAAGTCAAGTTTCCATAGCCTTTCACGAGACCAGGGACTCATCAAGACTGTCCCTCGATTCCGCAACGAGGCTGTTCCATTCTCCCTTGGATAGTATGCAGTGCAACTCCCTCGAACCAGCCCCTTGCACGCATCCCTGGCTTCATTCCAGAGTTACCATTTACTTAAGCTGGCCCGCTTCTCGCACTCTTTCTTTCTTTCTTTCTCTTTCTCTTCTCTTTTGACTTCTCTTTTTCTCCGCCTTTTCTCTTCCGAGTTCTCTTCTCTTTCTCTTTCTTTCTTTACTGCAGGGCGCGGGAGATGTCTCACCCTTATGCCCGCTGACATGGCACTGGCATGAAAGGGGAAAGGCAGCTTCTCAAGGGCACATCAACTCTTCGAGGAATTAAAAAGTCAATCAACCATCGCAAGTAGCCAACAGAATTTTCCTATATATCCCATGGAACGGGGCTCCTGTTGCAAAACTCTTTTCCCCTCATCCGCTATCCCGCCTCTAGCAGGGACCAATTTACCATGGGCCGCCAAAGCGAGCGCACTTATCATCCCCCTTGATATCGGCGTTGACCTTGCGGCAGTCCTCGTACTGGTCCTTGCACTGACGGAGAGCGGTGTGATACTCATCCTTGGGGTGAGCGATGGTGCCAGCGCTCAACTCGCCGCCGCCGCCGCCGCCAGTAGAGCGCCTCTCGTGCTTCTTCCCCTTTTTTCCGCCGTGCTTCCTGTCTCCGTGTTCCTTGTCTTCGTGCTTCCCCTTGTGCTTGTGCTTCTTGTCATCGTCATAATCATCATCGTCCTTGCGGTCCTTTTTGGTGTCGCGCGACTTGGCGTAGACGCCACGGCATCGCTCGTACTGTTGCTTGCAGGCGTCCTTGCAGGCCTTGGGCACGTCGCCGCGCTTGTACGAGGGACAATGGCCCCAGTTGGAGTGGTCATACTGCTTGAACGGGTTACCGCGCTTGTGGTCGGCCTCGTTGTTGTTGCAGGTGACGACGGGCAGGTCAATGTCGCCGACGGGGTCCTCGGTCGTGTACCCGCGGCCCGGGTTGTGGGGCTGCACGCAGAGGTTCGTGGGCTCGGGGATGGTGCCGGGGGTCATGGTGCCCGTGGCCTCGTCGCAGGGCACCGTCTTGGTGACGGGGTCCTTGTTGTCGCCGCCGCGCGGGGGGTTCTCGGCGTGGTGCCCGGCCTTGGAGCAGTTTCTCGACTTGCTGGTGCACGACCTGCGGCAGAAGAGCTTGGCGTCCTTGCACCACTTTTTGTAGTCGGCGCACTCGAGGGCCGCCGGCCATCCGGCGAACTTCAGGCATGCGTGTGTCTGGAGGTGGCACTTGGCCCAGGATGCGAAGCACGTCTTCTCGTTGAAGAAGTCCGGGAGAGGCTCGTTGCACCATTTACCGACACACCACTCATCCTTGGGGACCACTGTGGTGCAGATCTTGGTGCTGGTGGCTGTCGCTGTGCCTGTCGCTGTGCCTGTCGCTGTGCCTGTCGCAGGAGTCGTCGGAGTTGGTGTCCTGGTAGTCGCTGGCGACTTGTCTGTGGGCTTGTCCGTGGGCTTGTCCGTGGGCTTGGTGGTGGTCTGAGTTGGAGAGGAACTGCGCGGCGGTGCTTCATTGTCATTCTCGCATGGGTCCTGGGAGAGTAGTTCGGAGGCCCGGAAGATATTGATTCGGTTCCGGCCGCCGCAGTCCAGAGACTGGTCGCCGCCGCAGGGCATGTTGCAGTCCGTGTCATTAACCTCCTTGGCAAAGGGGCTGACGAGAGCACCACACCAACATTCGCCACCAAACTCAACACCGGCAAACGGAAGGCCGCGATCAAGGCAAGCCTTGATACAAGTTGCGGGCGTCACCTTGGCAGCATCGATGTTCGCGCGGAAGCCGAGCGTACGGCCCACAGCCGAGTCGTCGGTGAAGCAGCCTGTGTCGTCGTAGTCGTCATCATCAACAGCATCGCCGAGCTTCAGGAACGTCGTATCCCGATAAACGGTTAAGCTGTCGGTACCACCACAGCTCTCCTTCTGGTCCCCGTCGCACGGAAGCGTGCAGTTTGACTCTGGGAGCTTGGGTCCCTCAAGTTTCGATCCACAAAAGCAGATGCCGTAATACTTGAGTCCCGAGAACTGATAGCCATTGCCTAGATCACTTTAGCACTGTTCTATATCATGTACGGGAACAGTCATAGTACCTTTACAGATGGCCTGGCACTTGTAGGCGGTCATGCCCTTCGATGATACGGTTGACCGGAAGTCCAGGGTTTTCCCATCATAGTCTTGGTAGCATCCGGTAGCTTCGAAAGGCGAGAAATGGTTCGCGCAAGCAGGGAGTTCGACGCCATTCCTGACGACGGAGGCCGCAGTCTGCTGAGCGAGCAGGCCCGCGAGGGTTACCCAGGCTGATAAGCGGGCCATAATGACAGGACTTGAGGTAGAAATATGGTATTTGACTTGCAATAAGCCTTGTTCTGATGTGCCGCCTGCCTCATCACATGCTCCATCAGGCTGGGGAAGCGCGTTATTTGTATTCGTTCCTGTGGCACGGATCGAGGCCCTGCACGCCAGGGTATCGGAAAGTTGAATTGCCTGGCTTCATGGTCGTTATGCCGCCGCAAAACATAAGTCGATACCCGCCCGTGACTGTGTGTTCCCCAGAGTCAATGGATGATATGTGCGATACAGCGCCATCGTGGACTTCTCGGAAGCGGGACGAGAAAGTGCGGCGTCCGCGGGGTGGCGCCCATCTGCAACAATCATGTAAGAGACGACTCACTTTCGGTGGATTCCATGTTCAGCAATCGCTCGTAGTTCGTCTAATTAGATCATTTTAGTTGTCAAGCTCATCTACAATTAATCAATGAGCAGCCGCAATCGCTGTGTTTTGTGAATAGGGGCCATCACTAGTACAACATCAGCTTACGGCAAGAGAGCCTGGCCCTGTGGTTGTTGCTCTAGAGATTATGTTCATAGGCAGAGGAGAACTCAAAGCGGAGGCGTAGCCGAGAACGAATGCTAGAAAAAGACAAATGCAGTCCACATCTGCCACTGCATACAACAGCAAAGGACAATTACAAGACATAAAGTGTATTGATCAAATATGATGCCCCCCTAAACTGTACGACCGCCCCGACGCCTCGTGCCAATGAAGTTCTCGACCCAAAGATGGCATGCCGATGCCGAAGTTTCGCTTGGACTTACACAAAAGAAATTCTATGCCAGCCTCCACACGCACTACGCCCCTATTTCTGCTCATGCTGGAAGCCAGCAGCGCCGAGCTCGGGGCTGGTGGTGCTGCGGAGCTTGGCGTTCTTGAGGGCACTGGGGTACCACAGGAGGAAGAAGGCCATGGTGAGGGTCATGAGGGCGGCGTCGAAGACGTAGACGCCCCACTCGATGCTCAGGAGATATCCGTCGCTGCCCATGGCATACTCTGCCACACGGAAGACATTACGGCCCATGATGAGGGCGGAGGTGAGATACAGCATGAGGAGGCTCTTTTGCCAGGGGATGTCGCGGGCCAGGGAGACGTTGGCGTCCCTCTTGAACTTGCTGTGGAACTTGAGGGCCGTGACCACGAAGACGCCGAAGATGAGGATCTGGAAGATGAGACCGCCGACAATGACGTGGCCGCCAAGGTTGCGGTCGATCTTGCTGTCCTTCTGGCCGGCCTGGACGCGAAGGCCTGCACCGCTGGCCTGAACGAAGAAGCTGAAGGCATCACCAAAGACGAAGATGCGGGTAAGCCAGTTGGGTCGGATGATGGAGCAGTGAGCTGCGTCGACAGCGCGGATGATACGGCTCAGTGTCATGTAGAGGGAAGCGGCGAAGAGAATGGGCGCCAGCAGGAGGAAGGTCGACTGAAGCACATAGGGCATCAGGGTACCGGTTGAGTTGTGCGCTGCAGCTCGTCCGACGTAGCCAACAATTTCGACTTTGAGAGAACATGTTTTAGCTTTGACGTGTGTATGAGCATAGGGTTGTACTTACAGACACCTCCAACCACGAACGGAAGGCAGAACCACATTCGGTGACGGAACATTCTTAAAGCATGACCAACCGTCAGGACACCGAAGAGAGCAGCGAAGACGATGGCTGCCGGAAGCGAGGGGATGTAGTGCCACAGCTTGTAGCCATTGTATGTCTCGAGTATTGCCATTGTGTTGGGTGTTGTCTGGTCACTCTGGTGGATCGTGGCTCAAGGTTCGGAAGATGGAGGCACAAGGTTAGCAGTAGGTCGTACTACCGTACTTCTCGAATTGTGTAAAGGGAATCTGGGTTGAAGAAGTTTATCAAGAGATCCCAAACCGTGGAATGATGTGTTGTGTGCTTGGCAGCGTTGCATGCTATGAAGGCATGGCAAGAGGAGCCCTTTGTATGAAAGCTCCTCAAACGTTCAAGGAGGCGAAGCACTACGAAGCACCATGACGGCTTTTCGGCACGTGGACGACGTAACGCTTCATCAATTTCAATACGATTCAAGCGGTCTCAGCCATGTTTGTTGAGTTCGCGAGGCAAACTCGTGATTCTCGGCAAAGCATCCGCCCATTCTCGGCTGAACCCGAAGTACTGGATAATTGGTAGAATCCTCGACAATTCCGGCAATCGGCACCTCGGGGTTGCCAGTCAAAGCTTCTTAGCGTGTGGGCTTCTCCATTCATCCTGGAGATTAGTGCACCCTTGCTCGCCATTAAGCTTCTTTCTGCTCGTTTTCGCATTCTATCGGGCGTCAGCCAATATGCTGGGATGAGTGAGAATGTCAGTCCACGTTGCTGGCGGCGTAGCCCCTTCTCCTCTCCACGCCAGCTCGTGAACTAGGTATCACGAACAGGCTGGGCAGACTTGCGGGCGAACCAACCCACCCCTTGGCCCGTGGTATGGGCATTTCTCCTGGCCGCCCTACAACGGCAGCCCTACGTGTGGCCAAGACCCTAAAGTTACCCACTTCGTGGCGTTGTTTGGAAAGGCAGAAACGGCAAAAAGCAGCAGAGACCGGGATGGCAATGCCAAGTCATAACCACGCCAAAGAATTGAAAGGTCGAAAGTCGATGAGGTGCGCAAGGTAGATGGTATCATGAAATTGCAAGTCATCTGAACAAACGCTACGTACGTTGCTATCTGGAGTAATACAAAGAAAATATGGATGCTGTGACATGTTCTGGCTCTGACTCGCCGTCTGTCATTCCTCGATGGCTCTCTCGCTTTCGGTTTTCCCGCGCATCTCGTTCGACTCCCACCAATGATTCCCTAGACGCCTCATTTTTTACCGGCCCGTCCTGCATCTTGCTCTCTTTCGGCCTATCGACAGCGCCATCACTGGTGATTGGTTGGCGCTCGGAGGTGTCTCCTCGTGCCGCCGATACCTATTGACGAGCTCCCCGTTGGTAACCTCCTGGTTGATAGGCCCCTTGTTGGTAAGCTCCTTGTTGGTAGACTCCCTGTTGGTAGTGCCCTGATTGATAAACGCCGGATGGATCTACGCCCTGTTGTTGGGCTGCGGGTTGGGATACCGGGCGAAGTGCGTGCACATCGCTATCCCCTGGGAGACTTTCAAAGTCACCCTTTCCGGGCCCGGTTTCGCGCCGCATGCGCAGCTCCTTGTACGACATGAAGACCGCAACAGCAGATACGGCACTGTCAAAGCTCTAACATCAGCAACTTGTCTCTGCAACAACTTGGGAATGTGTTTGTTTCGAGGAAACGTACCAGATGTTGCCCGCAAGCGCGATCACGCCCCAGGCGAGCATACAACTCGTCCCTTTGAAGCCGTCGCACTGCTTCAAGGTGCTCGAGATGACCATGTATACGACCGCACCCCAAGCGGCTACTTCGACAATGTTCAAGATGAAATTGGCTTTCAAGCTCTCGAACCGCCTGAGCCAGCGACCAGGCTCTGAAAATACTTGGTAGCCAATGATGATGAGCGACTTGGCACCCTGTCAGAGTGATGCGTAGTTAGCGAGTTGTTCTGTTCGAGGACTTATAAGTCGTGCTTGATCGTACCATTCCTAGGGCCATTGTGTCTGCTCTTGACGTAGGCCCATTCGACATCAAGAGACGAGCGCCACCCATTCCAAGAACGCTGACAACGAGGAGAACTTGCACAAGGTGGAGCTTGCCCTTGTGCTTGGGGTCGAAGAAGCCCATCTTGTCGAAGTTAAGGGGTGAAGTGGACAGAGAGAGTTGACAGTCTTTGGCGACAGATAGCAAGAGTCGTTACAACCGTGAAGAGCGGGTTGAATAGTCGAGAATAGAAGGAACGACTGTAGGCACGAAAAAGACTAGACAATTCTTCGAGTCTTCTTCAGATGGGAAGAGAGTGTGGATGAGAGAACAGTGATAAGGTCAAGATTTCCTAATTCGATTTCCACGCAACTGCGGTCATATCTACTTATGTCGACATGTTGCCCCAAAAAAACCAATACTCCGTCTCTCGCCAGAAGAATGGGATGAGGAGCTTCAGGGGGCCGGTTTGCGAGAGTCTGCCTCGCGCGATTCGGGTTTCTCGCGTGCTATCATGGCACTGCCCAAGTGCCTGTGGTGGTTGGTTTCACGGTGCACGTTCGCCATTATGCAACACACAGGCGCGCGGGTGGTTCCAGCCTCGCTCTCATCTTGATAAAGGTGCTCCATTCTCGGGCCTTCCCCTGCAGCTAACCCCCCCTGGGACTGTCCGTGCAGCCTACAAGACCTTGCAGCACTATGGGAGGTTATTGGCAAACTTGGGAGCCAAGTGGTGGAGAGGAGGGCACGCCATCCCTGCCACGCATTTTGGGGATTACATGGTACATAGTACGCCTTGGGAAGAATGGAATTGTCGAAATCGACTTCTCCTTGGTCGTGTACCTTGCTTCGATCGTGGAGGCAGGGCACTAGACTCCTCCCTTCGCGCCAGACCTTGTAGCCGTGGAGCTAATAAGCACCACCCACCACGGGGCTGGCTCGCTTTCCAAGAGCGCATGGACTTCTCTTCCCAAGCAGATGCTCCTTCGCAAGAGTTTATCATGGACCGTCGCGTGCAATGCCAAAACTGCAAAGGAGCGGGCTGTGCCACGAGACAACATGGCAGCGGATGGCTGAGCATCCTGAGCCGGCCTGAGGCGGGGCCGTAGCAGTGCCCATAAATGCAGTACCAGAGTCTCCACCGGGGAGACCGAAACCGAGACCGATGAGGGGGCACTGCCAGCTCACACAGCATAATGACAGGTCTCACTGGACATGCTGATCCGGAACCAGACAGTGTGAGGCCCCCGTACGATCCTGAATCACTCTCAGGCCCAGCTGCTCTGACGTGAAGGCTTCGGTTTCGCTGTCGCGACGGTGTAACTATTCCTGATTTTGCTGAGACCAACGAGACCGTTAGCTGCCATTCTCGTCAGAGGCTGGCGGTAGCCTTGTACAAGCAGACAGGGTTCTTTGGGTCCAATTGTTCGTATAGCACAATCTACATTGGTTTGCACGTCCTTCGTGATCGTGAGTCTGCGAAAGGCAAGGCAGTGGACCAGCAAGTAATGGATGGGCCTGCTCAATGCATCCATGATCTCGGGGGTTGAAACAGTGATCGTGTGTACTTTCAGCGGTTCCTGGGGTCCTTGTGGGGCTAAGGCATCAAGCAAAATTTTCCTGCACGGTAGTGGGTCATGAGCTTGGGCATGCTTTCAGCTTTCAATCAAATCGGGCGTGTGGTCTAGGGGTATGACATCTGCTTAGCATTGATCTGATCAATACTAAACTGCTGAAGGTCCCGGGTTCAATTCCCGGCGTGTCCACTTCTTTTTGCGTTTTTGCACCCCACGTCTTCCCCTAAACGATTTAGATTTCGATCATCTAACCCTCACATGCTTCTGACCGCTTGATCTTTCAGCGATGGGGTCCAAGACCGAGCATTTTTTCAGGTATCATCGCCTCTGGGCCATGTGGTATCTGATCGCTGCCCTCTTGCCAGCTGCCTATTCATCGGCATACTGGTACGCTGAGCATCGAGGTGGGATTTACCCATCTCGACTTGCGAATGATTTATGTTTCTGGTCATTTTACATTCCTATTGCACATGTCGCTCGCCTTGTTGCTGATTTGGCGTCCAAGACTAAGATCTCCCACAATAGCCCTCATCGACGCAATGAGTAAGCCTCACGCTGCAATGAAGAACACTGTGCCATGAAGAATGGCACTTTTCTGGCCAGCGCCTCGCGATATCCAGCTCACGCGGCCCTCAGGAGACGGTGTAAGACTTTGCCTGTGGTTTTCCCAATGGCTCGAGCTACGAATTGACACCTGGACTCTGCATCGTCATCCGAGCCAAATGAACACACACCACTTCAACACTGCTGGCGAGGAAAACTGGTTTATCTACCGTGACTCTCTATGGCTATGTACATTTGTGCGAGCCAGACTCTGAGGCCCAGGCTCTATGCCACTCATCACCCACCGGATGCAACCAATCAAGACGAGGAATCATCATCCGCGACGCTCACGATATGCCACTTCTCCTGCCGCCAGGCCACACTCTTAGTTGGGCACGCACTGCGAGTAGTATGCGTTCTGGACGTTGCAGCGGTTGCCCGCCGCGCAAGCAGTAGGTCCGGTCCAGCCCTGGCCGCCGCACTGGCCCCACACGGGTGCGGTGGCGCCGTTGGAGGGCTGCGTCGTCTGGGGAGGAGGGGCGGCGACGGTGGTGGTGCGGAGGGTGGTCGGCGCGGCAGCGGTGGTGGTGACGGGAGGAGGGACGGTAGGGGGCGCGACGGTGGGGGCGGGGCCGGTCTGGCCGGCGGGGGTGACGGTGCCGGTGGCCGTGGCGGTGACGGCGGACTGAGGGATCTGGCTGACGCCACCCTCGACGATGGGGCCGCCGGGGACGGGGTAGGAGGTGGCGGGGACCCAGACGTTCCAGTTGACGCCGGCCTCGGTGGAGGAGAGGAGGGAGGTACCGGCGGTGCCGGCGGGCTTGGAGGTGCCGGAGCCGGTGATCTCGAGGTTGATGCACTGGGGGTAGGACTGGGCGCCGTTGGCCTGGGCGGCGGAGTGGAGGGCGAGAATCTCGTGACGGAGAACATAGTTGCCGGCCGCAATGTTGGCTGGGATACGGACGGACCACTGGTTCTTGTTCTGGATGAGAACATCACCAGCGTAGGTCGAGGGGGCGGTCGTGAGACCAGCACCGTCAATCTTGAAGAACCGGAGGTCGTTCTTGTTGACCGACTCGCAGGGGCCGTTGCAGTTGGCGAGGTGGTCGAAGACAGGACCCTTGTGGGACTCGGGCCAGGTGTTCCACTGGAGGGTGACGACATCGCCAGCAGCGACGCGGATGTGGCCCTTGCCGGGGGTGGCTTGTCGGTGGCAGATGATATCGGGTGTGCCGTAGGCGTTGGGGGCAACGAAGCCGAGATCCTCCTGCTCGGCGGTCCAGCCGGCACTGAAGCTGTTAGTCCGTGGAGATGTCCGAGTAGGGCTACCTGCTGGTATCATTCTTACCGGATGGGACGGTTGGCCGGGGCCTGGTACCAGTCACTGGTAGGGTCGTAGTTCTTGTACTTGACGCCGTTGATGATCACATCGCTGACGAAGCCGTGAGCCGCGACCTGGCTGGCAGCGGCCAGGGCAGCGACGAGCGCGCCGATCTTGCTGAGGCCCATGATGTGCTTAAGGGGTGGTATTGATATAATAGATCTTGACGGGTTCGTTGGCAGATGCCGTGCAGGAGGGATCGACGAGGACAGGGAGTCTGTGATGGAAACTGTGTTGATCGTGTCGATCTCTAGAAACACAAAGGGGGAAAAGATGAACACCTTTATATGCTCGTCAAAGTAGGTCTCACGAGAAAATCACCACCATTCTGGCCATGATACCCCCTTCTGCGGCCCCCTATACTGCCATGACCGTCTCATCGCGTTGCCACCATGCCTGTCGGCTCACAGCACACCAAGGCACGATAGATGAGGTCAAGGGCACAGCATCTCACGGCGGCACACCAGTCACCAGGGTGGCAAGTGGCCTCTGGGGACTGCGAGAGCCCCTGATTGGATCATGATCGCGGGGAACGAACTGCGTCCGGGCGACGTTGACTGATACCCATGCAGAGGACAATAAGTGAAACCGGTTCCGCTGCCTTGGCATGGCGCCCTGCAATATCAACCAGCCCGGTGACCACGCAAAACTGCAGAACCGTCGTCGGTAGCGGAGTTACACTCGCCTTCCGGCTAAAAAGGGAAAACATGGGACGCCTTCGACAAGACATGCACATATCGTTCTGGTTCGCTCGACCGACTTGACAGCTTCTCTTTCGAGACACTCTGTCATTCACCCATATTGCTAGCCCGACTTCCAGCCTTGAAGTCGAACGGCCACCATTGTTGAACTCATTGACTTTCTACTGAACATCAGAAAGCCGAGTCAGTCTCCAGCGGCGTGAGGTTTCAGTAAAAGTGACATGCGTCGCCGTTGAAATAAGACAGGACCAAGTAGGAAATGGCGGCGGTCCTCAAGCCGAGCGGCTCTTGGTGGCACTGCAAAGTCATGGTGAATAAGCCTAGGCGCGCCCGTGTCATTGGCAGGACAGGCTGCACAGCAACACTCGGCAAGGACCAGGATAGGAAAGAAAACGTTCGCGAGGGAACGCAGTGCGACGTGGGCGCCTATCCGAAAGGAGAATATCAATCGTGCTTCCGTGTCCTAGCGGGGTTTCTGGCCCAAACCCGAATCCCAACCCCACGAATGACCCCTGTCGTCGATATGATCTATATGCAATGTGGGGGAAGATGGAACATGGCGTGCCAGGTCACCGCTGAGTGTGGCAAACGCTTGATGCTTCGGCACTCACCGAAGCGCTACCACTGTCAAGTACGGCAGAGGGGGGTTGCTGCCAGACGCTGCTGGGGCAGATCGCAAGCGTCTGGGCTAAGTCGACCTTCTGCTGGGCACCGTCTTTCTGCGACACGTCAATCAGTTGCTTCCCGAGGATTCCATGAGCGTTCACGTGGCCCCCTTTGCCGATATTGCGAGGCCTCCACCAAGTCATGTCAACGGCAGCCGTTGGCATGGCCATTGGGGGAGGCAAGCTTGGTAGCGAAGAGCTTCGCGTGGAGGCCTCGGAATGCAGACCAACAACGTCTGGATGGCTCTGGGGAGCCTAGCAGAACGCTTAGGATGCCGCGCGGGTATTCACTCAGGATGCAGGGCCAGTCCATATGCCGACAAAGTGAAAGTACGAAGCTATTCGTAAGGATTGCTGTAGTTGAGGCCTTGGGCGAGAGACGCTGGACTAAAATGCACAGCGAATGGGGTTCACCGCCGGCCACCTTTGTCGCCAAGGTAGCCAAGAAGCTACAGGGCTCGTCGGGCCGTGGCCTAGAGCGTCGAGTTGCCACATTACTCAGGCCGTTGTCCGAAGGGGTGTCGCAATCATGTCGCATGGCATCCGAGGTCGGCGAAGGTGATGGTGTGCTTGTCATGGTGAGCGCTAGGGAAACGCGAGTGAGGCTAGGTCAATGCCTTTGTCGCTTCCATGTCGTACGACACTAAATCTCAGAAACGGAAGAAAGATTGTAGCAACGGACACGTTTGGGGCTGGTGACATGATTCGAAGTGACTCGGCGCCCGCTGTATGACCACCCAGCAACCTCTGAATCGACGCCGGGGTTGTTTCCTGCTGATGTCAAGTTCAAGGTTCAACTACGACTTTCGTTGCCTCTTATCATGTTATGGGAAATCTGCTCAGGAAGGTTGGTGTGGCAGCTTTCCTTCTCGTTATCTGCTCAATCCATCTCAAAAGCACGCAGCCCTGGGTCCAGAAGCAGTCGACATTGATACTCCGACCTTGGAATAGAAGGCCAGAAAGCAACCTTGGCGCTGGACCTTTAGCGTGTCACAAGACTTGTCACTCATTTCTTGTCATTGAATCATGTCCTCATTTCAGGTTCCATAGCGGGCGACTACCTCCGCCGTTCTGACATCTCAAACGTGTCTCGATCCGGTCCCCGATCCTGTGATTCCGGTATCGTATATGAAACAGTCATGGCCATGGCGTCGTGATGCTTCCTAGGCCCTCGATCGGTCGAAAGCGGCGCTGGCATAGACGGCATAGGCCCTGCACGCTCGTAGATCCCCCGCCCGCGGGACATGCCAGTCCCCCGACTTCTCTCCTGGCGACCTCGCCGGCGCCGGCAGAACAGCAGCATGACGATACCTGTGATGACGCCCGACAGCGCAACTGCGCCCACGGCGATCCCTATCGTCGCCGTCGTGCCAAGGTGAACACCGCCAGGCGCCGACGACGGCTCGTGGTCGTCGTCGTCTTCATCACCATCCTCTTCACCATCGTCGGGGAACCCTTCAGGCGACGCTGCCCTCAGCTCCACGCGTTCCCCCTCGTTCTCGCTCTCGTGGCGCCCCCGGGCCTCGGATAACAAAAGTCCCTCTGTGCGTCCCGAGCCCGGAGCCTCAGCGTCCGTCACCGCATAGACCATCATCATCCCCGCCTCGCCCCCACAGGACAGGCGCCTGTCGTCGGGACAGCCTGGCAGCGCGCACGACGGTTCCACATCCGTCACGGCCGCGGGGAGGGCGACGTCGACGGTACAGTAACACTCCGTCGCGGCCGCGATTCCAAACGCAGCACCCTCTGCCGCTGCGGCGCAGCGTTCCCGACAGACCTGCGGCGTCATGTGAGAATCGGACATCTCAGCCCTGCCGAGAGCGGGAACCTGCACACAGCCGAGCGCCACCAATCCCGACATGGGCTCCGATGGCCCATTCCATGGTTCGATTCGTCGGCGGGCCGTCCTGTGTCTGCGCGCCGCGGCACTCGGGAACGGCGCCGTGGCCAGGGCGTCAATTCCGGAATGGCCATTTGTGGAGTCCGAGACGGTGATGGTGCTGCCGATCGTGGCAAGGGCGAGGAAAGCAAAGACCCTTTTCAAAGTCGAGGGCGCCATATCCTGACCGACTTGAAGGGGGGTGCAGTCGACTGAAAGAAAAGATCCGGGTGCAGCCCACCCTGGCAGGCGCTCAATTGCCGAAAGTGATTCAACACGACCGGGACGCGGCGGAGGATTCTGGCGGTGGTGGCGGCCTTCTCGGTGTGCTCCGACGCGCACGGAGACAAAAGCGGGAGAAAAGGGAGAGGGAGGGACTCAGGGTGGGAGCGACGACCTTCGGTGGGGTCGTCGGGGGGTTGAAATACCAAATACTCCCCCCCTCAAAGAACCCCAAGACGTGACGTGACGCGCGTGTCTGTGTACCCCGTTCGAAAGGAAAATACGAAATGCAGAGGTGAGCCAAGATTGAGCCAAGAGAGTGGAGGCGCGACAGGCAGGCGAGAAGAGATCTTGGCAAAACCGCTTGGAGAAATTGGGACACTGCCAAGAGAAACGGGAGCGAGCCCTCTGGCGACCTACGACGAGTCTGGGCTCATTTGAGGCCTTGTGTGTTTCAGCAGATCGCAAGACATTGGTCCCTTTGATGAGCGTCTTCAGGGAGGTTGTATGTGAGTTGAGAGTTGAGTTGACAGGAAAACACCAGCGTATTGTTGTCGCTTGCTGTGCGCGTTGGTTGCAGCAAATGAACACCCATAGCAGGTCGGCCACAAGATCCCACGCCCGGGCTGGAGAGAAATAGAAGAGGGTTGTATTATGAAGAATGGCAACATTTTTTGTACACCCGCATGTGAGGGGGATATCATGACATGTCTCATCAAGAAGAACCAGAAAAAAAAATAGAAAGGGGAGTTGTCCGCAGCGACCAGTTGCCAGGATCCCGCAACGCCCAAAAAGTCCAACTCTTGTACAGTTCGCACCATCTAGCACAGCACAGGCCGCGTCGATAGACAGCACAAGCCGGCCCAGGCCTGGCTCACGCACGCACCTCGGATTCGCCATTTCTGTCTGCTCAGAATTCACCTTCGGCGCTGTTGCCGATGACACCGGCCGCCCAGAGCCCGACGAGCCCCCACCAGCTGACTTTCCATCCGCGCCAGAGACCCTCGGCGCCCTGGCCCCTGCGGTAGACCGTCTCTGCGACTTTGGCCTTGTTCTTCGCCTTGCCGGTTCTGGCGGTTGTCGGCTTGTTGGCCACAGCGCGGGAGCCTTCCTCATGCATAATGTGCAGCATCGTTCCCGTCACACCAGCATACCGGCCCGCCGGCACAACTGTCTCAAGCTTGACCACCCGGGGTTCCAGCGCCCGCATGTACGGCGCGCTCGACAGGATGGCCACCTGGCCACGGCGGAGGACAGTCTCCAGAGGGAGCTTGGCGAACAGCGCCGCCGAGGACGCACAAAATTTGGCGACGGAAAATGTCGTCGGAGAGACCTGACTGTCGATCATGAAGCGAGTGCGAAGAACGAGAGGGGTCGACAGCGTCAGAAGAGGATGGATGAGGGAGTGGAAGATGGTAGGGAGCACAAGCACAGGAGCGCAGAGGTAGGACGGGAGAGCGCGCAGAGTGGACAGGGTCCGCCTTGAACCTCTCGATATCGGGGTCAAGAGAAGCCTAAAATCGTGTTAGACCAGAATATCAAAGTGATAAGCGACGCAGCGCTTACCTCGTGCGAACCAAATCCAGCGGCGCGAGCATCAAGCCCGTCGCCACAGCCGCCGCCGCCGCCACACCGAGCGAGGCCCAGGGATAAGGCGATGCAATGTCGATCATCCGTTCGATGTCGTCCTTGACGCCGAGGTCGGGAACATTGAACAGCGCGCTCAGGGCACTCCTAGACCAGTTTTCCAACAGCGAGGAAAGAACCGTGTAGAGAAAGGTAGCATTGGATCCTTTCCACACGCCCCAAGCACCCTCCTTCTGCCACAGCTGGCCAATGACCTCGGTCACAGAATCGGGCAGACGAATGTTGAGCTGTGTGGCTGCCGCGGAGCCCTTAAATGACGGCCGTGGCGACTGGAGCGACGGAGAGTCCTGACGGTTCCGTCGACCTCGCTGGGCAGGCGTGGGCGTTTCCTGTACATTCGACGTGAAGTAGGCGGGCTCGTCGGGATCCGAGTCGGATGCGTGGTCGTCTTGCAACAACACCTCGTCTCCATAGTTGGATATCCTCCTGGTGGCAAGGGGCGTCGAAACCGGGGTGGCACCGTTGAGAACAATGTCGTCGTTGCTCCTGACCTGGAGTACGGTTTTGGCAACCTCGAAAGGTTGGGCCATCAGAACCGACGTGTATTTCCATAACAGCTCATCGATAATCTCCTTGACCGTCTGGACAGCAGAGGGTGACGGGTCGCCAATGTAGTCCTTGTAGTCCATGTCGTTGAACATGTCACGCGCCTTGGACGCGTAACGATCGCCCGATGGCGCATTGCTGGAGAAGGGATTCGCAGGTGCAGGTGTCGGATCATGGACCTCGCCTATTGTCGGTGGTTTGTAATAAGGGCGCAAGGGGTTAACCCCTTCTCGATGTGAAGCCATTGTGCGAGCGATGCAGGTTGTGCAGCATCGTTCAACGGACAGAGGGGTGATGGTGGATGTGGTGTTGCTGATGCTGGCTTTGCTTGTGTCTGTGTCTGTGTCTGTGTCGGGCTGGGGGGTCACTGGCGTCACAGGCGCCAAATTTGCATGACGGCAGCTGCAGCAGCGCAGCAGTGGCAGGAGCAGCGCAGCACCAGTAGCAGCTCGGAGATAAAGCGAGGATTTGGTAAGCAGCGCCAAGGTCACTTCTTCGTGGGTCTTTTTTCGGGGGCGCTCGTCCAATCGAGAGGCACCGTTTGTTAAGCTCTCCCTCTCGATAACCGATGTTGCTTATCGGAGCTGCCGTCAGACAAATTTCGCAGGCGCCGAACCAGTGCCCCATGGAGCGACTTCGCATATGATCTTGACCTGGCAGACAGGGCGGTTCAGTTTCCTCTGCCACTGCGGCCCAGCCTACTTTTGGAACACTTCCGACCGACAATCCCAAGCACGCGATACCTGCTATCGAGGCTCCCTATTTTCGACCTTGATAGAAACCGTGCGCGTCATCACCGCACGCGGGCCGACCACCCGACCAGTCATCCACCCTAATCTTCACGATTCCCCCACACCATGAACACGTACGCCCCCGTCACCGGCGCCATCCGGCGTCTGGCTGCCAATGCTTCACGTCAAGCCCGGTCCGTCCAGATGACCACACGATCCTACCAGACGCAGTCGCCTCTCGCCGTTTCCACGCGTCTCCCAGCCAAGCTGGCCAACAGGAGGATACAATGGCCGCAGGCGCGCGCCTTCTCTGCGACGGCTGCGACGTCACACGGTCATCTCGACCCCCCCAAGCCCGGCGAGGAGTAAGACTATCCCTTGCCGTCGCCCTCCATTCCGGTCCTAACGTTGTCTAGGCTCTGGGTCACGTTCGTCGACAAGGATGGCGATGAACACAAAATTGCCGTGTGTGAGGGGGACAACCTGTTGGATATCGCGCAGGACAACGATCTCGAGATGGAGGGTGAGCATGATTTTCGCCAATTCCACTCGGCCGAATACGTATGAGCTAATAGTTACAAGGCGCTTGCGGCGGATCATGTGCATGCTCGACCTGCCACGTCATCGTCGTCGACGAAGCCCATTACGATGCGATGGAGGAGCCCGACGATGACGAGAACGACATGCTGGACCTCGCCTTTGGTCTGACTGAGACGAGTAGGCTGGGATGCCAGGTCAAGATGACCAAGGCGTTGGATGGACTGACGGTCAAGCTGCCGACGATGACGCGGAACCTACAAGCCAGCGACTTTAGCTAAGGCCGAGCACAACACAACAGAACGCAAATGTAATTATGCTGTACAACAAAGTTCAGGAGAGGGTGGAAAACAAGGCTGATGATGTGAAAATGGAGGGCGGGGTGGGAACATGTGTCACATCAGCAGCAGCACCTTTTCGTGATTCGAGGGTATCTAGGGAATTGGATAGAGGAACACATCACTCTCAGAAATCTACAAGAAAAAAAAAACGCCAGGCGGACCAGCCAGCGTCTTCCACGCTCCAATCCACGCAATCACGCCTCCTCAATGTGCGCCGCCTTCTTCATGCCGCTCCCCGCCGCGACGAGGTGGTCCAGGAAGCCCTTTTGGCTGAGTTCCGTCACCCTGGCCACCTTTTGGCTGTGCGCCACAACGCCGTCCTTCTTCGCGGCCCTGTCGGCCTCGGACGCCTTGACCTGCGCCGCCCGCACGGCGTTGAACAGCTTGACCACACCCCGCTGCGCCACCTTCCTCTGGCGCCTCTCAAACTCGAGCACGCTCCCCGTCGACGAAGCCGCGTCGGCCGCCGCGTCGCCGGCCTTGTCCGCATCGGTCGCGATCAGCACGTCCTTGACGCGGCCCTTCTCCATCGCCTCGCGCTTCTGCAGCCGCACCAGCCTCCGCGCCTTGTGCTCGAGCGCCGCGTCGGCCGCCTGCTTGGCGTTCTCGTGCGCCGATGCGCTGCGTGCGAGCACGGGGTCGGCACGGCGCGAGCTCGGCAGCTTGGTGCTCAGGATCTTTGAAATGGACGTCGAGAAGGCCGTCGGGTCGTTACGTCTCGACTTGGTATCGCGGCGCGGCGCGTTGAGGTTGCCCTCGGTGTCGGAGACGGAGTCCTCCGTGTCATCGTCATCGTCGTCGTCATCTTCAGAGCCCGACGCGCTCTGGCCGTCGTCGTCTTCATTGTCATCTGCTTCTGAGCCCGACGTCTGCTTTTGCGCCTCGGCCGCCGCCGCCGAGCGCTTCGTTGGTTTCGCTGCCTTGGCGGCCTTCCTCACTTTCTTCGGGGGCGCCCTCGGCGCCTCGTCGCCGGAGCTGATGGACCCCGCCGTCTCGGCGCCGTCGTCGGCCGCGGCATTGTGGATGTCGTCCGAATCCGAGTCGAGCAGGTTGACGGCCTTGAAGTCGCCCGCGCCCGCGCCCTCCTCCTCCTCGCTGTCGTTGGCAACCCGGTCGTAGTGGCGCAGGTTCTGCCTCTTCTGCTTCTTGGTCGGTTGCGGGGGCTTGACCTTTCCCTCGCGCGCCCGCTTCCTTCCTGTGGTTCCGGCCATGTTAGGGTGTATGGTTTCGGTGTTGGATTGGTGATGAGAGGGCCAGATGGGAAAAAGATTTGCTGGGTTCGGTGGTATTCTGCAGTCGTCCGGCACAATTGCCATCTCGATTTTTTTAGTGGGGCGGGCCAAAGGCGGTGTGCTGCTCTGGGTCGATTGCGGAGTCCTCGGCCAGGGTCTGTGATGCCCCTCGAACGGCGTGAAGACGGCGATGTTAGCATCGGTCTGCTTGAAAGCCTTTTACGCGTCTCTAGGGCTCAAATTGAATGTGCTTTATGTTTGTATTGATTGCCGTTTTTTTTTTGAGCTCTCAGTAGGCCTATTGCTGGTCTTACGCCTAGCCGATACGCGTTGATGGTGTTGTTCGTGCAAGATCTCTGTGTAAACCAAATACATGATGAGAAGGCTTCAGCTACGTCCAGTGCGACAACAGCCAATTGGTGACAGATAACCATATTGTAAAATTCTATCAGACACTCAATAATTATTTTATTGTATTTTGAGCGCTGTTATCGCCCGCCTGATATACAGGTGCTCGATAATGGTTGAATCGTGTTACAAAGTATGCATATTGTTATTGTGATAAATACAGGTTCGTGAACGAATAAATACAGACCTCCGACACAGAAAAGGGAAAACAGAACTGAGCAATTAAAAGAAAATGCAGAATGATATAGAATTCTCGGAAGTACCTAGATATCAATGATTTTCTCAAGGCCCGGGTTGGGTCACAAGTGACCGACAGAGATGCATCATGGATCGGAAATCCAGTCAAGCTACACACACATCTGTCACAGCTCAGGCATCGACGTCACTTCTTACAGGTGCGACAGACGAAAAGCACAAACATAACCCTGAGATGAGTTACTTCACGAAGAACATATCGTGTGGATCAACTACCTTACCTGGGTACCTGTCGTCGTTACATTGGTGCCCGGCTACCTAGGTACCTAAGGTAGGTACTTTATTGGTACGAAACAACTCGAACGAACGCCATCACTCGTATATTGGTGATACGACCACGTACTGAGCCAACAAAAGGTCTCTTGATCATTCACTTCAACAACTAAATCGTTCTACTCAGCATGCCAACGCCATACCGACGGCATAAACCACGCCAATGACCGAAAGCTTAAGTCCCTAATTACATGATGCAACAACACAACAGCAGAAGGCGCGGACCTTCCCGCACGGTACTCGTGCCAGGGAATTTACCGACACAGACTCATCTTCCACAGATTGATGTCACGGTGCAACATCAACCATGGAGCAGTGCAGAGTCAAGTCTGCAAGTTGACTCAATTACTCGCAGGGACTGCTCGTGCTGACACGAAACGCTCTTCAAATCGCAGCACGCAACATTCGCCTCGATGGCAACAGGTCGCGCTTGAGCAGAGCACAGGACAATGCCTTGTTGCCATCCCCGAGGCCAGTCACATGACTTGGATTCCACGTTCGGAGGCTGATACAACACCAACACCGGTCCAGCAGCCCATCGTCGCCCACGTGCCTGCACTCGTGCCGTCCATGCTGCTGCCGGTCGTCGCCGTCGTTTTCAGAAAGACGGCCAGGCACATCACGTCACGAGCGGTCACCACCTGTCCCGTGATACTGCTCCTCCTAGCTGTGTCCGGACGTCGCGATAGTGGCATCTGCGTTCGGATGGCATACGCTGAGAGCCTCTGCGGGCCAAGGACGTGGAGGTGCCGACGACGCCGAGGACTCCCATCATCGCTACGTCATGCATCACGAGAGGCGCCGGAAGCAATTTTGCAGTGAAAGACAGATCGCGATGAGGGCGGAAGGTCGGCGTCCAATAGTCAGGCACACACGCAGGTTCAGGCACCTTGAGGAATCAATTTTCATCTCGGCTCCCACGAGTGTCAAGCCTCAGACACGCCCGAGGCATGGCCGCCTTGGATCGTGAGACCTGCCCAGGGGAAGTGGATGAATGCGGATGCTCCTAGACCAGGGCTAAGGCTGTTGAATCACCGGGGAAGGGCACGAAGAGATCTGATGGTCGATGTGTCATGCCCCAACACAGGCCGATAGAGACCCGACGCTACTGGTCTCGAACCTTGACTAACATGCGAAGATGGTGTGGGTGGGAAAGCGACGGCCGACCAACTTAGCCTCAGTGCGCCCCCCGGCCATGGCATTCCTCCACGTCTGGATGAAAACACACATCGCGAACCTGAGACCCCGATCCTGGTGCAGTGAAACTCCCTTCCATTGGCCGACTCAAGCGCGCCTCAAGGGGATGGAGCCTCCCTCCGCAGGATTCTCCCCAGGAACGGGAAGCGCAACGTGAGACATATTGGTAGGCGCCAAGTGCCAGCGACTGCGGATCCATTCCCGAGCTCGCTTCTGCGTGCCGCAAACAACAAGGCGATAGGCGACTCATGCTCCCTTTGCCAATCAGGAAGGCTGGGAGGACGCGAGACTTCGAAAATATGCCGTCTCATTTCGCACATGTCGTGGGTCGAGCCAGGCACCGGGA
>NW_009276929.1:228703-263127 GCF_000150675.1 Verticillium dahliae VdLs.17
CACATGACCACAGATAGGAACGTATCTATATCTGCATCCATGGGGGAATCGCTCTGCAAATCAAGCAACCCAGACAGCCAGACAAGCCATAGTCGAGCGCGTTGAGACTATGGCGTGTTGAAAGTATAAGATAACATTCGACTGCCCTCGTTCAAACAAACTTTTTCTTATCCTCATCCTCACACACTCTCAACTCGACATCTCAACAGCCTCGAGCACCGCTCAACACTCTTCGGGGTTTTCTTCTCTCTTTCAGTCGCTCTTTTAGCAACAGTCACTCGTTCATCAACAACCTACCGCAACAATGCGCTGCAACATTGCTCTGGCCTTCGGCCTCGGTGCTTCCACCGCCATGGCTTCCAGCCACTTCAAGGCCGCTGCTCGTCAGCCCGTCTACCAGCGCCAGGCTCCTGGCCAGTCTGTCAGCTCTGACCTTCCCGGCCCCTCCTCCGTCGCCTCCTCGGCGGCTCCCGGCCCTTCGGGTGCCCCCGCCAACCCCGGCACCATCGGCGGCTACTCTCTCCTCGGCTGCGTTGGCTCTGACGGCGGCTTCCCCGGCTTCGTCCTCGGCGAGTCCTCCGGCGCCATGACCAACGAGCTCTGCATTGCCTCTTGCCCCACTGGCACCAAGTTCGCCGGTACCAACGGCCGCGACTGCTACTGCGGTGAGGACCTCGGCACTGCCGAGTCCGTTGCCCCCGGCTCTTGCAACATCGAGTGCCCCGGCAACGCCCTTCAGTCCTGCGGTGGCTCCATCGGTGGCGGCGTCGCCAAGCGCCAGCTGCCCCTGAGCATCCTTCTCACTGTCTACGTCCTCGTCGAGCCCGTCCCCGGTCAGGGCACTGTCACCGTCACCGGCACCACCACTGTCACCGACACCGTCACCACCACCTTCACTGGCTCCGCCGGCTCCGTTGTCACCGCCACTCAGACCATCACCCGTACTATCTGCCCCACCTGCGGCCCCTGCCAGGGACCTTACTGCCCCAAGCCCCTCCCCACTCCCGGCCCTGACGCTCACTGCTACGGCGATGACTGCTTCAAGAAGATTGTCTGCTTCGGCGGCTGGTGCACCTTCGACTACCCCTGCTTCGGTGACTGGTGCAACAAGCGCGTCGTCTGCCACGATGACCGCTGCCGCGCCGAGGAGTGCTACGGTGATGACTGCCACAAGAAGGTCTGCTGCACCGGCGACTCTTGCAAGTACGAGACCGACCGCCACTCTGAGGGTGACTACTGGAGCAAGAAGGTCATCTGCTACGGCGACCACTGCGAGGAGGAGAAGTGCCACGGCGATGAGTGCAAGAAGAACTACGTCTGCCACGGTGACGAGTGCGGCCACGAGACCTGCCACGGCGATGAGTGCCACAACACCAAGGTCTACTGCCAGGGCAAGGACTGCAAGGCCGAGGAGGAGTGCCACGACTGCAAGCCTGCTCCCGTCAAGCCTTGGACTCCCGAGGACGAGAAGACCTGGAACAACAAGCACACCGCCGAGTACCCTGCCCAGCCTCAGTACCCCGGCCAGCCCCAGCACCCCGGCCAGCCCCAGCAGCCCGCTAAGCCCGTCACTCCTGTCAACCCCGCCAAGCCCGTCACCCCCACCGGCAACGTCTACCCCGAGGGTGACCACGTTGTCGTTGCCGGTGCCGAGAAGGCCATCGCCAGCTTCGGCGTCATCGCCTTCGCTGCCGCCGCTCTCTTCCTGTAAGAGGTGGTCGCATGTCGACGATGGCAGCAGAATGGTGACACTTTTCCACCTCTCTGCTCTTTACCCCTTTCTCTTCTCTCGCATCTCCAGCCTTCGGGCTCTCCTAGGAACTCGACCGCTCGGATGATGGATTCGGGGTTTCAACTGTGCCGGGCCTGGTAATCAAGAGAAGCAATCCACTGGGATACGCTTCAAAGGCTTGCGGGCGTGATTGTTGCTTAGGTAGTACAATGAATCGTTTTGAAATTATTTCTTCTTCTTCCCCGTTGTGCACGTGACTTGAATCCGCTTGGAATCTTGAACAGGAAGCCCAACAGTGAGTGATTCGACTGTGCTGGTGCTGACAGCCTTGTTGCCAGTAACATCGAGGAGCTTGACCTATGGGCGATTCGATTCGCGGCGCTTGCCCAACACACTTGTCAGTTTCTGTCTTCCTATCCGACTTGGACTAACAATTCGGACGTTGTTGGGTGTCGAGTAGAGAGACACAAGGGAAGATGATCCCTACGTCCTCAAGTGCCACACGGGACATTTTGCTCCCATGTCGTCAGCTTCCGGCCATCTAAGCCGCACCACGACCAAATCGCCACGAGGGAGGCTTCTGAAACTCGTAAAGGAGATGACGCCTCTCGCTTGCTGACAGGTGCTGCAGTGAGATGCAGAGGAAATGAAAGCAGAGCAAGAGGTGACCCGGATGTACCTAGGTAGAGAGAAAAGCGAGTATGCAGGTAAAAATGCAGGTGCAGTCGTAGGCGCAGGCAGGATCGAAACGAGGAAGGCCACCGCCACCTTGAGAGGAAGAGGAAAACATCGTCTGGCAGGGAGGGCAGGTTCGTCCCGAAGAAGGTCGCGCCACCACAGGCGTGCTTGCCCCTCACAGCCGAGAGATCCACAAACTCCTGCAGGGGCATCCCACCAAACCCACACGCTTGACCTCAACTGTACAGCGCGCCGCCCTTCCCTGTACACGTACAGGTATTCGCCTGTTCGCCCAGCTACTCTCGCCTCCTGCACCACAGACCCCTGGATCTCTCTCGTCTCGCCCACTGAACCAACTGCTCTGCATCCAAGAACCAACTCGATCCTGGACGAACCCCCTCGCTCCCCGGCCTCGTCCTCGTCCTCCTCCTCCCTGTACCGCCACCAAATCTTCTTTTCTAGCGCCAAGACTATTTCAACGCCCTGCGCGCGCCGTTACCCGTTACCCGTTTCCGAAGGCCCGCCATGACCCTCTGTTCGGATATCCGCCTCTCCCTTCGCCTTAGGCGTGTGAGATATCGGGAGTGGCTGCGGCTCGCCGTTGAGGAAGCCCAGAAACAAAATGGAATATGACGACGCTATACCTACCTCATTCGAACATCTTGATCGCAATCGATCTCTGGACTCTTGGCCTACGTTCATCGACGAGCGTCACAGACCCGCTCGTTGCATTGAAGAAGGTTCCTGCCCCCGTTGGCCATGTGGGGAGCACCAACGGCCTTCATCTAGATCAAACTGTATCTCGGCTCACTGACCTGCATGACCACCAACAGCCGTCACATCTTCATTCGCCATGCCTGGTCGCTGACTCGTTGACTGGGATCGCACCTGCACTGCTTGGGTCAGCAGAACACCCGGATCAACGGGACTGCATCTTTCGGCAAACAACACGTCTCCTCGCTTTCAGCCGTATCTCGACCCGAGTCGGAAAAGGCCGAACCGACAACCACGATGCCTGGTAGTCGAGGCCAAGCCCATCGCAAGACAGGTCGAGCCTGGATATATTGCGCCCCTCCTTGCCTGCCTGCTGCATTTTCCTTGATTCGGACGCCTGCCGACGCGGCGGGACGACCGGAAATTCACAGCTGCGGGAGAAATGAATGTCCGTCAACACCAAGCTTCTTGGCCAGATATAGTGATGCCTCTGTCTGAACACGTGTATACGGCTTCACTGTGTAGCCGCAGCCGCCAGCGCTTTGCTCTGGTCGTGCTGGGCATGCTGGGCGAGGCCAAGCTTGCGGGGGGCACCACTGGCGATGGGCTGCAAGTCTTGTCCTGACCACCCTGCCACCCAGGCAAACGGCCCGCTAAATAGCGTCCAGCTCTCCAGCCGGCAACTGAGAAGAAGCTCATTTTCTTTCGTGGATCCCCGCGACGACGACCCGCCCAGGCCGTTTCCAAGCCATCCCCCTCATCGCAGACCCCGGACCTCCACGCGCCAAGTCTCTCGCCAAGATACGGCAGCGGATACCGCTTCAACGTTGATCTGGTCCCGGACCTTAATTTTCCACGTCTCGGCCACAGCCAAGATCGGTATCCTCTCCGCCAACCGACTTCTGTGTGGCCAATATCGTTGCATTGCCCTATCCGAGGTGGCCTGAATCGCTCTAGCCCCAGGACCTTGACAGGCAGTAGGATGTTGTCGACAGCACGCAGTCACGACCGCTACCCCTGGCGGTGATTTCGTCCGCATTGCCAAATGACCTCGTAGTTGATTGGGCAATTGGGAGAAGGATTGCATGTGTCAGACGCCATGGGGACCGCCGCATTTTCTTGAAGGGCTTCTCGACGCGTGTATAAAGTGAAGCTTGCCGACGCGACCCCCCATGGCCTGCCTTTCCTTCCTCATCGTCGATTCTCTCTCTATGCGACGAGCATTTTCTTCTTCAGCCTCTCAAGATGAAGACGTCCGCCCTCTTCTTCGCCGTCGGCGCCACCGCCGCGGCCGTTTCCAAGGTCGCCGAGCCCATCCTCGAGACCATGGCCGACTCGTGGATCCGCAACAACAGGGAGACCCAGAGGGCCTACTGGTACGGCCGTGCTGTCGTCTACAATGGCTACGAGGCCGCCTACGAGCTCTACGGCAACGAGACCCTCCTTTCTTGGTACCGTGCCCAGATTGACGAGAAGGTTGTTCTGGAGAACGGCACCATTGTCGGTTTCCGCCCGGAACACTACTCGCTCGACGACTACCGTATCGGTCTCAACTTCATCTACTGGTACGAGCGGACCGGCGAGCAGAAGTACGCCACGGCTGCCGCCACCATCCGCGGCATGCTCGATCGCCACCCCCGCACGCCCACTGGTGGTTTCTGGCACCGCTCCCCCATTTATAAGAACCAGATGTGGTTGGACGGCATCTACATGGCCGACAGCTTCTACGCCAAGTACACCGAGGTCTTCGAGCCCAACAACTCCACCGCGTGGGACGACATCATCCTCCAGTACGATAAGATCGAGGCAGCCACGCGCGTGCCCGAGACCAACCTGCTTGTTCACGGCTTCGACGAGGGCAAGGAGGCTGTATGGGCCGACCCCGTGACGGGCGCCGCTCCCATTGTTTGGAACCGCGCCGTCGGCTGGTACATCCTGTCCCTGCTCGAGACGATCCAGGTCTTCCCCAAGGCGCACCCCGGCTACGAGCGCCTTGTCAAGTACTTCGTCACCCTTTCCGATGGTCTGCGTCGCGCCCAGGACCCCGACTCTGACGGCTGGTGGCTCGTAATGAACGAGCCCTACCCCGGCCAGGAGGGCAACTACTTTGAGGCTTCCTCCGCCGCCATGTTCACCGCTGGCTGGCTTCGTGGTCTGCGTCTCGGCCTCATTGACGAGAAGACCTACCTCGAGCCCGCGTCCAGGGCCTACAAGCACCTCATTGATGACTTTGTCACCCGCCACTGCAACGGTACCATCAACTTTGAGGGTACCGTCCAGGTCGGCTCGCTCAACAGCGACGCCTCTTTCAAGGTAGGAACACCCTCGCCATCTCAGCTGCGAATCCGTGACAGACCGTACTAACGCGCGAATCCAGTACTACACTGACATTCCCGTCGTCCCCAACGATACCCGTGGCGTCGGCCCCTTCATGCTTGCCGCTTACGAGTGGGAGCTCCGCCACAAGAAGAACTAAACTTGCGGATTTGTAATTACAGCGCGCGCGCCTGGCAGTGCCCCCGAATGGGCAGAGTTTATCTAGAGCCCCAGACCGCGGGGGATTGCACGCGTCTGGCCTGACGAACAATGGCCTTGTTACTATAGAGAAACACAAACGCGTGTCAATAGAAGTGTGGTGGAAAAACTTGCCCAGGTTTCTTCAAATTGGTGCCCTCAGTGTCGTGCTGTAGTGCCGTGCTGTAGATTCTCATCAGGGTCTCCTGCGGGGTGTCCTTCTCTTGGCTGTGCCTCGGCTGCATTTGACCCGGCATCGATGTCACCCTGGACAAGACCCTGTCCGTGTTGAGGGCATGTTCGAATGCGTGCGTGTATTCTGTGAGGAGTTTGGTCATAGGGCCGTCAATGACGGTATCGCAGTGAATTGAGACAAGAGGCAAAAAGCGTCTCGTTATGATGCAGCAAGTATCGCCATTCCATCTCTTGAGACTAGAAAGATTCGATCAGACGACATGTATCTTTTTTTGTTGTAAAAGAAGCAAACTCCAGTGATCATGCGGTCTATGATCTTCGCCCCCTTACTGCCAAATCCATCCGGGCAAGCTCCGCCCCGGACCGCAAGCATGAATATGTAGCAACCACAGTCTGCCAGGGAACAAAAGAAAACCCCTGACAGCCCTTCAAAAGCTCCTGGAACGCCGCGGGAAACATCTCCGTCATATCAATCTCCACGCCTTGAAGCTCAGCCAATCTTGACGCGGAGCAAGTACCGAAGACGGACCTGCGAGACGTCGTACGTGATGAACTCGTTGTAGAGAAGGTGAGCGTTGTCGACTTTGGTTTTGCCGGGCTTCACGCTCAGATCGGGCTGGGAGAGGGGCGTCAGCATCTTCGGTCTGCGTCGGGAAATACATCTGGACCTACCATCTTGATTCCCTGTAGAGACGGGTGAACCTCGCCGGCATCCTTCCACTTGAGCGGGCCTGTGGTTCCCTGACCCCAGGTAGACAGGAGACCCTGCTTCTTGGCGTCATCGCCAGCGTTATAGCTAGAGCCAGTAAGCTTCTGCATCGGATCACCGAGCTCGGCCTCGCAGAGTAGCAGGAGGGCCGTGTTGTCCGACTGGTGGTGACAGCAGTAGTTGGCCGACTTGGACGACATGTCCGCGAGGTAGATTCCCTTGCCAAACATGTAGCCCGTCACGGGTGCTTCGGGAGGTGCGATGCGTAGACCCTGGCTAAGAATACCGCCAAAGTTCGTCGTCCGGGAACCGTGCCACAACAGGCGCCTGTCTGAACCAGTCTTGGAAAGATTGAGCTTGTTGAAACGATCCAGCTCGCCCTGCCTCTCAATGCGGAAAATCTGCTCGACCTTTTTGTACTTGATGTAGTGCGTGTCACCCCGCGTCTCGGTCAGGTAGTTTGAGAGCTGCTCAAACTCCGAACTCTTGGGAGCGAGCGCCGTCATCTCGTCAAGGCCAAGAGCCTGGAACTGCTTGTCAAGAGGGTGAATATCAGACGCGCTGGTCTTTTTGCGGTCCATCTTCATAATGTCGGCAGCAGCCTTCATGTCCGACAGACTCTCGAGAAGGTCAATTTCCCGTTTGAGTTGAGCGGTCGTGGCGATGACCGGCGGACGATTGCGGCCAAAGTCGTGTGGAATGATGGAGTAAAATGTGTTGGAGAGGTATTCCGTAGCGGCGTGGGCCGTCATGTTCCACTTGGACTGCGCCAGCGTGCTGTCGTCCATCAGCTCAGCCATATCCTTGAGGAACTGAAATCCTCGAGAGATGGTCGTCTTGCTGAGCTTGCCGAGGGGCAGTTTGTTGGCGTCGTAGTTCAGCTCTGTCATGGTAGCGGCAAAGTGAGCCTTGTTAAAGATCAATGCCATCAGGTCCTGAACGGCGGGCTCCAGTTTCGACTCGATCTTGACTTGCTCCTCGGTATCCTCCTCTTGAGCTGATGTTGGAGCGGCAGCCTTGGTGTCGTCTTCGGCGTCGTCCTCGTCATCAGAGTCGGGGGCATAGCTGCGCTCGACAAATGCATACTTGCCAGGCTTGGGGTTCTCGGCACGGTCCGCCCAGCGCAGGCCGCTCTTGTCCTTGAACTTCTTCTCAAAGTTGCGAAGGGCGTCGTCGAACCCGCCGGAACCGAGAAGGGCGCTCTGACCAAACTCACCAACGCGACCCCATCGGGTCCACGTCTTGAAAGACGAGCCGTCCTGGAGGAGCTGAATTCGGTAGAACTTGTTGTTGTTGTTGCTCGAGTTGGACTGGTTCAGCGAGGCATCGTAGATCATGCCGCTAGGGTCGATAAAGACTTTGTAGACATCACTGACCCCCTCATCCAGCGGAACGACCATGTCCGTCGACTTGGCAACCTGATCGACGACGTCGGGCTTCTTGTCCGCTGGCTTGGCATTGGTGGCCTTCCGTTTTTTCACCGGAGCCTTTTTCTTGTCCTCGTCGTCGCTATCACTTTTGACAGCGACGATAGGCCGTTTGCGAGTGGCTCCGCCGTTCCGTGAGCCATTGGCGGTGCCATTGGATGCGGCTGGTGCAGGTGCTGGTGCTGGGTTGGCGGGTGGCGGCGTAGTTGAAGCTGCCTTTGCGGCAGGGGCAGGGTCCGCATCAGAGTCATCATCATCTTTGAGCGCGAATTGATCCTCTGGGGCCTTGCTATTGAGACGCTTTGATTCGTTCACCCACTCAAGACTGACGACGAGGCAATCCTCCTGGGCAAGCGCCTGACCGACCTTGGCGTTCGATTGGTAGTTGGCCTGCGTGACAATGACGTGCGTGGTCTTCTTGGTGACTGTGGTAGCTACCGTCGCACCAAGCGAGCGGATTTCGCCAGACAGCTCGGCCTGAGTATGGCCCGGGAAGGAGCCGCCTAGAACGACCACACACCCATCCAGTGGCGATGTTGTTGCTGCTGGGTTGTTGGCAGCTGCTGCAGAGGCGGCTGATGACCGAGTGCGACCCATCTTGTGCTGGGGTCAGGTGGCACCGAACGGCTACTCCTGGAATAGAATGAGATGACTGTTGAACTGCGACGTTTGAGTCAATGGACCGTTGGTGATGATGAAAGGATCGAATGAGTGCCGGGCCAAGGTTGATGAGGATGGATCAGCACAACTGTTGGCATGCATTTGTGTTGAGACGCACTGATGAGATGGAAGCAGCGCCCGTCAAGGCTGTAAGGAGAGGTATCTTGGCCGAAGGTGCTCCAATGCCGTGCTTTCCGTACCTTTGTGGTTAGTCACCTCTGAAGCAGGATCGCGAGGTGGGCCGACGTCGCTCGGTGCCGAAAAGGGGGATGAGTGGTGGGGTGGTTGAATTGGTGGCGTCTTGTATTTCTAGCGTCGAGGCTGAGCTCTTGTTCGCGCCAGGCGCCAGGGGGAACTTGATGAGGGCGACCCGGGAAGGTACATACTGGGTAGGTTGGCAGTTCTCGCTTCGTGTTGTGTGACTGTAATGACTACTACTGGGCTGCGAGCTATGACGAAACCAAGAGGTCAATTGGGGATGGTGTAGCTGCGAGACGGAATGTAAGTGGTAACAGGTAGCAATGCTGGTAGCGAGAGTGGCCTGGTCGCTATCAGACGTTTCAAAGCCTCTGGGAGGAAGAATCCCCAATTGATGTCCGGATGGGAATGCTCTCCATTTAAACATTACGTCTCGTACCAAGGAAGTGCTGAAGGAGCACCATCTTTATCTTGAGCTTCGCTTTCCATGGTCGCTTGGCTCAGGTCGGGCAGGCACCAGTCGCCCCTTATGGGTCCAACCGCGCTGGTGCCTGGACGCGACGCGAGGCAATACTTCAGCTACCTACCGACACGAGAACACGTGATGGACCGTCTTGCCAGCACGACTCTAATAATCCCTGAGGTAGAGAATTATCGTGACTCCACGTTCATGGCACTGCTGCCTGGACTGGTATCATGTAAGTACGAATCCAGGTCTTGTGGTACAAAGCTGGCTGAAGCCAATTGACGCCATGGGTATCAATTGAGCACAGCCAGGCAATTGACGCTTGAATGCGTCGGCTGCCGCCCACCTATCGCTTGCAGTTCAGGGCGAGGTGACAATGTTCGATAAGTCAAATAGTACCTAGGCGAAAGTATTGCGCAAAGGGCACCGAAGAGGGTCAAAAAAAGGTTAATGATTGCAGTGACATGCTGAATGAGCCAAAGGAAGTAATGCTCGATTAGGTACACAGGCCAATAACCACCTAATAGAGGACGGCTATTTTCTCTGCCCTTATAGGCTATTCGCTCTACCCGACCAGGGTAACTACATGCTAGATAAGGGTTAAGTTCCAAATATAGCTCTACTACCTAAATTAGCTAGGGTAATTATATACCTTTACTTATCTCCTATATATATAAGTCTCTTAAAGAGTCTCTTAATAAAGTTGTTACGACCTGGCAGCTTCCGAAGGGGGAACACTGTCAGAGGGTTGGGGTTGCTGTTTGCAGAAGCTTAGGTTGTGACTCTGAGACGATGTGGTGTCGTAAGGCGTTGCGCACTCGTTACAATGAATACAAGGTAAGACTTAGATTGATCACTGTCGTGAGAAAGAATGTATCTACAAGTCCAGAATGTCCGTCCTTATATACCTGCCATCCTGTCCTTGTTGTGTTAGGTGGTGAGCTCATGTTGGATGGCTCACTGGTTAGTTGTTGGTGATCCATGATGTTAGGATCACGGTGTGTTATCCCGTGAGCCATTCCCTGGCTCACTGCGGCGTCCTTGGTGAGCCCGACGACTCACCCTTTATGTCTGAGTGAGCCATCACGTGATTTGCCAGGTGGGCCCGATTCTTATCTTATCGCGCTCCCTGATCGCGGGGTCGTCGATTCGCGGCCGCCCTGCTTCCTTGGTTGTTACAAAAGTCTAAGCTAAAGATTAGCTATAATTAGCTAATAAAGTAACTTAAATAGCCCCCTAAAGCTTTATATTTATTAATACCCTAAAATATAGTAATACTACTAAATATACCTATTATAAGCCCTCTAGATATCGCTAATACCTTATTTTATTATTAAACGAAGCCTCTTTAATACCTCCTTTACTAATAGACTTACTAATTATTACCGAGCTCGCTACTAAGCCCTTTACTAAGGTTCCTATTATCTCCTTTACTATAGATATATAATACCTCTCTACGACTATAGCTAGAGACTATAATAAGTAATAAGGAGGGTTCTAAATAACCTCTAATTAAGGCTAATTTATTATTTATTCTAGTCTTTCTAATATCCTAACTAATAATATAAAAAGATTAATACTAGCTACCTTAGGCTACTAAGGGCTACTATTACCTATTTAGTAACTCGCTTACTTTACTAGTAACTTAAAGGTATAAGAGACGAGTAGAGGTATATAGTTGCCCTAGCTAATTTAGGTAATAGAGCTATATTTCTGGCTTATCCCCTGTCTAGCGTGCATGTACCCTGGTCGGGCAGAGCGAATAGCCTACAAGGGCAGAGAAAATAGCCTTCCTCTACCTAGTAGTGCTTCAGGCCATTCGAGGCCTGTGCACCCATATGATCAGTATCAGGGGTAAGTACCTAGGTACCAAGGGGGAACAGAGTAAGCTGCCTGGGTTGCTAGGTACACAGTACCTACCTTACCTTGTGGTGGAGGGGCGTAGCGTGCAGCTTGCAGCCTAACAGGTAAGCTCCACTGACACCCTCCACCCCACTATGTCTAGGAATCTAGGTAGGTGCCTCTAGGCTTGGTAGGTCCCTTTGTGAATACTTCAGCGACGTGAACCTCCTTCCTCCCCTTGAAATACAGCACCACCAACCCAACCTCATCAACAACTTTACTCAAATGACCTAGACAGGTAGAGAAGATAGCTATCCGGTGATCAAAATGGCGTCTCAACCACCACAACTGTCGGCTTCTGGGGCCACTTCTTTCGGCAAGGTCCCACTTGAGGTCTTCCTTCGCATCACAGACCACCTCACCACGGTAGAACATGGCAACCTACGCCTGACCTGTCGGTCCATTGAGAGGTCCCTTTTCACAACCTTCAGCAGAGAATTTTTCAGCAAGAAGCAGTTCATGCTCACCGAACACAGTCTTCAGGCTCTCATCGACATGTCGACCTCGCGGATTGGTGACTGTCTCAAACACATCATCATCGGCCTGGACTACTACAAGGAGGGCCCACCAGTGCATTCACAAGCAAAAGCCACACTCTACACCGCGGGCTGCGATGACCAACGGACGTTTCTTTGGACGGGGCAAGCCGTGCTCATGCTGACGGAGGCCTTCCGCAACCTCCAACCTACCGTGGTAGGCATGCGGGACTACGCATCCGATGCGCGCCAGTTCCGAGACGGCTCGCGCGCGAAATGGGCGAGCTACGGCGCGACGACTGTCTGGAAGGAGACCGGCGTTAGCCTACTAGGTGGAAGTGGCTATGATGATGAGGTCGTCAGCGTCTATGCCTCCCAAGTCTTCTCCATCATCTTGGCTGCTCTGGCCGGCTCAGGCGCCACACCGACGACTATTGAGGTCCTTCGACACCATCACGGCCGTCTTCGTGCGACCGCCTTCAACATTCCGAAGTACCTCAAGCCGTCTCTGCTACCCGTGCTCTCGAGAATAGAGACCATGTTTCTGCCGTTGGATGTCGTGAGAAAGCGCCATGACTGGGATACAAGCACTCCGGCCCGCTACGCCAGCGCCGATGGCTCGGAACCCGACATGGAAATATGCCCAGATTACCTCTTCCGCGTGTTCCTCTCACATCTGCCCAACCTCAAACACTTGCGTCTCAACTTTCACCGCAATGATACACCAACCGACCTCCTCAAATGGCTTGCCGATCCAAGCCCTGACAAGTCGGATACTTCCCAGCTTCCCGCAACGCCCAACGCCCCTAACATTTTGCGCTTGCCTCGGGCAGTCGACTTTCCTTGTCTTGAAAGCATCGATTTTGGCATCCTCACCATTGACCAGGAATCGCTCCTCAACGTCATTCGCAAGTTTGCGCCGACGCTCAAGGGCGTCGAGCTGTGGAAGGTCACACTCGTGAGAAACAGCGTCGAGGCCAGCGACGTGCCCAGCCGGCGCAACCTCTGGAGGCAGTTCTTCGGCAGGATGCGCCTCTTCGACGGCCTCAAGCTGCAAACACATGACGGTTCGGCCAGGCGCTGCAACGGTTGCAGCATTCAGCGCAGCGCCGTTTACAACGTGACGTTCAAGTCCCTGTCGCGTGGGGGCACGACGAACGCGATTCAGAAGCGCGCCTACCAGGGCAATGAGTGGGACGAATGGATCCAGGACATGGCAGCCGATGTCGTCGTCGAGGGCCGTTCCGGTGTAGGTTTAGACGATACGTTGGATGATAGCTCGAGCGATGATCCGGCCGTGGACGACGAAGATGATCGTATGTGACCGCCCCCCCCCCCCCCCCCCCCCCCCTGCAGTACTCTTTTTACGAGCGTGCGCGTCACTTATCTGGTCGTGTCTGACTTTTGGTTCTCTTTTCCTTCTAGCGACCTTGGACGAGATGGACGAGGATGATGACATGGGTGATGCCTGAAGCTGACAGTGCCCTTCTTCTTTTCTCACAGACGAGCTCTTCGCGAACGAGGAGTGGGATGACTGGATGAATGGCTACGATGGCTATGAGCTTGGTGCGGCGCTGGACGAGATCTGGGACGCGGGGTTCAGCCCTACCAATATGCTTTAGCATGCCAACCTGCTATAGATGATTCACGTTCAATGAGATACCTCGCAGCGGCCAAGTGCTGTTTCGAAGTTGCTAATGAGAGCGGTGGCCGCACATGTCGCTTGGCGGATTGCTTTGTCATGAGTTTCACAGACGCTCTTCTACATGTACGCCAGTCACGGCGTTCTTCTATAAGGAGTAATACATCGTGCCGAGTCCATTCAATGTTGCTAACTACAGCTCCAGCGATAAAGACTCGTCCTCCTTGGCAGCCTTGGCCTCAGACCACGCATCGACCCAGGCCTTGACAAACGCGAGCTCCGCCTTCTGCACCCTCCGCACCTCGCTCGGCGGCAGGCTCTCTCCATAGCCCTCTCGCGCATCCTTGCCCGAGACGCCATTCTCGTCCCAGTGGTGCACCGCGCCGCCGCCCATGAGGAGAAAGGGCTCCTCGGTGGTGCTCTCGCGCTCGGGGAGGCCGATGCGGTGCGGCGTTGCCGCGCGCCAGGGATCGGCTTCTCCGTCGACGATGGCGACGCGCGGGTAGGAGAAGCCGAAGCCGCCGTGCCTGTTGATGCGGTGTACGTCTGGGAGGGTCGTGATGTTAAAGGCCTCGCGGCAGGGGAGGGAGGTGTAGTTGAGGTCTATGAGGCGGGAGACGAGGGGCTTCTGGTCTGTGGGGACACCAGAGCCGGTCTGGAAGTAACCCCATCTGCGTTGGAGCATGTCAGCAAGCAAAGAACGTAAATGCAGGAAAAGTGCAAAAAGAAGATGGGTGACGTACTCGGTGCAGACCTGCCAGAACCAGCTGCGCTCCATCCCCTGATCGAGGTCGGTCCTCTGCCAGCGCTCGTTGCCCCGGACAGCGAAGCACTTTTTGACATGCCCGTCGGGGCAGGCACTCTTGACATCTTGCCTAACGTAGCCGATAAAGTTGAGCAGCTTGACGGTCAGCCCCGCAGCGCTCTGCGACTCATCATCCGACACACCGCCAGCGTGAAGCAAGCGCCGGGCCGTGCCCTCAAGGTGGCGCGTGCTTGCGAAGAGGAGGTCGTCACTGCGCAGACTGCCACAGTAGAGCCCGAAAGACGAGCGGTCGAGGGCCGGGTCCCAGTTCTGTCCCTGCAGCTGGCTGATGCCGGAGGAGAGGACGCTCGCAAAGTCGTCGTCGTGCGTCAACGCCTCAAGGCCAAAGGCGCTCTTCAAGGCGCGGCGGTCCGTCTCGGTGGCGGGGCCGCGGAGCGTCAGGATATTGTCGACAATCTCGATCAGCGTGGCCGTCACGTCGGCGCAGTCGGCGGGGGCGTAGCGCCTCGCCGCTTCGTAGTACTCCCAGTAGTCAACGATGGCCTGGGTCACGCCTGAGCTCGAGATGGCGCCCCAGAAAACATCTGGGTAGAGCTTGCGCAGGAAGGCTGCGAAGGCGCCGGCGTAGGAGCCGCCGAAGGCGATCCACGGGACGTCTGTCGGGCCGAGCTCCTCGTGCTCCAGGTCAGGGAAGGTCACATGCTCGGCAAAGAAGGCCGTGTCGGCAAGGGCCTGCTCGGTGGAGAGGAAACGCAGGTTGGGGATGGAGACATTGGCGACAGGGAAGGACGTGCCATAGTAGCGGTGCTCGAGGACGAGGCCCAGGCCGTGGGTGGCCTTGGCGAACATTGCTATGATGCCATGGTCAAGGTAGTCTAGGCGGTCTTCACCGGTCATCTCCCCAGAAGCGAGCAAGAAGACGGGGCCACCAGGACGGTAGTGTTTCTTGTTGATCCAGTATCTCAGAGGGAACGTGTCATTGGAGTGCGGTTCATAGCGGGTCTCATTGTGGAAGTGGTCTACTGGAACAGACAGGTTGAAGGGCCCAAGTACAGCATCCTCCTTGAGGGTGATGCGAGGTTGAGATGTCTAGATGTCTTGATCAGTCAAGGGACTGGTTGGTGGAGGTGGCGAGCTCGGGTGCCCCGGATCCCAACTTGGGCCATGGCTCTCTCGAAGCCCGAGTGAGGCCTAGAAGTCATGAGACGTACCAAGGAAACATGCTCAGTGCCGGAGATGAAAGCTGCTGCCAATGGTGCTGTGGCGGAGATGACTGTCAAGGCAGTGACCAGAAAAGGCCTCATGATCGTAGCGAACGGAATGTGGTGATGAATTAAAGCGGCAGGGGCGGGCGAGTGGGAATGGGTGAACTCGAGGGAGAAGGAGCAAGCTCACGATCACGAGGGTAAGAAGCGCGTCGGTGCCTGCAATGTCACGTCACGCACGTCATGGCGCTTGCCTGTGAGGCCACAAAAGGGTGTTTGCTGTCGGCCGCTGCCTTTCCAGGTGGCAGGCGCCTTAGGTAAGCCCTGTCATGCAGGAACGACTGCCGAACCAAGGTACCTGCCGACGCCAACAATTCAACCCCACCTGCCGTTTCCGACCATTCCAACTCAAAGCTGTCAACGTCCACATTCCATACCCTCGCATCGATCAACCTCTGTACCTTACCAACACCAGCCATCGTCCCACAGCCCTCGGTCATCAGACATGGCCTGACTAATTAGCTGGCAAGTGTGGGCGTTCCTCGGCTCCCTCAGGTCGTCTTGATCAAATCGGCGGCCTGTCGAAAGTTAGTCTCTTGTTTCCCGCCTACCAAAGCAACATGGGCTCACCTTCTCAGCAATGGCATACACGGCCATCGATGTCGTCGCGCCCACAATCGTCGGCATGATGGACCCATCAATCACCCTCAGGTTCTTTGTGCCGTGCACCCTGAGGTTCTCGTCGACGACACCGCCGTGCTCCCTCGGCTGCTTCGAGCACGTACCCACCGGGTGATACACCGACGGGATGACCTGGCCCCTGGCCCACTGGATCAGCTGCTGGTCGCTGCTGACCCCCGTGCCCGGCGACGTCTCTCTGGCGTTGTACTGAGCCAGCTGGCCCGTCGTCATGTACCGCCGCATGAACTTGATTGTCTCGATCATGACCTCGAGGTCCACGTCGTTGGTCGCCGCCCGGTAGTCGATGATCATGTCTCCCTCTGGGTTGGATGGGTTGATGAGGATTGTCCCGCGCGAGTGCGGGTGCAGGTTCTGTACACTGCCGCCAGGTCCGAACATCATCATCTCAAGGAACACAACGTTGGTCGAACGCATCAGTCGCGCGTAAATCTCCTGCTGCTTCCGGTACCCTGCAATCTGCTCCGCCGTGTAGCTTGACGGCAGGTGGCTCGTGGGGTTCTGGCTCTCGTATCGCGTTGCGAGCTGCTGGTACCGCTGCGGACTGACCACCGGCAGACCGATCATGGCCGCGAGCGCCGGCGCACCGCCCTGCGTCGGGAACCCCGGGAATCCGCCGCCGCCTCCGGGCGTCGTGCCCCACTGATACGCGATGCTGGGAATGTAGCTGTGGTCCTGGAAGTTGCTGCCAACGCCTGGCAGGTCAACGCGCACGGGAATCCGGGCCTGCTGGAGCAATGCCTGGGGTCCGACGCCGCTGAGCATCAGCACCTGCGGTGTGTGCACCGTACCGGCCGCCAGCAGGACCTCACGGCGCGCGCGCACCTGCGTCGCCGGTCCGCCCGTTTGGTTGCGGCTGACAAACTGGATCCCCGTCGCCGTGTTGTCAGCGCCCCAGAGGATGCGGTTGACCTTGGCACCGACAACCATCTGGTAGTTGGGCCTGCTGATACCGTGCCAGTGACCTGTGCGGGAGTACGATCGCTGAAAGTTGGTAGGATCCATGGACATGGGATACCAGTAGAGGCCCGCCTGCCCGGCGCCGCTGTCGACGGGGACGGTCATGCCCGGCATGGCAGCCATGGCATTGTAGAGGACCTCTGAAGCACGCATGTCAGCAAAGGTATGGCCTTGGGCGCTGAGACCAACTGTCACTTACTCATGAGCTGTGTCGGAGCATCGCGACCAAAGGTTGCGTAAATCTTGGAGGTTGTGCCCCAGTACTGCATGTCCCACTTGATGTTGAACTCTTGCGCGTGCTGCGGGTTAGGACCAGTAAGGGTGATGCCCTGCATTGCGTCAGCATTTCTTTGTCCTTCCTCTGCTGTGTTTCTTACCTTTCTGAAATACGGCAGCAAGCCCTCCCAGTTCCAGGTCGAGCCTGGTCCACCAAGCTCGGCCCAGGCGTTGTACTCTTCGGACGTCCCGCGCAGGAATACTTGTCCGTTGACGTTGGAACTGCCGCCCACGACGCAGCCAATACCCACGGAAAACGACCGGCCGTTCAGGTTCTGCTGCGGCCGGGACGTGAGGTTGAACATACGGCGGGGGTTCATCCCCGACTGGTTGTCATAGTAGCCATACTCGACAACGAGGACAGAGACTATAATCAAAGTCTCAGTACAACGAATTTTACAGTGAAAAAACAGGCCACGGTAATAGAGGCAACGCACCGCCACTGTTATTCTCAGTCAGGCGATTGCCGACAGTCAGGCCTGACGTGCCGCCGCCGACGATGATGTAGTCGTACTCATTCTGGACCTGGTTCTGGCGCGACAGGATGTTGATGCCGTCCATGCTTGCTGTCGGCCATGATGAGGCCAGTTGCGAGGCCGCGGCCAGGCAGGCGAGGATGACCGCCTTGATGGAGGGCATTTTCAGGTAGGTGCTTCAGATCAGGAAAGGGGGCTTATGCTGGAAATCGAAGGGACTGCTGGCAGGTCAAGGCAGGGCTGGGGTCGACTCTTCAACGACCATTTCATACCGTTTTATATGCCTGCCTGAGCGTTTATCACTTATTCTCGAGACGAAGTCGTCTTTGCCACTCAACATGTCATTCCTCAGCGGCAGGCCGGTTCAGGTGCACGTTGGCCCTTCACCCGTTTCCCATATTCAATTCAATGTCAGAGCATTCCTATCATTGGCCCAACCAGACGATCTGATATGAATGTGCCATCATGAGAACAGCCGGCCAGAGTCATAAAGCACCGCTACGAGCGGGGGTTTAATCCGGCACATGGGAAATAAACTCCGCTGTCAGACCATAAGTCCCGAGGGCGGGGCGAGCGAGAAAGTGCCCGAAAGCGGGGTGTGTCTTCCCGATGTTGAGGAGGAAACCTCTGAGCGGCTAGGGCTCCCCCTTGGTGATCATGTGGGGTAAATGATATTGTCCCAAAGAGGTCGACGGGGAGTTTTGCCAAGCTGTTGCATTGGAGGTGTGCGTTTTGCATTCATCCAGATTAAGGGCGTGGAGGCTTGGGCTCCGAGATCCAGTGTTGCAACGACAGAACTGGGGTTTTGACAGCATGTTTGCTATAGTGTATTGAGCTTTTTGGGGCAATGATCTTCTTGCGGTGTTAACTTGGTCACGAGTCGGTTCGAGGGAGGACTCGGACTTGTTCTCAAGAGCTTGGTTGCTCAGCCAGGTTGGACGAGGGGCGCTCTCTATCAATCGAGAAGGCATACACATTGAGTACTTGAAGTGATTGAGGGTTTTGACTACACTTTAGAGTTTCAACGAGTAAAATATCGCGAGATCAGGTTTGCAGCCTCTAGAAGGACGCAGGCGAGAACGTAACCCTAAGCTGCACATGTGTTCTGTACACCTGAAGAAATATACGCCGAATTCACAGATCTGCAATCGTCTCTACCACTTCTTTTGCAAAACACTTTACAGACTACAAGTCGCACTATGAAAATCGTTGAGAGGTCTCGTCATAGAAGACACTGCAGCTTCTACGGTTTTCAATCATTGAATCACTACGCAAAGGATGGCTACCATAAAAAATCAATGTAGGATTTTTCATGTACCCTAACAAGAGGGAACCTCTACACAAGTGTTGTGAGACTTCGTGATGATTTGCAGAGGCAGCCCACAGAGGCAGCCCCTGAATGGATGCCGTGTGGCTGCAACAGCCAACCGTACTGCACGGGCCTTTGACTGCACCTGGGAACAAACGTGGCCCAAACATCGTGAAGGTCACAAAACAACGTCACAGACATTTACAACCAGATACTCATCTGTGGTCACCTTACGGCAGCCTCATCCCTGACTGTGAACTGAGATCCATCAAGATATTCAACATGTCGCAGCCAGATCCGTATGCGGCCTTTCACCCCCCGGGCGTTCGTCAAATCGATGTCGAGGAGCTCAAAACGGAGCTTGATGGCCTCTCACCACGGATCTTTGCGGCATGGAACCAGCTGCAAGAAATTGTGAAGCGACATGAAGCGACGATTCAAAACCGCTGGTCGCGAAAATCCAAGTCGAAACGCAAGGCTCTCCTCCTCGAAGTGCTGCCGACGATCCCGAAGGACCATCTCCCTGACGTGGAGGCCTGGAAGAAGAAACCCAAGAGCATCATCGTTGACACGGAGAATGCCGATGCTTATTTGATGCCATATATCAACCTCGAAGACTTGTCGAAGACGGAGCCGCTGCTGATCATGCTCAACGCTAGGGCTAGGAATGGGCCTGATGAGTTCGCCCACTCGGATGTGGCGGCCTACCGCACCGGCTTGGTTACGCAGAGCATCGACCGACCCTTTTTGAACCTGTATGTCATGATGGTCAGAGGGAGGAAGACGCCGGAGACGTACGGAGAACTGTACCACTTTGACGACCATGAGGATGCCTCAGA
Organism: Verticillium dahliae VdLs.17; assembly: GCF_000150675.1. Taxonomy (NCBI): domain Eukaryota; kingdom Fungi; phylum Ascomycota; class Sordariomycetes; order Glomerellales; family Plectosphaerellaceae; genus Verticillium; species Verticillium dahliae. The sequence continues at coordinate 248,547 of NW_009276929.1, forward strand.
CTGGGCGTTCGAAGCACGAGGCCTCACGCCTGGCGATGGCCTCAATTGTCTCAAGATTCAGGCTAAGCTCTACGAATTTCTGCAGCGATTCTGTTTGAAGCTCCTCCACGACATACCTGAAGGCGACCTCATCGGACCCGGTTACCCGGTGACGGACGAGCCTCCACCAGTCTCTGCCAACAGTGCCGAGGCGGGAACCACATCGCTGTCCATCACCTCGCTCGAGTCAGCGTACCGCCTGCCAGCTCGCATAGACCTCGATCGGCTAGAGGCCGTCGTGATAGCGCAGGTTGCCGAGCTCGAGGATGAACTGTGGGCACTGCGTGAGGACCCCGAGGCCTTTGCCAACACAATCCTCGAGACCAAGGAGCACCGCCAAGAGATGCTTCTCGACACCAACGGCAAGCCGCATCCAATTCATGAACCATCACGTATCCATGTATTGTGGGAACGTGTCATTACCAGTGTCATCGTGGACAAGACCGTCTCTGTTGGTCTGTGGCACATTGTGTTGGAAAAGGTGCACACGCTGCGCCGCGCTCTGGATGCGCACAAGAACCAGATTGACCCTGCAGAGGATCTGCCCGAGAAGCTGGCAATGGCGTTCTACGAGCTCTTCTCCATCCTCGAGAGGATGGAAGCTGGCCCAGTGTCAACTCTGAAGATTTCATTTCCAGGTTCTCCACCGATGCGCAGCCTGTTCCAGAGAGAACCAGCGCCCAATGCACACACGCCCATGATCAACACCGTGTCGAAGCCGGATGCAGCCAACAAAATCGAGCAAGAGTTCATCTACATAATGGGCATGATGTGGGACAACCAGAAGCGTCACATGTTGACGACCAAGGGTCTGCTGGACATGCTGAACAGCCTGCTCCAGAAGGAACCTTCGGCCAATGCGCTTTTGACGCCCTATATCCAGGAACAGCTGGGCCACTTTGCCCTCATTACAGAGTGTCTTCACCAGCTTCAGCTCTTCCAGCCCTGGGCTGACACGTTTGAGCACAAGATCAACGAGTCTAAGGACCAGATCAACAAGGACTTCGCCGTCAAGACGCAATGGATGACTGCCATCAGTCAGATGAGCCTCGGCAAAACTTTTGTTCATCTCGGCGTTCCAACAGACGGGCGATTCCGCTACCCAGCTGCAAAGGCAAAGACGAAGGAGAACGTCGAGGCAATGCGATCCGCCGAGGCCTCGCTCGATGCCTTCTGGTCCTCGTTCCTCCAGACGTACCAGCACACGCTGAGCCCTCGCATCCGTGACATTCTCATCCACAGGGAGCGTCAGCGCACGAAACCATGGGCCGAGCCCATCAAAACCACCCCCGCGGCCAAGGGACGCGACGCCCAGCTCGCGGCCTCAGTCGGCGGCCTGCACCTCAAGGAGCAGCAAGTCTCGCCTGCGCCCGCCAAGACGAAGACCAAGACGCGGGGCGCCTCGGCGCCAGAGAAGGCCGACGCGCAGCCCGTCGCGCCCGCTCCGCGCAGCGACGCCGCGCAGAAGACGATCCAGGTCGACAAGCGCGCCCTCAAGGTCTTCAACGCGCTCTTCTTCTCGAGCGACCCGAACCAGCAGGCCAGCGAGACCAACTGGAGTGATTTCTTGTACGCCATGACGAAGACTGGGTTCGCGACCGAGAAGATTTACGGCTCTGTCTGGCAGTTTACGCCGACTGGCCTCGAGAGCAAGAAGCCTCTGCAGCTTCACGAGCCGCACCCTTCGAGCAAGATTCCGTTTTGGCTGGGCAGGAGGATCGGCCGCCGGCTGAACAGGACGTATGGATGGGACCGGGCCATGTTTTCAGCGTAGGCCAGAGGCAGAGTTTCATCATTGGCGGTTTTCCACGTAGAAGTGGTATGCTTTGTATGTGCCACTCACATGAGCGCAAAATCCATTTACAAGAATTGGCCGATCCCACTTGGAGAATGAACAGCCATAACACTAGAAATGCGACCACTCGATGCCAGATCGAGTGCAGCGCTTCCCATGATCCTATTCCTGGTTGCTCCCCAGACCCCCAAACCCGACGTCGCCGCTCAAGACACAGTCATGGTGGCGCTGCCGGAGCTCTTGTAGCCCTCGACGGCCAGGATCTGGTAGTCGTGGCTCCCCAGGTTCATGCCGGCCTTCTTCCAGGCGGCAAAGTGGGCGCCCGTGTTGACGGAGCCGCTGGTGCGCTTGGTGCGGCGGACGGACCAGAACTGGGTGAAGGTGCGGGTGCCCTCGATGGAGGGGGCGTTGGTGCGGGTGCTCGTGTAGAGGTCGTAGACGGAGCCGTCGACGGTGAACTGGCCCTTGCTGGTGGCGCCGGTCGAGGGGTTGTAGGTGCCGAAGCTCTCGACAATGTAGTACTCGATCAGGGGGCTGCGGGTCCAGCCGTAGATGGCGAGGTAGCTGTTGCCGTTGGGCTTGTACGAGCCGGAGTACTTGATGGTCCTGTGGGGAGCTAGAGGTCAGTCGACGTGAAGCAAGAAGTGGGAGACTCGGATGAGAAGGATGAGGGTAAACTGACCTGGCGCTGCCCGTACGCCAGCCCTTGCCGCCGACGTGGTTGCCATTGTTGTTCTTCCAGCTGACGCTGAACTTTCCGGCGTCGCCGTTGGTGTAGGTCACGCTGTTGGGGGTATCGGTCCAGAAGGAGTAGTAGAAACCGCCCGAGGTGCCGGTAGAGCTGGGCGTGCGCTTCGCCAGAGCAGTATTGACCTCGGGGACGACGGCAATGGGGCTGGTCAAAACGCCGCTCACCACCGAGAAGGCGGCCAGGAGAGAAGTGAACGAGACCATGATGAACGAATGTGAGTGAACGAGTGTATAGTAATCAACAAAAAAGCGAATGTAAGTAATGTCTGTCCAAGAAAGCCAATGCCAAGCTAAGAACAAGACCAAAAAGGGCCCGGCTTCGCGGTAGGCCAAGGTATTTATGCCAGATTCAACAACAGCGGCCATCCGACCAGCATTCAGTGGACAGGCTGCTCCGGGTGGCGCCTTCAGGAACATGGCCGTTGATCTATTGAAAACCCACACAACAGGCGACCCAGCTAGATCGCAGGGCCCCCCAGCACGGCTCCTGGAACCCCTGGACAATTTCATGCTCTGGCGTGTGGGTTGTCGCTCCCGTTGCAGCGCACAGCATGCTGTGGCGCTAACTTTTTCGGTAGCATCCCGAGAGCACGTCTATCTAAGCTTGTTTCGTCGTGTCAGCCGAACCAGCCGTTGTCAGTGACCCGCTGCGTGGACAGGATGCTGAGTCGACGGACTGACCGATTGGGAACTCGTCGCGATATGTCAAGGCTTGTATAGGAATATAACTCCGACGGCCCCCTTTCCATTGCGACTGAACTCGTCAGTCAGTCAGCCCAGGGTCAAAGTCTGGATTCGTTCAGGGGGTTTACTTGCGCTCATGTCCAGAGCCGAAGCGGTGGGGAACTGAGCTTACCAGTGTCCCCTGTCAATAGCAGGCGGCTGAATGCCTGTTCAACATGCGGGTTCTGGCGGGGTGGTGCTGATTTCGGCACATCATGTCTTGACCTCGCTCAGATCGAGAATTTGAGGCTAAAGTCGACGCACCATGGATATACCGGCAGATGCAGCACTTGGCATGCCTCCCACAATCCTCCGTCAGATGCCCGACGTGGTTAGCCAATACTGTCTCGATGACTGCTGTTGATGCTGTCTGTCTGGGACTTGGGTGTCTTTGAACGCTGACATGGAAGTCTTGTCCAAGCATCACAATGTGAGGTGTAGTGGTTCACGGAGCCCAAAGCACCGGCTTGGCCATCTTTGCCAGATGACAACAGGAACAGCTATCACCCGTCTTTCAGAACCATGAGCATATGCTCTGATATAATCCAGGGCTGCTGGCCACGGCTGTAGGTAGATACACGGAGAAGAGGCAAAGATAGCAAAATGCTCAAATCGTTAGTCGTCCTGCTCTTGACGAGCCGTGTCATAGCCTTTCCCACCCTCGACACCGACCAGACTGCGGCCCTCCACAAACCCCAGGCGACCCCAAACTCGCAAGGCACACATGGCGGGTTCTTCTACTACTGGTGGAGCGACGGCCAGAGCCCGGCAGCATACACGAACCTGGACGGCGGCAGTTACTGTCTCCGGTGGGAAAGCGGCGGGAACCTGATCGGCGGCAAAGGATGGAGCCCTGGGACTGACAACAGGTAGGGTTCCATAGCCACGGTCCCGTGCTCGAGATGCATCTAACTGTCATCTAGGACGATACAGATTTCCGGAACTTTCCAGGGTGTTGAAAATAGCTACCTTGCCGTCTATGGCTGGCTTGAGACCCCCAAAGTTGAAGTAAGTGCTGGATACTTGATTTTACCTTCGGCTCTACCTGTGACCACGGCTTACCTCTGATGCTCATGCCATGGTAGTACTACATTGTCGAGTACCATGGCGTCTTCAACCCAGCCTACGATGCACAGATCCTCGGTACGGTGATATGCGACGGCAGCGTCTACGACATTAGTCGAAGCACACGCGTGAGCTCTGGCGGGACGAAGATCCTGCCGCGGTACTGGTCTGTTCGGCGCAACAAGCGGACAGGCGGGACGGTGCAGACGGGGTGTCACTTTGACGCCTGGCGCAGCACGGGACTCAGCGCTGCGGATCACGGTTTTCAAATTGTCGCGACGGAGGGGTACTTCAGCAGCGGGTTTGCAGAGATGACCGTCGCGGATACGAGTGCGGAAGAATAAAGCTCGTCGTTGCATGCTTTTGTTTCTAGTCTTGAAGGTTCTCAATCGCTGCATCTTCCATCATAGTCCCCCCTAATCCCGAAACCCTGTTGCCTTTGGGTAGATCAGGACCGAAAAAATGCAACATCTCCCAACACACTCAAAAACACCTTGCACCATCTACTTTTCAGCCCCTCAAGTGCCCCAAACCCCGGGATATCATCATGCCTTGGCACCCCCAAACTTGACGAGATACTCATCATGAGCCTTCTTCTGCTTCTGCAGGTCCTTCTGCAGCTTCTTCAGCTGACTCTTGGGCACCTCGCTGCCGTCCTTGAGCTTCGTCGGCAGGCCCTCGGCGTCCCACTCTGCGTACCTGTCGTCCGAGCGGAAGAGATCTGCCGGTGCGACCTTGGCCTTCTCCCACTTCGCTGCCTCCGCCTGCTCCTTGGCGCGCTTGGCTTCCTCTTTGGCGCGCGCCTTTTCAGCCTCCCTGGCCAGCTTCTCGTTGCGTGCGGCGATGAGCTCGCTCGCGGGCACAAACTTGATCAGCGATGGCTTGCCCTCGAGACGGTCGTCAAGATAGACGCCGACATTGGTGAGATCATCATCGCGAATGCGGTCCGTCAAGGCAAGGATGGCCTTCTTTGACTCGGGGGAGGCAGAGGAGACGGCCTTGCGGAGCTCGTCACGCAACCTCGAGACGGCGCGGGCGTAGGGGTAGGCAAGCTGATCCGTGTCCCTCACGCCCCGATCGACGACTGCCTTGAACTCGGCTTCGGGGTTCTGCTGCTCGAGAAGGCTCGAGATCGAGTCGGACGACAGGTTCAGCGCCTTGACGTCAGCGGCCACGGTTTCATACGCGCTGGCCAGAGGCTTGACAGCCTCCTTGGGATCGCTGCCAGCAGCGAGGGGCTGAGCCACCCAGCCGATACCACTGTATGGTGGTTGCGCGTTCTCATCGAGGCCGAAGATGCCAACGATCTGCGTGATCCAGCGGGCGATAGCCTCGAGGGTCGTCACGCTGTCCTCGTCTGCGAGTTGAAGGTTGGCTGTGCCGATGAGGTCCTGGATGATACGCATCGCTTGCGGTGTGTCGAATGAGTTGGACAGTGCATCGTGCATCTCCTTCTTGGCCTTCTCAAGCTCAGCGGCCAAGCCACTCTTGGGTGCGTCGTCGGATACGGAGAGCGACTTGACGCCTTCGGACGGCGCTGAGCTCTGGTCAAGCACGCGAGCCTTGACGTTGGCGAAGAAGTTCTGCAGAAGGTTAGCCAGGGAGGGTTCACCTCAAACCCCCAAGACTGACGTACCGAGACCAGCGTTTCCCAGCTGGCACCTTGCGCCCGCATGTCAGGAGAAATCTCGACGCCGTCGTTCCACTTGCCCAAGAGGAAGACAATGCGCATGCTCCTGGACGTATAGTTGGTGGCCAGAGCATCCTGGATGGTCTGAAAGTTCTTCAGAGATTTGGACATTTTGGAACCAGAGATGGACAGGTGGCCCATGTGCAAAAAGTGCCTGACCCACGTGTGCTCGCCCTTTTCCTGTTCGCAGTAGTAGGCCTCACTCTGGGCCAGCTCGTTGTCGTGGTGGGGGAAGGCGAGATCGACGCCACCAGAGTGAATGTCCATCTGCGCGCCGAGGATATCAGAGGCCATGACGGAGCACTCAATGTGCCAGCCCGGCCTTCCGTCGCCCCACCTGCTGGGCCAGTAGGGCTCACCTTCCTTGGACTTTTTCCAGAGCGCAAAGTCGCCGTCGCTCCTCTTCTCCCCCAGGTTCTTGGACAAGGCGCCCTCACCATCCTCCTGCAGGGACTTGTCGTTCCGGTTGCCCGGCCGCAGACGGGCGTATGTGTTGCCGGCCTTCTCAAACGCCGTGATGTCGAAGTAGACGGAACCGTCAGACTCATAGGCAAAGCCCTTGTCGACGATGCGAGCGACAAAGTCGGCAATCTGCGGCACGTATTCGGTGACTCTCGTAATGACATCGGGGCGCAGGACGTTGAGGGCGTCCATGTCGTCGAAGAAGAGCTGCTCCATGCTCTGTGTGAGGTCGGTGAACATGGTCTGGTCGCTCGTGTCGACGGTCTCTTTGTACAGCGAGTCGAGGTAGGGCAGCAGAATCTCGTCGGCGCCGGGGAAGATGTTCTTGTCCTTGATGGCAAACGCCGCCGCATCCATGTTGTTGATGTGCATCTTGGCCTTGGCCTCGTCGTCGCCGGGCTTGCCCGTGCCCGTCAGAGTCCCTCCCGCCAGAACTTTGCCGTAGGCGGCATCTCGGCGCGCCAGGTAGTTGTCCTCGTCGAGTGCCTCGTTGTCCTGGACGAGGACTGGCAGTGACTTTTGTGCGTACGCGCGGAACGCGTCGAGGGCGAGCTTGGCGAGCTCATCGTCGGAGTATGTCTTCTTCTTCTCGAGTTCGAGCAGGCGCTGTCGCCTCGCCTTGATGATAATCTATGGCCAACGTCAGCCTTCCGTGCGGCGAGTTCACCGCTGTGTACCCCGGACTCTCTCTCTCTCTCTCTCTCTCACCTTGTCGTCAATATCGGTAATGTTCATGACAAACTTGAGGTCGGCCTTGAAGTAGTGCATCATGATGCGCCTGATGATGTCGGTGGACACATAGTTGCGAGCATGGCCCAGATGACTCTTGTCGTAGACAGTCGGACCGCAGGCGTACCAGGACACCTTGCCCTTCTCAATGGGGTCGAATGGCACCGGCTGGCCTGGCGACAGCGAGTTGTGCACCTTGAGCGACTCCATGGTGCGGTGGGACAGGGTCAATGTCGAGGTGAATGTTCGGGTGAATCGAAGAGGGGCAATCGGGGATGGTCGGTTCGAGATTCTGATGCTGACGAGTCTGCACAACCGATTCATCCAGGAGGCGAAGGAGAATCGGGTCGTGGTGAGGGGAAGGGTGAATGTGAGGAAAAGGAGGGTGGGTACGAAGAAAGACAAGAAAGACAAAAAGTACGGCGACAGAGCGATGGTGGTGGTGGTGTTGAGTCACGCAATGGAAGGGATGGAGGCTGCAGGAGACGAGCGATCTCCAGAATGAAGGAATGGCCAGCTGGGCCTCAAGGGCCTGTACGAGACGTGCACTACGGACGCCATCCCCGCAGGGAAGGAACCCAATTTGTCCAAAAGCCGTCAGCCTTGCCTCGTGATACTCTACCAAGGAGCTCATCATTGGTCAAAGCTGTCCCCCACCATGGCTACCCCGCGGTCATCGTGGCCAATCATGCCATGATGTATCCTGACCCTTTTCTTCAGCCTTGTCCAGAACTTTTTTTCTGCTTTTGCCAACCACTTGCGGTTGGCTTGGCTTGGCTTGGCTTGGCTCAAGCATCCATCCACCTTCAAGTCCTTCACGAGTGTGCCAATCGCTCTTGGGCTTTACACTTTTCTAATCTCCGTCTCTTCAATTGATCGAGTTTTCTTGCCTCTCACGGCTAAGGCAGCAAACACCATGGCGCGGCCGTCGGTATTCCTCGAACCGGGCCCCAAGACGACGGCGGGCTCCCTTGCCATCATCCAACTGTCTCGCGACAACCTCATTCCCCTTATTCTCGAAGACTCCACCACCGAGAGAGACGGCTATGCAGAAGGCGCGACGCTCAACACCCGCTTCGGATCCTTCCCCCACTCGACATTGATCGGTGTCTCCTGGGGTTCCCAAATCCGAGCCTCGACTGTGGACACAGGTTCTCGCGGCCGCAAGCGCAAGCGCAATGAGGGCGAGGAGGAGGACAGCAAGGGCTCGACGCCGAACGCGGCCGACGACTTTGATGCACCGACGGTGCTGGCTCCGGCGAAAAAGGCCGTCACAGCCAACAGCGGCTTCGTCCACATCCTCCAGCCCACACCCGAACTCTGGACCCAGAGCCTCCCCCACCGAACACAGGTCGTCTACACACCCGACTACAGCTACGTCCTCTCGAGGATACGCGCCCAGCCCGGCACGCGGCTGATCGAGGCCGGCGCCGGCAGCGGCAGCTTCACCCACGCCTCGGTCCGCGCCGTCTACAACGGCTACCCTTCGACGTCCTCCGAGCCCCGCGGCAAGGTCTTCAGCTACGAGTTCAACCGCGGCCGCTACGAGAAGATGCACGAGGAGATCGCGTCGCACCACCTGACGGGGCTCGTCGAGCTCACCCACCGCGACGCCTACGCCGGCGGCTTCCTCGTCGACGGCGCGAGCCCCAACGCCTCGGCCGTCTTCCTCGACCTGCCCGCGCCCTGGGACGCCCTGCCGCACCTGTCGCGCGCGCGGCCCACGGCCCCCGAGTACGCCGACAGGTTCCCCTCCGCCGCCGACGACGACGACGCCGCCGCGGGCCCCTGGGTGTCGCCCCTCGACCCCGCCAAGGCCGCCCACCTCTGCACCTTCTCCCCCTGCATCGAGCAGGTCCAGCGCACCATCTCGGCCATGCGCCGCCTCGGCTGGGTCGACATTGACATGGTCGAGATGGCCCACCGCAAGATCAACGTCCTGCGCGAGCGCTTCCCCTCCACCAACCCCCCCGAGCGCAAGGCCCCGCCCGAGCCCAACAATGTCGGCGAGGCCGTCGCCCGCCTGCGCGACATTGAGCGCCGCGCCCGCGAGTACGACCCCCACAAGTCCAAGGCCGCCAACGACGCCATCGCCGCCGCCAACGCCGCCGCCGCCGCCGCCGCCGCATCCTCGCCCATGGACCTCGACGCCGAGGGCCCCGCCGCCACCGCCGACGAAACGGCCGCCAAGCCCTGGCTGCAGGGACGCCTGGTGCACCGCTCCGAGGCCGAGCTCAAGATGCACACGTCGTACCTCGTCTTCGCGACACTGCCGCGCGAGTGGACCGACGCCGACGAGGCCGCCGTGCTGGCGAGGTGGCCGTGCGGCTCGGAGACGGCCGTCGTCGGCAGCGTCGACAAGGCGACGAGGAAGCGGGAGAAGAGGGAGATGCTCGCCAAGAAGAAGCAGAAGCGCGAGGGGGCCAGGCCCGAGGGTGCTGAGGCGCCGGCGGCTGATCAAGTTGTTCCGGACGTGGTGTAGGGGGTTGGACTTGATATTTGATACCCGCGAAATGACAAGACAAGACGCTGCCCACGATGAGAATTTCCGTCACAAGCACTCGTGCCTTTCAAGGGGGAGGCTTTGTTGCGTATTGGTTCATTTATGCATGAGAATTTTCAGTCGGGCCAGTTCAACGCTTCGAATTCGACTGTCCAATGAATTGCAAGGCTGGGGTATAGAATGCAGAGATACAACCATACGCAAGACAATGCTGCTAAATCTCAATATCATCACGGGCGTCTGAATCATTTCCACGTATCGTCCCCCCAATCTCCGCCCGAGTAATCCGCAGCAGGTCGCTTCGTCCATTTGCTATTGCCCCTCTGTGGTGGTGGCGGTTGTGTAGACGATCCTGTTGCCCCAACGTTCTGATGGTTCGACGCGATATATGGCGAGGGAGCCAACTGTCCCGCCGCAGCCGGCGGCTGGGCAACATGCGGCGGTGAGACCTCTTGCCGCACTTGCTGTGCCGGGAAGTACCCTTGAGACTCCTCTGACCACACCAGACTTGGCCCAGCATTTTCCCGTGGTTGTTGTTGCGAGGATAGCTGCAGGGGCGCCGTCGTTACTCTCTGCACGGTGATGAGCTGCGGCTTCATGATGGGCTGCGCATAGGCCTCGGCGATATCCACCGTCGAGATCGAAGCCGCGTAGCTCGATGCTACTGACGCCTGTCGATCCAGCAAGGGGGCGTATGAATGCGACGAGGTGCGTGACACATCTGATGCAGCAGCAGCAAGTGCTTGTGATTGCGCCACCTCTGTTTTTAGAGTGGTGGGAGGGACAGCCGATGACTCTCTGATGGTGTCCGAAGATGATCGAACCAAGAGACCCTGCTGGTCAGGAACTCGCACTTGAGTTGCAGCGGGCAAGTCCACCGTGTGCGGGTCGACGCCCCAAACGGGACCTGGCTGTGACTGCGCGGCGTTTTTCTGGCTGTGAGGAGTCTGTCCAATAGATTGTGCATTAAATGGCATATTCTGGTGGTGCTGGGGCAACATTTCCTCCTCGGAGTGGCGTTGCGGTTGCAGAGGCTGCTGCTGCACCTGCTGGGGAACAACTTGAAAGTGCTGCATCTGTGCAGCGGGATATGGCTGCTTCTGAAGAACAGCAGACTTTTGCGAGCCCTTCTTAAACTTGGAGAACCAGCCGCCCCTTTCCTTCTCCTTTTCCTTGTCCACCACGGGCCCAATAACCCCTAAAGGACTCGAGTAAGATCTTTGATGGTGCTGGAGAGGAGGGGGTGGTTCCATCATCACATACTGCTGACTTCCCACTTTTGGCAATGTTCCTTGCGACTGCATCCCTGGCTTCTGAGCCGACAGTACAGTTGCGGTCTGACGTCCATGATCTGCTGTAATGACTGGGTGAACTTGAGGCGGAGGTTGTTGCAGTACCGGAAGAGTCGTCGCAGCTCTGTCGAATTGGCCAGGCTGTGGCAGGGGAATGGGCAGTTGCCTAGATATAGGTATCACGGGTTGGGAAGACGAGCGGCCCTGATCGCTCTCAGGTTGCTCCTGGATTGGAAGAAGAGCGTGCCCCGGAGTTGGCACCGATATCAACGCGTTCGAACGCGATGGCTGCTGCGCGTTTGTGCCCGCTAGGGGTCGTTGGGGTCGTTCAGATGGTCGCGTGGGCTCCCGCGTGGGCTCCATCGAGGCCATCTCAGGGGCAAAGGAGCCCACTCGCCGAATACCACTGTCGTGTGTGGAAGGCTGAGAGTTTGACCTAGACCCCAAGCCAGGAATGGTCCAGTGAAAAGGGGCAGACGGCGGATTCTGATCTTGCGGTTTGCCAAGAGGATGTGGGAGAGCGCCTTCACCAACAACTCCATGAGAACTGTAAGAGAGATCTAGATGCTGCTGGGGAGGTGGCGTCTGCTCTTGTGGCATAGAATGGCGACGAGTTGTTCCTCGGCGTTGCACATCATTCGGCGGTCTCTGAAGAGATGCACTTGCGTTTGGTAGCTGTTGTCCTACGGGCCATTGTACATTCGAACTGCCGATAGTTTTTCCTGCTGGGGAAGAAAGCGCGTTGTTCACCTTATCGGTCTTGTGCTCCAGGGGTATCTTGAGCGGAATCTTGGGAGGTTTTGGTGCGGTACCATCGGACGCATCCTGAGGAATGTGGGTGGGGGAAGATGACGATCCAGCGAAAGAAGCAGGTCGCGTGACAGGCTCCCGTACAGGGGGCGCGTAGGATGGAAAGGGCTCCGTCGCCACGACACGTGATGCTGAGGGAGGATTTGTGGAACGTTCCTCCCCTAAATTCACGTCGGCGAAGAATCCTGATATATTGGATGACCGACGCTGCAGGCTCTCAGGGGGGGATTGTGTCTGAAAGTTGCTTATTGATGATTGGCGACTGGATGACGGTCCGAGGGATGAGACGTCGCTGGACGCGAATGATTGCTGTCGCGGTAGCCTTCCTTGGGGTGTCGAGACCTCTTGGCGTTGGTACGCCAGCGACGCGGAGGACCAGTCGCGACTTTGTGACGCTTCGTAAGACCTTGGAGGCGGCGGGGATGGTATGCTGAAGTCATTTGTTCGGGATGTGCTAGATGAAGGGTGCAGCTGCTGACCAGGAGGCGCCGTGCTCACTCTCTGAACCCATGGCCGTGGCCCCAAAGCTGGTTGCGGATCAACGTCCATTGTTGTCGTATGGTGGATTTGACCAATACGCGGTGGGTTGTCCGTATGACCTCGTTGGTTGTCAGTGCTGCTCCGCTCTATCATCTTGCCTCGCGCGGGTTTCAACACGGACGGCACATGGCTCAATGAGGCTGGGGCAGCCCTTTCCGATGATGCTCCACTCTCGTTCTCCTGGGCTCGCGTCTGCTCGCGGGCGGCAAATGCAGTGTGATGAGGCACAGTGTTGCTGCCAACAGGGGCTTGAGAGGGGTGTGATCGAGGCTGCTCCTCAACTTTCGGAGGTAGCTGCGGAGGCTGGAGCACAGTTGGTACATCTGCGGACTGGACCCTTGCCGGCTCGCGTGGGCCTAACATCAGCGATCCTTCGCGAATCAAAGAGCCACGGCGATCCTGGCTTTGGGAGCTTGATGTTCTCTGCTCGAGATGGGGGCGCTCGGCAGTACTAGCGGCCACTGGAGGCGCGTATGGTTGATACTTGGAACTTGATGTCGCAGCGTTTGTCGGCTTCCTGGTGATCCTGAAGGGCGATTCATTCCGTGGAGCGCGTGGCTCTTCTGCAGCCTGGATCTGCCGTTCATGTGATCGGGTTGACGCTTCAGCGGGCGTCGAAGCGCCTGCCGTCTGCTGCGCTAAACTTGGTGGCGAGGGGTTTTTAGGTCTCGCGATCGTCCCAAACGTGGCTTGGTACAAGACATGGTCAGGCAGACTGGTCTGCTGCAGCTCATCGTGCTGGGAGGTATCAACTGGCTTCCTGTCGGTGGGCGTGGTATGTTCAGGAAGTTCAGCAATCCCCACATCCATGTGTGTTTCTATGGGCGCGAGAACAGCACTGTCCCCCATCTCCACCGGGTCGGGATGAGACTCAATGCGCGCCTGTGCCGTATGTTCGGTAGGCATTTCAGCCACCACCCCGACTGGGCTCCATGGGGAGCTTGCAGGTAGCTCATGCGGCATTTCGCGGGAGTCTAGCAACGGAACTGTTGGCGATGTGGCCGACGGAGGCTCGACAACAGCAGCAGGCTGTGTCGTCTCAACGCTCGGCTTGGCCGCTGGTGAATCGCCAGCAACTGGGGTGCCGTGGACCACGAGCGGTGTAGTAGATTCGCTTTGTATAGGTGACACCTTGGAGCTCAAACGGGATGGTTGGCTGTCCTCTGACTTGACCTGTGCATTTTCGTCCTCATTGCGCCTCCCCTTCTCAGGAGGTTTTGCACCAGCGTCCACTCGGTCATCTTCTTCGCCTAGCGGGCTCACGTCACTGTACGCGCCAGGCCCAAGGAACATGAAGCTCTCGGGTTGGTAGTAGAACTCGCCGCCGTTGTCATCATCATCGGTAGGGCTCAGTTGTTGCTTCCCTGCAGCAGTCCGAGAGGGCTTGGTCCCAGAGCCTAAGCCTCCGCCCGATGGTCCAGCCGTCGCGCGCGTCAACGACTTTGCGGGTCCCTTTTCGTTATTCTCGGAGGGCTCCGTCTTCCGTTTGACCTGCTGCTGGCTCTCTAGCTTCTCCTCCGGTGCCAGGTCGGGTGCGGGCGCGTTGGCGTCGACAAAGTCGGGAAACTCGTCGCCATCTTGTGGAAAGTGGAACTGGATCTGGCCCGTGGGTTTGTAGCGATAGAACCAGCGGCTCCCGTTGTAGTCGGATTCCCAGCCTGACGGGAGACCGGACATGGTGCTCAGGAAATGTCGTCAAGCCGTCGCGTCGCCACGATTGAAAGTGTCGGGAAGGAAGACGCGGTCGTAGTGCTGGAAGCCCGCACGTCAGCACGAGTCGCGACGTTATGCATGGATCCCGATCCTACCAGAACATCCAAGTCGGTCGCTCAGCACTTTCTTGGTGGACCTGCGCTCGAAGTCGTCGGCATGGCAGCTCGTCGGACTGCTATTGAGTTACAGTAAGGTAGGTAGGAAGGGGAATGGATCTCTCGGGAGGCAGCTAAGGTTCTCGCCTGTAAGGTCGGAAGCCTGGCGGCAGGGCATCCTTACCGACATGATGGCTTCACTAGATCGGGCGCCTCGCCTGCTTCCTGTGGTGCGGCTGAGGCGGGTGCTTCATTGCTGTGCTGTGTTGGTTGGGGGCCGTCGACAGGAATAGCCCAATAGCCCAAGACCTTAGCTTGATGGACCCTGGCTCTCTCCCTCTAGCGAGGGGTTACGGGCCTTGCAGGCGGAGCGAA
>NW_009276929.1:264679-283542 GCF_000150675.1 Verticillium dahliae VdLs.17
TTCCCAGTTCTCCTGGGCGATGCTGACTGCTGCCAGCGACAAGGCGAGAGCAGCGCCGCTGATGAATGGATTGCGAGTCATTGTTGATGGTACAAAGGTAGAGGAGGGAATTCAGGATGATTTCAGGAGTCCAAAAAGGTCCAAAAGAGCGTGAGGTAGAGGTAGAGGGTGCGATGTCGAAGACAAGAAGTGAGCAAGTTGAATTGTCAGGTCGGTGAAATCAGGAGAGCATGTCGACAGGTCAGTTCGCTTGGAAAGAGTTGCCATGGGTGATTCATGTGGCAAAGCCTTGTGATTCAGAGGGCTTTCATGTAAGGTACCTATCTAAGCACGGCAGTTTCCTTGCACTGTCAAAATATGGCTCCTGGGGAAGCGACGCTGGAATTATAACCAACACGAATTGTTGAGGAAAAGGCCAGACTCCAGGCCGAGGAACTCTCGCCTTCCATGAAGCCTTCGCCTCCCAAGGCTTCTGTCTCAAGGTAGGTACGTAGGAGTAGGAACCACCCCTTCGTCGATGGACCAGCCCATCTGGAGCTCTTGCTAGTTGCTACTTCAAGGCGCGCGGTTTTGTCTTTCTGCAGGTGAGTCAAGGTGACCTTGACTGCTACTTCCCTTCGCCTCGACTCAACAGTTTCATGTACACGCATCATGTGGCCTCGGCATCTGCCGCATTTCAAGTGATGTCGCCTCGTTCTTGCCTATACTATGGCGATAGAAAGATCAATCGCTGCAAACGTTGCTGCCCGACATCGGATGATACGCAGGTAAGGTATGTAGAAGCTCGGCTAAGATCACCTACCTAGATATCGTGGCCGAGCGGATGTCACCGCCTCCCCGAAATGTGTCCATGAAGATGGACTGTTTTTCGGAGGCACAACATGGACAAGATCAGCTTGGTGAATTGACAACGCCTTCATTACATTCTTAAAACCCAAAAGGCTCGCACCCGCATTACGCCTTGTTCTCCTGGACGTGAATCACAATTTTCCCTGCTGCGGACCCAACTTTGAGCTTCTCAAACGCCTCATAGACCTGCTCAAACCCAAAAGCCGAGTCCACCACCGTCTTCACTTTACCCTCGCCCATCCACTTCGCCAGCTGCGCGAGGTCCTCGTGCGAGTTCTTCGTCATGAACGTCTCGAACTTGTGGCTCACACCTCCCAAGAACTTGGGCAGGAACAGGCCCGAGGCAAGGTGGGTTGCCATCTGGAAGGAAAAGTGGCCGCCAACAAACTTGTAGTGTCCGCTCGGCAGCAGGATCGCGTCGGAGGCGCTGAAGAGGTCGGGCGGCGAGTCGCCAACATTGTCGACGATGACGGAGAAGACGGGGCCAATCTCCCGCAACTTGGCCGTCACATTTGTCGTCTTGTAGTCAATGATCTCATCGGCGCCGAGCTCCTTACACAAAGCAGCCTTGGATGTCGAACAAGATACAGTGACGTGGCAGCCGATGGCCTTGGCGATCTGGATACCATATGTGCCAGTACCTCCAGAGCCACCGTTGATGAAGACCTTATCGCCGGCCTTTGCGTACGGCGCGATGGTCTGGTAAGCTGTCAGGGCGGCAGTGCCAGCGGCGCCGGCCTGGTCGAGCGATACATTCTTGGGCAACGTGGCAACGCCGTCGTAGGGACTGACGACATATTCCGAGAGCGAGCCGGCCCACTTGAGAGGATCCATGCGACCGAGGACGTTATCGCCCACCTTGATGTCCAGCACGCCCTCGCCGACGGCAACGACCTGACCAGCAAAATCCATGCCGGGGCAGATTGGGTAGGAGAGCTTGGCCTTGGATAATATGCCGAGCTCGGGGAGCTTGTAATCAGCCGGGTTGATGCCGGCCACGATGACCTTGACGAGAATGTGGTCTTTTTCGAGGGTCTCTGATGGACGTGGTACCGTCACCAGTTTCATGTTTGCGATTGGCCCAGGGGCGTCGATCTGATAGACGCGCATCTGAGGAGTGTCTTGGGCAGCCATTTTTCAGCCAGTTGATGTGTTGAGATCGGTGGTGCGAAGAAACCGACCGGAGACTGCTCGGGAGGTAGAATGGCTGTGTAGATATCAAATGAGGTTTCGGGGAACTCCAGAGCTGTCCAACACAGCTTGAGGGCGCGATGATATCACTTTTTGAAATAAGTTTCCACTCGACGGTGGGCCTGGCGAAACTTCCTGGAAGTGTGTGCTTGTTGGCACGAGCTCTCCGATTCCATCACGTCATGGGCCCGGCATGCCGATTCCGGGGCTGCACTAATTAAGCTGCTTTCTGCCATCGAGGAACGGAATCGACCAAGACACAGGCACACCAACATACCAGCAGTACGGCTCCTTCTTCTGTCGAAAGGCGATTCTGGTCAGGCCGTATCTGCCACTGCGCACGGTGATAAGAGTAGCGCAATCGAATGTTTTCAGCATCCTCTGGTGTTCCGAATTGCAAGTAATGGTGCTGTGTCGAGCCCAGACTGAGCGGCAACCTACAAAGACCGCCCTTGAGAAACGGCGCACACGCCTGACTCGAGATCCCTGAGTGGGTGGGTGTAGGCCATTTTCCTCTGCTGCGCTCGTCAAAAATCTTGAGTGTTCAAGGGTTGTACATGGCAGATTGTAGGAGACACAGACTAGTAGATTGAAAGTACATCGTCATGCTTTTGAAAGACGTTGGTATAGGGTTGAGTCCCGATCTGATATGCATGAACGTCAATTCCCCTGTATTGCGGATGCGGGAAGCCGCCAAGTACTGACGCTGGCAGCTTGGCATTTCCACACGATAGGTATGCAATACAACTGAAGCGAGACTTGATAGGAACCAACTCTTCTACCTCAAATTACACAGGTGCATGCCTCATGTTAAGCGACCCGGTATCATGGTATCTTCAAGCTTCATACATATTTTCCAGCTGCTTACATACCACCAAATCTGCTGACCTCCCACGTCCAGCCTCCTGTGACAAGAATTTTGTACTTCTGCGAAAATACCGAATAGGAACATGAAAAAGGCTCATCAAATGGAAGTGCTCATTCTTTTCCCACTTTGGAACAGCTTACGTCAGAGCTGGGGGCTGCAAACCTGGAGGCATTGCCTACACTCGTACATGATTGACAGAGTCGATTTTCGGCTTCTCGAGCTCTTCGCCGATAGCTGCCGAGCCATAGTGGTCCCGCTCGAGTAGTGCCGTAAGACCAATGTCTCGATTGATCTCCGCCATACGCTCAAAGTCCGCTTGGGCGGTACCCTCGGAGCCGAAGACAAGGTCCTAAAGGGAGTCAGCGCTGAAGGCATAAAGTAGCGGCAGGATTTCTCAAAGTATACCATTTCCTCCAGCGAAAGCCGCTTGGTCTCCGGAACGAAGAACCAGACGAATGCTGCGCCAGTATATATGAGAAGACCAAATATTATGTAAGTCCCGTACGTGATGCCCACGAGCATGTCGGGGGTGACCTGGCCGACACTGCAGACGCTGTTGTCAGTATCTAGATGTGCCATTCTACTTTACCTGTAGGTACCTGTCATGTGAAATGACTTACATGAAGTTATTCCTAAAAGTTACCGTTAGCTCCCAACACCGTCAAATGTGGACATTTTGACAACGCGATCATTTACTCACATCCAGTTACTGGAAGCTCCCAGCGACACACCATAGGGACGAGTGCTCAGCGGCCAGATTTCGGCAACAATGATCCAAGCACATGGTCCCCAAGAATCTGGATAGCCATTGTATTAGCAACACGGTCAAGCGCTGGAGTTCCGCCGGAGAGACGCTTACAGCCGAAGTGGATCACGAACAGCCACACCATGCAGACAGCAGCCCAGCCCGCCGCGGGAGCGTTATGGAAATTGTCGATGTTCTTGGCCAGAATTATCGCAATGATGATGTGGCAAGTACCCATACCGATGGCCCCAACGGTCAGGACCGGCTTCCGTCCCACTCGGTCAATCCACAGGACTGCCGGGATCGTAGCTATGAACATGGCAACACCAACGACACCGGTCGCTAGTAAGCTTGTCGTGTTCTCACTCAGGCCGAGCTGCTCAAAAATCTGAGGAGCATAGTAAAGGACCTAGAACCGCACCATCAGTCTCGACTCGACCCGATGAATAAATATCTGGCAAGGCGGGGTAGGCTCACAGCATTGATTCCAGACCACTGTTGGAACAGCATAACGAGGCAAGCGACTATGACCCGTTTGAACATGGCTCTAGATGTGAACAAGCTCTTAATGGAGACAAATTGCAGCTTGAAAATGTTCCACGCCGTTTGTTCTTGCAGGTGAGGAAAGTGCTCGGCGATGCTTCGCTTTTCGAACAAGGACTGTGCCTTGATCTCAAGGAACTCGAGCTGAATGAGTTCGTGATCGTGGGGTAGGTCTCGGAGGTTGGCAAGGACGTCTCGGGCCTCGTCCTCGCGATCGTGGTGGATCAGCCACCTTGGCGAGAAAGGCATCCATATCATTCCAACAAAGAGCACAATGGCCGGTCCGAGCTGAAGGCAGATTGGAACCAGCCAGGCAGCGTCTGATTGAGTCTCCTCTTCTGTCCCTCCAATGTAATTGCACCCACTGTTGCCCCTGTCTTAGTTGACTTCATCGTGTTGCAAGTGTCCTTTTGAGGGTGACCTACTAGTCGATCCAGAAACTGATCATGATTCCAAACGTGATAGCGAGCTGCTGCAAGGCAACAAGGGCTCCGCGGACCTCACTGTCTCGTAACACGGATGATTAAATGACCTGGTCAATTGTGAGAAGCAGGAGGCATGTGCTTACGGAGGTGCACACTCTGAATTGTACAGCGGCACAATCATTGAAAGACTTCCTACGCCCATACCCCTGCATCATATAAGCACTAGAAGACAAGAATCAGTCACTTGGGTACTTGCGTAATGAACCGACCTGCCAGAATTGATTCGTGGCCGCCAGTAATTGAAGTGATCTGGATGATGACTCCGAGCATAAAGACCGCGGTCGCAACCAGAACACCATACTTTCGCGAGAAGACTTCAGCCACAAAACCAGAAAGCAGGGTGCCAAACCAAGCACCGAGTTCCAGGATCGCAGTCAACCAGCCTTTGAGAGTAGGATTATCGATGTAGCCATCCATATCTATGTAGAAAACCAAGAATCAGTTGAAAGTCCAGTCTATTTATGAGACAGTGTGCAACATACGTTTCCCAAAAGATGGCATAGCCAATATTCCCGAGAACATGCCCTGATTATAGCCGTAAAGAACGCCTCCGATGCACGCAAAAGCTGCGATGCGGGCCACCTTGAAGTTCTTGACAAGAGCTCTGGCGCCGCTGGCTCCCATGAGCGCCTGTCGCCGCTCCAACGCTGCATCGTACGCGGCATTGCCGCCGAGAGCACCGCCCATCGTGGAATTTGCGTATGAACCGGAGTCCCTGATGAAATGGCGATGATCCGGGGCTTTTGGCTGTTTAATGAATAAAGACAAGTCACAGGTCAATCTGTTTCTGCGGTCACTTCAGACAGCACGAGCTGGGTGTAAGCTTCTTCTTATAACAGGCGTAAGCTTTATGCCGGCTGTTGATCGGCGCGCCTGTAGACATCAGGAGATGAGCATTACATGCGCCCGGGTGTAAGCCGGGATCGGTCCGTCGTGTCCAGTCAGGACGTGGGGTTTCAGTACGGGCAGCGGAGGAGGTACCGGAACACGTTGTGCGCCCGGCGTGAGCGTTAGTGGAATAATCCATGGAACCCACCCTCAATACCTTTTAGCTTCCCCCTAAAAGTTCTCAATATTTAAACATTACACTTCCTAGAAGGTGAGTGGTGATATTTCAGGTGAGTCATCACTAATTCAGATAGACTTCTTCATTGTTCTAATGATCAGTATTATCCTGATGAGTCCCTAATCAATTATTCAAGTACTTTTCGTTCAGATACAAGGACCGAGTACCTCTGTTGAATGGGCATTGGTAACGTAGGTACCTCGACCCCTAATCCATCCTTGTCTCATCTAGTCCATCTTGGGCCCAATACCACATCATCTGCATACGAAGAGGGGTAAATGCCCACCGTCGGCGTTGGTCCGGCATAAATTGAGTGAACTCCCGCCAATGCCCAACTACCTTGCCTATGTCCGTACGACATCATCCGGCAAAATGAGAGGCTCCGGCATGAGGTCGTGCAGATCAATTCTACGAAAGGCGCCTGATACTCATTCAAGCACGATAGAATTTAGCCGGAGGTGAAAATATGCCGGACCCCGCGAATCCTTCGGGATATGCAGTCATTGCAGTCAAGTGGACCAGCCCTACCTGACACTTTGGGGTGTTGGGGTTGGGGTGGTTTGCACAAACACTTTTGGCAGAGCACATCGGCTTACATGGTACTTGACTACTAATTTCCCTTCTCCGATAAAGCAAGGGACAAAGAAATAGCGGGGATTCGTGCGCTTATGCTGCTGGAGTCCGGGGTTAGAGAGTGTAAGCCTTGGACATGACCATCAGTAGTCGGGGAGTTGGTGGAGAGGATATCATCGGAATATGACGAAGCATACACATTGCCGTCGGAACATCCGAGCAGTAGCTGGCCATATATGGCAGGGATTTCACGAACCCCTTGATGAGTTGCTGGCTGTAGCCACAAACATGATTTTCTTTCGGTTTTGTTGCATCGATTGGCTCTTTGCAATCACAACTACGCGACAGGTGGTCGAGAACCCACCAGGCTCTGTGTAGGATCATCCCGACGACAAACCCCGGTCCAAATTCGGCTGTCCCTAAAGACGAAGGGATGACTTCTCGTTTCCCCAAAGGATGAAATATCGTGAGGCTCTATATGAAATCTCTCCGGGCTCTGGTCAATGGTCATCGATGGAGAGGATGCCATCGCTCAACAGCCTGATGGTAAGCATGGGGGGCTTATCGCCGAAGGATCAGATTAATCTGCTGCGCCGCACTATCCCATTCCAAGTTCTGCCTCGTCGGCGTGCAAAAAGTGACCTCTGTTCGTTACTGTCATCAAAACATCAAAATTTCATCGAGCCACGCACGCATCCACATTCGTACGACGTCACGATCAAGTTAAACCCAGAGCAGAGTTGGTATTCAATCTATCAACTAGCAGCATGGCTAGTCCTGGGCCGGCCTGCACAGGCTCACCCTCCTACAACCTCGTCAACCCATCCAACACGTGGAACGAGTGGCCTGAAAACATATCCGGCTTCGTCTGCAAGAGCCCGCCGATTGGCTACTACAGCTCCACCAACTTCGCGAAGTGCTGTTCCGGCGAGGTCTACAACATTACCGAGCCTGTGGCGCAGGATCATCCCTTCTACCCAATGTCCTGCGCCATAGTCTGTCTCGTCGATCCCGAGTTGGATGCGTCGAACGACAAGTACCCCTACTCCTTCTCAGAACACTTCATGTGTCTCAATGATTTCCCCGAAGGTGAGGACACGTCTGGGTACCGACACGACGGGGAGGTCGTTTGCGCCACAGTCACGGCGGCCGGTGTCCCTGCTCCGACAACCTTTGCTAGCACACCTACCGGGGCGTGGCAAACGAAAAGCTACTCCGATTATGGGTACGGGAGAGACTTTCCGGATTGGAGTTCATCTGTCGAAGAGGATCGATCTTCATCAACATCGTCGAAAACTGAGACAACCACTCAAAGCTTGGACACGACGGCGAGTGCCCGCCTCTCGATTACAGCGAATGAACCGTCAACGACGGAGAGTGACGGTGCTGCGCAGCAGTCTACCGAAGCTCCGTCATCAGGGTCTTTGACACGAGTGTCAAAGGCAAACATGGCCAGCGTCATTGGCTGCATGTTCATATTGTCGCGAATGCTGATGTGATGGGTTAAGGAGCGAAGGGGTGAAACCACCCATAGCTAAACGTGGAGGCAGGGTGACTGCAGACAAGTCGCAACGATATCGCCAACGATCGCTGGAATGGAGCAATGGCTTGTGTAGATAGTGTATTATTCCCAAGGTTGCATGCTATGAACGCTAATAAATGTTGGCAATTTGCGTAAAATCCCGAAGTCCCCAAATCATCGCCATAAAAATCATTAAAGTGTAGGTGAAGGTGATCTAATCCCGCAGGCGGCAAAGATCGATGCGCATCTCAGCCGTCTCTAAAAAGCAAGCGCCTCGGCCATGGTCTGCTTCTTCTCAGTAATCTTGGTCTTCCTGCAGCAGTCGACTGCCGAGCAAAAGTTGGTGTCGGCCTGACTGGCGGCCGCCGACTTGGGCACACGCTGCTGAGCGGGCCAGATTTCCTCGCCAAGAAGCTGCTCCTTCTCAAAGTGTGCGGTCATGACCTCGCGAACAGTCCTCTGGAAGAAGAGTGGTCCCTTTTCCAGCTCGGGGTGAAGCTCGCCGTTGACAAAGATGCCGGCGTTGAGGTTCTTCTGCGAGTTGAGGCAGAGATACTTGTCCTCGGACATGATTCGCTTGTACATGTCGTTGATCACGCCAAAGTCCTCGTCACTCGAATTCTTGTTCCGGAATACTTCATACTTCATGACGGACTTGGTGGGGCCGCTGGGCATGAAGCGCTGGATAAAGAAGAAGTGCGGTCTGAGATCTTGGTTAGCAAGGATTCTAGGCGAATGAAGCGCCGAGCGGATGACAGCTTACGAAACATTCATGGATGCGTTGGGCCAAAAGTAGGTTGCCGCCACACGAAAGCCCTTTGCGATTTGTTCCTCTGTGGGTTGACCGAAGTGTTGGATGTGGGAGGCCTTTGTCTGAACGTAGTAGGAGTTGAGATCTGCAATCGACGGAATGTCGGGGTGTGCTTGAGGGCAGTGGTAGCACTCGTTGTAGTTGTCTGCCAGGATCTTCCAGTTGTATTCGCCTTCCATCTCCCACGTGTGGTCGTACACGTAGTCTTCGAAGTTGTAGTGCTCGAACCTCTGCTGCTCATCGACTCCTTCAAAGTCTTCACCCCACGGAATCTCGGGTGTCTCGCCCGCATCCAGGTTCAGCCAGATGAAGCCGTTCTTGTCGATGTGCACATGGATGGGAAATAAACCGTTCTGGGACTTGTCAAACCCCTCGAGGTCCTGGTACCCCGGCGCCTTGGCGAGGTTTCCGCTCAAACCATAGGACCACCCGTGATACTTGCATGAGAAGATGAAGCTGTTTCCGTGGGTGCTCGTGACCACAGGGAAGGCTCGGTGTCGGCAAACATTGTGGAAAGCGTTGATCTTGCCCTTGCGGTCCTGGACCACGATGAAGGAGTAGCCCGCCACGTCGTACTTGACCCAGTCTCCAGGGTTGGGAAGTCGAGACTTGTGCGTTGTGAGGAGCCACTTTCTGGAGAAGATTGCCCGGCGCTCAAGCTCGTACATGTCCTGGGACGTGTACCATGATGCTGGTAGTGCCCTGACGGGGGCTTTGGGGTCTTGGGCGGGAGCAGCACCGGCGAGGCCTAGGTACCTTTTGAGGAGCGACATGGCAACAGAACAATGTCAGGAATTATAGAGAGTTTCTGTAGTGGTACGATGATGAGTTTGATAGTGATTTGGGATGTGATTACGAGTTGATCATAGAGCTAGTTATGTTTCCTCCCACACTCCGTATCGAAGGTGGCCGTCCTTCTATATGTCCCTGCCTGCTCTCTCATTCCTGAACGCCACGAGCGTCGTATCTCTGACGCCGGCACGAACTCACGTCCCCCGATGTTCTCGGAGTCCCTAAACCGCGATGACTTGTTACGACTCCCCCCTGGCTCACTATCATGGGGTCACTTACACGGGCGATTGGCCGCTCACGTGATCGGGCCTAGAGGTCAGTGTGCCGGCCGGTTTATCGGAGGCTTGTTTCAGCCGCATACCGACCGGGCTGATTTGAAGTGAGATGCAGCTATGCCTCACACCCTCTCGAACCCCTGATATTCCTTGGTTTAGGCCATCGAGAATCGAATGCGTCACCTGGTGCTGATCCCTTTGCCTGGCGTTTGAATTCCTCCGGACGAGCGCGGACCAAGCATCACGATCTGGGCTCCCATCACAACACCGCAAAATCACTACAGCTCCGGGTCTGCATGTTGGTGAGAGCTAGCATGAGCCATGAAGTCGGCCCAAACCTCCCTCGTCCGGCCGGTGCACCCGCGCCAAAGAAATGAAGCTTTCGGTGTAAAACCTAAGCTCTTGGCAAGAGCTTATCCTGCTGCAGGACCCTGAATCGGGGGTAATCCGACTCTGACAGGGCCTGGACCGGTCGTTAGCAGGGGGGGCGGGATTCTCCAAACCTGAACAGGGACGCATCGTGACCACGGACGGTCCCACGCTCAACCCAGAGACTTCCGCCGCGCGCCAAGGCCTCCTACCCCAATGCGGGAAGCGTAATAGAGTTCATGTCCCATGAGGCGGGTGTCACGATGCGTCGGCTTCGCGGATGTTCGACTCCCGTTCGCCGCCTCGAATCTGCTCGGCACCATCATGTTACGTACAACCCGCGCTCCCTCCTGTGCAACGTGGCCGCGTCTGGGACTGCGAGCGGTCACAAGGCCGGGCTGCCCGCGTCCTGTGCGTCGCAAGAGTGACGATGCCTTGGCAGCGGCGAGTCAAGCATCGATGATGAGGAGTGTGCGGAGGGGGAGGAGAGGAGGGGGACTTTGGGGGGTTGAGACGGACCCCGTTGGCATGTCATGGTGCTCCGTATCTCCTTCATCCCAAAATATCCATGTCGGGCAAGGTACCTTGGAGTGCATAGCCACCCGAGATGCTAGTGGATTTAGCAGCCGATCATCACAACGAAATGACAGCATGTCACTCCAGAATCGTCATGGTCTAGATTGTTAATCATCATAGCAAAAATAAAACAAAAAGCCAGATAACGTTTCGAGACGCGAATGAACACTTCAGAGGCCCAAGAGACTGATCCACGTGATCGGACATCGGCCGGCTGCCCACCCGATGTCGGAACCTTGATGCTGTCGAAAAGGCGGGGGATCGAGGGGCCGAGTTTGCCTCTAGATAAGCCACCATGCCGCTCGTGGCATGGCACAGACATATTCACAGGCCTAAATTGGACCGACCTCCTCCCACCCCCCCTCCCTCTGCCGTATCACGGTATCAGCAAGCTCATCGGACATCGCAAGTCACTGACGGCCCTTTTCCATACATCATTTCACGTCATTCGTGTTGCGCTTTCTTGCATTTACTCCAGTTCTTCCTTGCCCCTGCATCTTTTCCCTCCCACCCTTTCCCAAAGATCAGCATGGCCGCGAACACGGCGTCCTATCTCATCGTTGGGGCTGGTGTGTTCGGGGTATCGACGGCCTATCATCTCATCCAGAAATACCCCGACGCAACGGTGACCCTGGTCGACAGGGATGCCTATGATGCGGAGGAGCGTGTGGCGGCGTCCTGGGACTGGAACAAGGTGGTGCGCGCCGACTACGACGACTTCACCTACTGCCAGCTGGCGCTGGAGGCGCAAGACATTTTCAAGACAGATCCGCTGTGGAAGCCCTTTTTCCACCAGACGGGCGTGTACTGGAACTGCCGCAGCGACTATGCGCAGAACGTCATTGAGCACCACCGCAGGCTCGGGCGCAAGGACGACATCATCGCGCTGCCGGTCGCGGAGGCGCGCAAGCTGTACAACGGCATCTTTGAGGACGCCAACTACGACGGCGTCACGGAGGTGCTCGTGAACAGGGCGAGCGGCTGGGCGGCGGCCGGCGATTGTCTGCGGGCGGTGACCCGCAAGGCCATCGAGCTCGGCGTCAAGTACGTTGCTGCCGAGACGGTGGCTCTGCAGCTGAGCCCCGACGGCGTCTGCACGGGCATCGTCACGGCGTCGGGACAGGTGCTCGGCGCTGCTCATGTGATTCTGTGCACGGGGGCCTACACGCCCAAGCTGTTGGAGTTGAGCGCTGCGAGGAGCGGTGTGACGAGTCTCCGCGCCGGTGACCGGATTCTGGCTGCTGGCATTACGACCGGCATGGCGCAGCTCGACGAGCAAGACTATAAGACATATGTGGACATGCCCGTCGGATTTCAGGGGTATACTGCCAAGCATGGTAAGAACTAACGAACCTCGTCAGGAACGGTGTGTTCACGCTGCTGACCGTCATCAAAAAGGCAAGCCATTTGTTGGCAGTCTTCCTCCTACCAAAGACAGGGAGCTCAAGTGGTGGGGACTCAAGATCTTCGCCAACACGCACGAAGTCGTTCCTGGTCGCCACGTGTCGGCACCTCCCGCAGCCAAGGACTATTCCCAGTGGAAAGTCTCGAAGCGACTGAAGGAAGATGTAGCCGATGCGCGGAACCTTTGGTATGGCGAGAAGAGCAAATCCTGGAACATGACAAAGCACAGGATCTGCTGGTAAGACGTCCCCCTTACGGTACCCAACGAGACTTCAGGTCAGCCTGCTAAGCTTTTGGGCAGGGATGCATTCACCACGAGCTCCGATTTCATCATCTCACCCCACGCTGCAGCCAAGGGGCTGTACGTTGCGACCTGCGGTTCGTTCCATGGGTTCAAGTTCTTCCCCGTGCTTGGCAAGTACATTGTGCAGATGCTCGAGGACTCGCTATCCCCTGACTTGAAGGAGAGGTGGGCGTGGGACCGGGAACGGCCTGATTCGTCAGACAACTGCGAGTATCCCAATTCGGAGATGAGTGAGCTTGTCGATCCCGTAGCGAGGTTGTAACCAGTACCTTACTCGCTCTGCATGCATTGCATTTTCCTGGTGGGGAGGGGGTGAGTGTGTTTTCAAATCATGACAGCGATATGACATTTGCATGGGAATGATGCCTTTGTCTTCTATGGGCCAGGTACGTACCTATATGAGATATGAGAAATACAGAACGGGAAAGCATTTGAGAAGAGCATCTTATACGGTTTAGGTTCCATGTGCTTCGTCTTGTTCGTCTCTGAGAAGGAGGGAGTCTGAAGGAGGGAGTCTGAAGGAGGGAGTCTGAAGGAGGGGGGATAAACGGGTGGGCACGTGACGTAACTCAGGCGTAAGTCTATAGATCCCTAGGCAGTAACTGCGTGGCCAATGAGCCCCGCGATATTAGCGAACAGCAGCCTGGGCAGTGACGACTGTGTGTCTTATCGGTAACTGCAGCAGGCACTACAGGCATTACAGGGGAGGCACCGCGGGGCATTGCGGGGTTGTGGCGGGAGCGTTACTGCCTTGGGCCCAGCGTAACCTTTCTGGGCAAGGTCGGGGTCGGTACCTACCCTTTCGTCCTAGTTTTACTTAACAAGGACATGTCCTTCCCCTCCATCTCTCGGCATCCCTCAGCGTTCACCCAGGAACTTCACCTTGGGAGGGATCCTTCGTCATGTCGCCCGAGAGAGGCACCGCGCCTGCTGCTGCTCCTCGAGGTAAACGGCGCTCCTATCATGCCTGTCTCAATTGCCGGTCAGTGGCCTCTGATTTCCACCTTATCGCCGCGGGATGCGGATCTGACAGCCCATCAGGCGCAAGAAGACCCGATGTCCGGGCGAGAAGCCGTCATGCTCGAGTTGCGTTCGCCTGAGCCAGGCCTGCTCTTATCCCCCTAACAAGCCATCGCCTGGTGGACGCTCGGTACTGATCTCACGCGGTCCCAACTGCTTGTTGTGACGTTCGACTGACAGCGGCACAGGATGAGAGGCTGCAGAGCCTCGAAGAGAAGCTGGATCTTCTCCTCAGCGGAGGAGCCCTGTACTGACCACCAACCCAAAAGCCAACGCGTTTGAAGCGGTCTGACCCGGCTCACAGGGCGAAGCATCCGAGGTACCAGGGCCAACAACAAGCAAACGAGGACGGAAGCACTTCGCCGCCCGAGGAGTCCTTCTCCGTCTCGCCGCCGCCGCGAGACGCCGCCAACTTCCCGACGACGAATCCTTTTCCTACCATGTTCGACCCGGACCTGGCCAACCTGCGGCCAGGCAGATCGGACATGGCCAACGGCATCAACCTCTATTTCAAGTTCTGTCACAGGCAGCCCATCTGGTGTTTTGAGCGTGACGAGGTCTCGGATTATGGCTCTCTGCCGGAGGAGCTCGCCTGCAGCATCCTGGCTGTGACGTCGCGCTTCTCTCAGAAATGCGATCATCTCCACCTCTACGGCAACAACGCAAAGACGCTGATCATGCTGCGCATCGCCAATGGGTCCGTTGATTTGACGACCATTGAAAGCCTCTGTCTTTTGTCCTATGCTGCATTTATAGGTATCTATCTCTGCCCTCATCTTCTTCATGGACTTCTCCTCCATGAGCGACCACTGACGATGACCAGATGGGAACGTTCATCTTGGGCAGTTTCACCTGGGCCTTGCATTCCAACTTTGTAGATCTGCCATGCTGGATACGGAGTCGGTATACCTGGTTAGAGACGCCATCACGGAGCGAAAGAAGCGGTTATTTTGGAGCCTTCAGCTTCTTGAACAGTCCTACGGCCGACAAGATGGCCTCTTGAGCGTCCCGACCGATATTTGGCAGCCGGCGTTTCACTCTACAGGCGAGAAGCAAAAAGAACCCAAGTCCAAGGTCCCGCCATTACCAAAAGACGAACTTGGAACCACGAGGCCCAGCGAGCCGGGCATCTGGAACACCAGCGTCCACCTGGGGTGGGTTTGGAGCCAGGTCAGGAAATACGTGTCCGACTGCTCCCACAACATTCTGCAGGAGCCCTGGCGACACGATTCGACCTATGCCAAAGTGCTTTCCGACTTTATGGAGACGGAGAACAGGATCCCGATGTGTCATCGATACGACTCAGTCAAGTTTTATGAGCGCAAGGTTGAGGAGCTCAAGATGAACCGCGACTATTGGGCGCCGTGGCTGAAGGAACAGTTCACGTACCACGTTATCCCCACAGTCCTCAACCATCCCTTTCTCTACATCATTGGAGCGCAGCACAACCCGAACCTGGGCATCCCCAACACCTTTTGGAGACGTTCGTCCGAGCAAGCCTTGCTTCACGCCACGTGGATTGTCCGGATGATCGACATGGTAGTCGATAAACAAGTCGCTCTGGTCGACCCGTTTTTCGGGCATGCCGCCGCCATTGCGGCAACAGTGCATCTTTATTACTGCTGCGCCGCGGCGGCCAGGTTGAAGCACAAGTCGAACACGGACTTTGCCAAGTGCAGGAGATTTCTGAAGAGCTTTATCCCTTGCTCCGCTGCCTGCGGCGCCCTCGTACGTTCATGTGGCTTCCGCATCTTTCTAGGTACTGCAACTGACACGACCTAGGACCGTGATCTTGATAGAATGACACGCATCGCAGCTGGGTCGGAAACAATGGATGTCGAAGACTGGATGCCGTCGAGAATTTATCTCAGCGTGCCGTTGATGTGGAGGATTCTGCAGTTCAACTCGACGACTGACGCCCAAGGCATCTCAACCTCTGGCCTCCTGGCCGATTCACTCACAACCGCCCTGCGGCAGGATGAAGACGACGAGAACTCTACGCTCGAGATCGTGGTGGCAACATCGCCAGAAATATCCATCAACACGGCCGACGGCGGGCAAGACTCTCCGACCTTGTCATTCAAGGCACCGGTCAACCCCGGCCTGCATCCTCCGCAGGTGGCGCCCTATGATCCGCCAACCGTGGAGCAGATTGACAGTCTTACTTTCAACACCACGCCGTGGTTGTACGCGGACTCTTCCCAGCTTTTCAGCATTGGAGACATTGGCTACAACCAATCCGAGCCGGGGAATGCATGGTGGGAGGACGAAAACTTTGACAATATCATGTTCAATCACTTTTAGCGACGGCGTTGGTTCATTTCGATTTGACTTTGAGAGATGGCATTGGGATATAGGGAGACCCAAAATCCCAATTGTGTGTACGATTAATAATTTAATCATCATTGTACGAAAGACTATGGAAATACGACCTCTCGCCTCCAAGCTGATAGATGATACACCAAAAGTCGTCCCGCAAGGTTTGTATAGCGCCGGCAGTTGACAGTCTATGTCCTAACTGAGCTGGTTGTTCCCTTTCGAGATAACAGTGGCGTGTTGGAACACGTCCAATATCGACTTGTTCTCTCATTGAAAATCACACTTCTCAAAGCCCCGTCACTGTAACACTGTGTTATTATACTCATTCCTGAGCAGACTACAACGGGTCGCCAGATATAGTGAGGTGCCATGGTGCCTTTCCGCGTCACATTCATCAACCGTTCCTCTCCACCCGAGTCCCCCATCGTGACCCTCAGTCATGCCCCCTCTCTCGACGCCCAAGGCCATGTCATACCTGCCGACTCATACCATCGTGGCCCCAACATGTGCCGGATGCCGACACCGGCGCGGGCCACGACTGACGCATGCATCAGAACGACGCATCGTGATGCACACACGTCGGCGTCTCGCCGCGCCAGATAGGAACGCCCCACTACGACACACACCTCGTGGGTACCGATCCCAGCTGATCCTGATAAGGGTCTCGACCGCGAACGCGGGGTACATGGCCAGGGTTAGTAGGGGGGGCTTGCTTGCACCACGAGGACACACCCGTTTCCCCTCTGGAGGGGAGGGAGGGGTCAGCGGCCGCGACGCCTCGCGCTCGCCAGACGCCGAGATTGATGCCCAAGTGTAATGTCAGAGCGGCGCTGGCGGCGGCGGCGAGGGGGGCAGGGGGGCGAGGACCACGTCTCCCTTGCAACAGAGAGTGAGGCGTAGCGTTGACCGAATCTGGTATAACTGAAGCGGAGCGTGGTGATAGAGAAGACAAACCGAAAGTGTTGTCGTTTGTTGTGATGGGTAAATCACGCCGGGGGGGGGGGGGGGGGGGGGGACGGGCGAGGCGGCGTGTGAAGCCGATCACGTGACCGGAGTCGAGGCGATACGAAACGACGTGCCTTTCGACGGCCTTTGTGCCCGAGCGAGACGTTTGCCTACTACCCAACCCGTGGCCTGGCAATCAGCGACGCGGGGGGCGGCTCTGCTGTCTAGTGCGGTACGCGGATGAAGTCACTGGGCGGGCGGGTAGTGTTTGATGGCGGGGTTCTCGATGGACTGATGATGCTCGGATTACTATAAGTCAAATCCTCATACGTTGAGGAGGAGGATGAGAATGATTTACCTGCCCCCTTTCTCTAATGAACCAATAGCTTAACCCATCTCTTTCTAAATCGTAGAAACTTGAGCCCCCTTTTGCGATTCTCCCGTTCACGCATTTGACCGCGGCTGACCGGACCATGGCCACCCCGCGCGTCGTCATCATCGGCGCTGGCATCGTCGGCACCAACATTGCCGACGAGCTGGTCGCGCGCGGATGGACCAACATCACCGTCGTCGAGCAGGGCCCGCTGCAGATGCCGGGAGGCTCGACATCGCACGCGCCAGGCCTCGTGTTCCAGACGAATCCGTCCAAGACGCTGACCTCGTTCGCCAGCTACACCGTCGAGAAGCTGCTCTCGATCGGCTGCTTCAACCAGGTCGGCGGCCTCGAAGTGGCCGAGACGCCGGAGAGGCTCGAGGACCTGAAGCGGAAACACGGCTACGCGTCGTCCTGGGGCATCGAGTCGAGCCTCATCAGCGCCGAGGCGTGCTGCAGGCTGTACCCGCTGCTGAGCAAGGACGTCGTCCTCGGCGGCCTGCACATCCCCTCTGATGGGCTGGCTCTGGCCGCCAAGGCTGTGCAGGTTCTCATTGAGCGCACGCGCAAGGCGGGCGTCACGTATCTGGGCATGACGCCGGTGACGGGGTTTGAACGCAGCGACGGCCGCGTCACGGGCGTCATCACAAAGAGCAGCGGCACCATCCCCGCCGACATTGTCATCTCGTGCGCCGGCCTCTGGGGCGTCGAAGTCGGCGCCATGGTCGACCTGCCCATTCCCCTGCAGCCAGTGGCACACCAGTACGCCAAGACGACGGCCGTGCCGGCGCTCAAGGCCAAGAACCCGGCGCCCAACAGCGCGAGCCTGCCCATCCTGCGCCACCAGGACCGCGACTTGTACTACCGCGAGCACGGCGATCACATGGGCATCGGATTCTACGGCCACCGTCCCCTCCCAGTCGTCGCGGCCTCGCTGGGCGAGACCCGAGCCAACGTCTCCGAGCACGACATGCCATCGCGCCTCGACTTCACCCCCGAGGATTTTGATCCCGCCTGGACGCTGAGCCAAACGCTCCTCCCAGCGCTGCGAGAGACAGAGATCGCCCACGGCTTCAACGGCATCATGTCCTTCACGCCCGACGGCGGCCCGCTCATCGGGCGCGCGCCTGCGCTTGAGGGCTTCTTCGTCGCCGAGGCCGTGTGGGTGACGCACTCAGCCGGCGTCGCGCGCGCCGTGGCGCAGCTGCTGACGACGGGCCGCGCCGACGCCGACCTCGCCGACTGCGACCTTGCGCGCTTTGAGCGCGTCCAGCTGACACCGGCCTACGTCCGCGAGACGGGCCAGCAGAATTTCGTCGAGGTCTACGACATTCTGCACCCGCTGCAGCCGCGCGACGCGCCGCGGAACCTCCGCGTGAGCCCGTTCCACGCGCGCCACGAGGACCTCGGCGCCTACTTTCTCGAGGCCGGCGGCTGGGAGCGCCCGCACTGGTTCGAGGCCAATGCGACGTTGCTGCGGGAGCTGCCGGCGGCGTGGCGCCCGCGGGAGCGCGACGCGTGGGCGGCGCGGTACGACTCGCCCATCACCGCCGTCGAGGCCTGGAAGACGCGGACGGCCGCCGCCATGTACGATCTGACGCCGATCCGGCGGCTCGAGATGTCGGGCCTCGGGATCGTCGACCTGCTGCAGAAGCTGACGACGAGCAACGTCGCGAAGGAGGTCGGCAGGCGTCACGTTTTGTACTGCTCCTAGTTTCTAGTGTCGGAGTCGGCGCAGACATATAGTGGCGCCGCGTGCAGTGCGACATCTTCTAGTCCGCAGACAGATGGCGAGTCAGTGACGCGTATCTCATGGAGAGTGCGCGGGCGACA
>NW_009276929.1:284038-310712 GCF_000150675.1 Verticillium dahliae VdLs.17
GGCCCTCAGACGGCTCTCGGCTGTGAAGCCATCTCGGCGTCTGCGTTGCTTCACTGTCGATGATGGACAGTCGGTGGTCCTGGGAAAGGAACCGGTCTATGTTGGCGGGAAAGTGGCCGGCTATGTGACGAACGCGGCTTTTGGGTTCACCGTCGGGAAGCCCATCGCGTTTGGCTACCTGCCGATCGAGGTGAACGTCGGGGACGGCGTGGAGATTGAGTATTTTGGGCGTCGAATCAAGGCCACAGTCGTGGCGGAACCCTTGCATCAGCAAGGTGCGATCAGGACGGAAACCGCGTTGCAGAGAGACGAACAGGCTCGGCCCGTGCTGAGGTCTCGATTATGATTTTCATTACTAGCATGAGTAAGTACAATGGCAGCCCGTACCCAACGTAGGCCAGGCACATAATGTATCTCGGAGCCTTGTGTGTGTTTGATAGGATCAGAAATGAGCGTGGCTTGCTTGGACACTTCAACGTCAACAATCGAGACAATTCATAATACACCTCTCTGCGTCATCTTGGAGGACGCAAAAGAGACACCTCTCTGGTCAAGTCATCTCTCACGTCGGCCAAGCACCCTCGATCCATTCCAGGGACGGGTGCGTGTTGCCCAACTGCAAAAGCAGGTCCTCCTCGCCCAGCGTATTGATGTGCGACATGGGATCGTACCCGTGTGGCTGGCCACCGTAGGCCATGCTCATGTCGCCTCCCGTAAAGATGGGCACCGTCGGCTCAACGCCTCCCATCATGACGTTGTTCTCGTTCCCCATAGGACCAGGTGGCTTCCGGAACATATTCGCCAGTATGTGCATCCCCTCGCCTCGGTCTTGCTGTGGCCGCCCCGGCTTCTGCTGCTGAGGCTGTTGCTGGGCACCCGTCTCAGGCGAGGCGGCGGGGCTTTCCTTTTCCACGAGCGGTCTGCAGAGGGTAACAAACTTCTCGAACAGTCGACAGACACCGGCAATGGCACCATCAATGAGCGAAAAGTCTGTAAGGTTTTGTGTTGTTTCAACGAGGAGTTGGAAGTCTTGTGGGCCCGGGACGTTGACGACGTGGCAAAAGAGTATGAAGAATGGGTATAGGGGGTGACAGAGCAAGATCCTGATTCATGTCAGCATGGAGGGCTACTGATTTGGGCAACGGCAAGAGATGCTAACCATGTTATGGATGCTTTCAAAGTGTCCACTTTGGTCAGCGCTTTCGATGTGCGGAGGAGTTCGTTCAGCAACGAAAGCGCAAGTCGAGCATGTCCCATCATCTGGTCAAGGAGACTACAGTCTTCCGAGAGGCCTGGATGTAATCGGAAGATGGCCGTCATGATTGAGTGATACACAAAATCGGCGCCGATCCATTCAGCAGCAAGATAGGCGTCCTGATCGTTGAGAGGTTTTGACCGGAACTAGACAGTGTCAGTGCTTGCGTGTAACATGATATTCTGTGCAACGAAAGCACAGCGCGCACTCACATGGCGAATCTTCTCACCAATGGGCCACATTTTCTGCTGAAGGCTCTGCACAACATCCATCTGCCGGTTGACCTCAGGACGGCGCTGCCTGCCCTTGATGATTTCGTCTGATACCAGCGCAAACTCGAGATAGACGTCGGGTAATGCAGTGTACGGGCGGGAAGGGTCGAAAGGTGTGACCATGGCCACGTTTAGGTTGATGTCGGGTAAAGCCGAGACACGATTCATGGTGAGAGAGAGCGACTTGTCGAACATGAAGCATAGCGTTAGGCAGTACCGCGCGGCAGTTGCTTCTGCGCTGTTCGCAGTCGTGGCCAGGTTGGTGAAATAGCGCCCACCGAGGGCAACACACACTCGCGATGCTGCTGAGCTTAGGTTCCAGCTTTTCTCCACCCTTCCGGTGTGAATCATGAACATGGTCTAGTCGTGTCAGTCCTCCTGATGCCCCTGACTCAAAAGAAGGCAAAGGAAAAACATACCCCAGAGAGTAACGCCTGGAACAACGAGAGGCTTGGCACGTCGAGTACACCGATGGAATGGACAGCGGCAAGGAGATTCGCCTCGTAGTGTTCTCGCCTTCGAATGAGGTGTTGCTTCATGGCCGGACTAATGGTGCCGGATATTGTCGCGTGGAGATAAAGCCAGGCGGCGTAGTTGAGATTAACCATGTAGTGTAGTCGAGCGGGACTCTTGGCTGTGCCTTCGATCAGAGCAATTCCTTGCTTCTCAATCGTCTCTCGCGATACCATGTCCAAAATGTAGGACAGCCCGACGCTTTGATGTTGCGTGGGCGCTGTTCACGGTCACTCAGTCACCAATTCCTGGTAGACAGAACAGTTAGTAGAGGAACGTACCGTCGAGAATAAAATGCAGAACTTCTGCCGAGGGATACATGGACTCGTCATCAAGGTCCAGTCCGCTGTAGATCTCGGCCTCGGGGTCAATCTGCGGTGTCGTCGTCGATGGCTGATTTGAGAGGGCGACGGCAGCTTTCAGCACCTCCCGCCTCCCTACATCCATGCCCTTGCCGGCCAGCAGCTCAAACTCCAGCATGGTCTGCGCCTGCGCGCCGGCACCATGCGAATGCGCCCTCATGATATCGGGTCTCGGCGTTCGCGCCGGACGGTGCTCATACTCCTGCTTGAGGAGTCCCTGGCGAAAAGGTTTCCTCGTGCTTACGGTCGGCGAGAAGCCTGACGACTGGGACGCATGGTCCTTGCTGCTGGAGGCATCCGGCTGATTCGCATCCCTCGGGGCCTCGACGGCGTTAGGCCATGAGGTCTCGCTCTGGCGGTCGCCGTCTGGTCGTGCAAAGGTGGGCACGCCAAGCGTCTTCGCATTTGCGGCGCCGGCGAGCTGGCTCGCATGCCGCACGGCAGCGGCTATCTTGCGTCTGTTGGGTTGGTCCAGGGTGTGAGCCGATGAGCAGCAGATAGGGCGTCGGGTGCCATGCGATGATGAACTGGATGCCTATCTTGGCAAACGGGAAACGTTACCTCTCATAGTCTGGGTTGCCTCGCCTTTTGGGCCGCGCCCGGATGCAGGCGGCTGACAGAGACACGCAGTGTGAGCACGGGTCTGATCGGTCGCACTTGATCTGGAAAGGCAGTGTCAGTCTCTCGCAGGCTGGCTATTCCGGGGGATCCGTCGACACGACTGCATCGTGGGGGAGGTGGTGTGTTGGTGTTGGTGTTGGTGTTGGTGTTGGTGTTTGCCTCTTTGTCACTCACCTTTTTCGCGAAGCACAAGTCGCACTGCATACGCCAGTATCAATCCATCGTCAGCACTCCGTCCCACTCGATCAAGCAGGAAATGGACCGTTCCCCAATGGATGGATGGATGCAACTCACAGCCCGGTTCCGCGGTGCCGGGATCTCAAAGGCCTCTTCGGGTTGGCTCATGTCGTAAAAGCAAGGGCAGGCAGATCAGGTGGTCAGATCGGACGGGTGGGCAGCCAGCACAGGCACCTCCTCACGCTCTCTCCTCTGTGCGTCTCTCTGCCTGGGTCTGCCTCTGTCTGCAGCCTCTGTCTGCCTGTCTCGCTCGCTCACTCTTTGCTTACAGATCCCTTACCTCACCTCACTGAGGAGGAGTAAATGACCTATCTGACGGTGCGATGCATGCAATAGGTAGAAGGACCAACACGTGGGTGGCCCCCGGAATCCGGAAATCTGGAAAATGGGAGGAGGCGTCTCTGTTCTGGACCTGGTTGGGGAGGACTTCGGGAGCTTATGAGCAGGGAATTCGGCCGAGTCATAAGCAAATGGCCCACTGTCCCGATCATTAGTCAGGCGCCGCCCGCATCAAGGTGGTTGCATCCAAGTGCCGCCCTAGCGCGAACCAGCGGCCTCAGCAGGAGCACCCTAGCCTCCAACTGCCCTAGCACCTCCCTCACGCACCTCGACACTGAGCAGCACCTTCCGAGGGCCTGGGTGCGTAAGGTGTCGCCTGCCTACCTAGTCCGGGCGATACCAGTGCACCTTCCGCAGCATGTCTGGCACCTGCCAGCCGAGGTAGCCACCTTAGCAACCACCTACCGTGCCCTCTCCAGAGGCAGCAACATGTCCATCGGCCCCTGACAAATCGCCCAGGAAGGAAAGGGGCAGGGAAGGCAAGGCAAGCACGCAGCTGTCAGCTCCACCGCGACACGCCTGCCTGGGATCAGAGCTTCGGCGTTAGCCCCTGCGGAGAATCAATCACTGGTCGGAACAAAATGATCGGCACTAAAACAGCAGAGAAACCCACCTGGCAGTCTTGACCCCCTCTTGGAGCATGGGCAACTTTGTGCCTCTCACTCACGCATACCCTGTCCGCTCTCCAACCCCTTTTCGTCTCGTTGCTTGGCGGTCCCAACGGTCATCTCTCCCAACGTGGCAGTAGGGCGGAGACCATGGGGGGAGGGGGCTCAGAACGGCCAAGTCAAACGTGGCTGTCGATCAGAGTGGACGCAAAGCAGCAGGCCTGAACCGGCAGGTGTTATGGAGTCGGCGTTAGCGAATGCGAATGTTGTGGGCACGGATTCACAAACGGCCCTCCTCGATCTGCATCTCGATAACGCAGCAGAGAGCATGGGAAAAGGCCTCCCCAGATGCATTTAGCGTTGGCGTGCGGGTTGACTAGCCCCTCCGGGATCGTGCCCTTGCTTGCAGTCGCCGCCAGCGCACTCTGCTGAACGGAGGATGCCGTACATGGGTGAGGCGCAGCACGGAGAGCGATGGGAGTGTTGCCCTGTACAGCTCCCATGGCCGAAATGTCCCTTGGCCCATCATGGATGGCGTCGTTGAAGTTCTGATCGCCCTAATGGAGGGGCGTACGTGATTACGGCCCGTCATGAGATAGAGTTAATCTTGCTAGCAGTCAGGCCGGCCCCACGGGATCGAGAAGGCACCCGGCGAACCCGCTTCTCGATCCCACAAACTGCACCATTAGGGCCATGGCGTTGTGCGGCTGACCTATACGGGTGTTAATAATCGATGGCACGGCCAGTGTCTTGGAGGGGCGCAAAACCATCGGGATACTAATCGGAACCGGCGGTCCCTTTCAGCTGGAGTGCTCCCGGCTCACTCAGAGACACAACCTAGCCAGGTCTTCACAATATCCAGTGAGCTGTGGGATTCCAAAGAACAGCGAGCTGTCGGATGAACGTGACCCGGAACAGTTGATCTACAGATATGCAGCAAGTGGTTTGGAGGTCAAGTCAGCCAGCCCTTGAAGCTCGGGGAACTTCGTCTCATTGTTCCTTGAGGCAAGGGAATAGAGTTACCGTCGATCTGCAGAAAACGACAAGAGCTGCATAACAGCAAGGGTCTCAACATGCCGCGACCGGACGGATTCACGCGTACATCCATGGCCACGCGGATGACGCCTCTCCGAAAATGTCAGAGATGCCATTGCCAGATCTGTGATCATTATTACTCGCGCACATCACGGGGCGGGTGAGCCATGCCCTAAAAGGCAGCTTGCTTGTAAGCTGCTCAACAAAAAAGACCTGGGTCATTGGCTCATTCACGCCAAAACCATTACCCGGCGCGTGGCAGATCCTGGCCTTATGGTTTCATAGAGATGTGCTCCTCTGCAAGTGGTGCCTGACTTTGTTGTCTGAAGACGGCAGTTGACATGATCCCAACCCGAGAATAGTTTCAGCGCGGCTTGCTGAAAGAACCGAGTCTCATAGGGTGCCATACCTATCTGTGAATCGTACTGGTGAGTCGGGCAAAAGGCGTAGGGCCACCGACTCGCCAAGTGGTCTAGTGGTCTAGCACCGTGCCACTCAGGGGTTTGCCTCTGGGACCTCGTTCAACGTGGTTTTCGTCGAGCGCGGAGATTCCCGCATGCATAGCGAGGCAATTGGTTCGGCAAAGGCATTTTTTTCGTACAAAAAAGCTCTTGCTAATTCTATCAAAGTCTCCATATGGTGAAGTGACCAATTTTTCTCATGCATACATTGTCGTGTTAATTCTCGCTGACAGCTGGCAGATGTCTAGAAGATCTCCCGATCATCATACGCCCGAACACTCTCCAGGTAGCGCGTCACCTCGCCATAATCTTTACATACTATTGTATCGTTAGCTTGGGCCTCAGCCAGTATCGGCTGCCTGGAACTCACCATGCTTCGAATCCCAACCGTCGGATCCGCCGTTGTGGTCTGGAAATGTGGTTTCCAGACCCTCCAATGCCGTGTCGGCAGAGCACATGATGGTCTGTCGCAGATATGCGAAGCAGTGGATCATGTGCCAGTGGTGGTCCTCGGGGAGCTCATGCTCCGACTTGAGGCCTGAGTATGTCTGTACCACAGCAAACTACAGAGGGTTAGCACGTCTAAGCTTCTCGGGATCAACCCCGGGGTCTTCGTGAGCCTACCAAGCAGTGGAGCTGATGCGTGATGGATGTCGTGAAGACCGTCTTGCCGGGCCAGATGATGGGTGTCGGCAAGTCATGGTACTTGTGTGTGTCATTAACCCATTGGAAGCCCATGCCGACTGTCCTCAATTAGTTGATCGACCCTCATCACGATATTTGATGACACTCACTCGGCATAAGTTCGTTCCAGTTGTGCAGCGTCTCGTTGGTAAAGAAGAGCGACGTATCGTTTGGCGCGTATTTCCCGTCATAGTCCGGCTCAAAGACCTTGATCTGCTGGGAGACTTGCTTCCTGTCAGCACCGTTCCGTTCAACCCTCGTCTTTGCGCGCCCCAGGCGAACACTCACACCGCGGCCCCACGCCTGTTAGATCGCCACCGAAATCCCACATGTTGACCCGCGGCTCGCGCGTCATCTGCCGGACGAGCAGCCCGAGATTCGCCAGCAGCAGCAACGTGTTGACGACGCCGCTGAGCGCGCCGAGCCTCTGCCTCCACCTCCCCCCCTGCCTCTCGGGCCTCGTCCTCTCGAGCGCCTTCGCGGCGTAGCAGTTCCTGCACGGCTTCTCGTCGCCGATCAGCGACTCCTCGACCTCGGTGCTGCTCCTGTCGTCGCTGTGGTCTTCGAACTGCACCGTCTCGTAGCCTGTGTCCTTGGCCATCATGTCGGGCGAGCTTCGGAAGGAGGGCATTTGCGTCGACTGTATTTCGTATTTTTTTTCCTTCTCTTTTTTCCCCCTTCTCTTTGTCGTTGAAAGACTTTTTCCGGTACGTCGAAGAATGATGAGCTGCACATGGTTCACGAGCGGCCCAGGGAAAGCGGGCGATCCATCTTTTAATCGGAACGTGGAGACGCACGGGCTGTCGTTTCATCGTGGCCGAATGTCCGTCCGTCTTGGTGATGCGAAACACGCCCCTTTTGGCAGGGAGGGTTTGGGAACCGTCTGAGGTTTTGGTTAGCTCCCGTCGTTTGTGCCGCATTGCCGGCCTGTGATGCTTCTTGTGGGTAGGTATTTACCCATGTAAGACCGTGTCAAAGTAACTTATCTACCTAGGCACGGGGTGGAAGAAAACCGCACTCCAAGTCCGCGAAACAACAGATATCATCCAGACAGACCCCTAACTTCGTATCTCGATTTATTGCTCTGAAATTCTACCCACTAGATAATCGGCGACAACTCTTGGAAGATTCTGCTCTATTAGTTTTGGGCCGATGCAAAGTATAGTACATGTACAAGGGTCCAAATTGAACGCATCTTTCAGGGATGTAGCTTTGTTTTATCGGCCCCTTGCGAGATAGGTAGAGTAGGAGCTCAAATATCACCCGGCACGCCGCTCAATGCATCCTCGCTAGCCGCACCTGGACAGCGCCGGAATACAGACCTTCAGCCCTACACATGCTGCCCCGAACCAGCAGCTTGTCTCATCCCCGCTGGCCGGCCGGCTGGGCTTGGCTTAGTAAGGCCCGTCCCGCCTGGGAGATCTGCTCCCCTCCGCCGATCGTCTCCCCGATCGTCTCCTCCACTCCACTTTTCGCGGGACCAGACAAGCAGCTTCAAAATTCAACCAACAAAATCTCCTTCACCCCCCCAAAAGAAAAAAAGGGCCTGAATCTCAGGTCCGAGGGTTGTAACCCCGCCCTCCTATCAAAATGGCATCAACTGCGACAAACCCACAGGCAGGCCAGGCCGCAGCCTCCAAGCCGCCCCAGCTGCCGCCAAACGTAACCATCTTCTCGCCCAGGGCCCCGTCCGCCGCGGACGCCCTCCTTAGCGGCCGCATCTTTACGCGCCTCACCACCACGGCCGCCACGACCTCAGCACAACTGGCCGCCGTGCTGAGGAAGATACAGACGCCGCCCGGGACAGCGGGCGAGTCGTTCTGCCTTGCGTATAACGGCGGGATCTTGATCTTTGACGGCGGCGACGCGGAGCCACAGGAGGAGGAGGAGGAGGAGGAGGAGAAGGGAGAGGACGAAGAGCTGCTGGATGCGCACCATGAGCATTTTCGCGCCGTGTGCTTGGCGCTCAAGGACGAGGATGTCGATCTCGACGTGTCGGGATGCGTGTTTGACGCAAAGAGTGTTCTGCAGGCGGGGTTCCAGCTTGATGCACTGAGTCCCGAGACGGTGCTGGTGATTGATCTGGTGGATAATGACGATGACGATGACGACGCGGAAGACGACGACGATGAAGAGGTGACTGAAGAAAGCCTGGGGGCTCTGGGGATGACGTCCTGAGCGTTGGCGCAGGAGATGAGATCTTAGCAATGCTGTCATCAGCCTGGTCGTTCACTGTTGTGGTGTTTGCATAGCCTCTCGGATAGTATTAGCATGCGCATGGCAATATTCTTCTCCTAGCCAGTCTCTGAGCAGTCTACCGGTGAACAGCAGACGTGAGACGACAACAAAAAAGCACGTTTCATCCATCCATTCGCCGTTTTCGTCCCTCCTAGACTCGCCATCAACCTGCCTGGCGATCAACAGTCCGGCACACTGACGGGAATGTTAAATGGAACGCTCGTGGCGAGCCCACTAAGACTGGTCTCCTTGAACTCATTCCTCATGCCCTCCGCAGTGACCCTCATGGCCCGAATCGCATCGTCGAGACTAACTCTCTGCGACCCGGTCCCACTGAGAGCCAGGTTTGCGCTCGAGATGGCCTTGATAGCTCCCAGCGCGTTTCTCTCGATGCATGGCGCCTGCACCAGTCCACCAATGGGGTCACACGTCAGGCCGAGATTGTGCTCAATGCCGATTTCTGCAGCTTGCTCAATCACATGCGGACTGCCGCCCATGCAGGCGGCGAAACCTGCGGCGGCCATGGAGCACGCGACGCCGACTTCGGCCATGCACCCACCCTCGGCGGCGGAAATGGTGGCGCCGCGCTTGTAGAGCATACCGATGGCCGACGCAGTCAGGAGGAACGTCAGGATGTCGCGCTCCGGATCGTCGCTGACGAATTCGATTGTGTACTTAAGAACAGAGGGAATGATGCCGGCCGCTCCATTGGTCGGGGCCGTCACGATACGGCCGCCGCCGGCGTTGGTCTCATTAACCGCTGACCAGTGTTAGGGCTGACACTTCTTGCTTCCAAACATAGGGGAACATACCAATGGCATAGACGGATAAATGGTCCATGGCTGGGAATGCTGTCCGTCGTGAGGGAGAAGGTGACACTGGGTGGAAGAAAGACCCGTGAACCTTGGCCGGGGTTCGTGGCCCCTTGATCTCGGGCCTCACCAAACTCTTTTGCGGCTTCGCTGGCGACTCCGAGGCATTGACCGTGGTGCTGTCGGCATGGCTCGCGGATGCCTTGCTGTTGTTGTTGGCCTGTGTATGTGATGGGTAGAGACCCCTCGTCAGCCGCCTGTAAAGAGCGGGCGCCCTGCGGTGAAGCTTGAGGGATCCCGGAAGCACCGAGTCCAGCGGTGCCTGGACACCTTCAAGGATGCTGTTGTCCATGGTCTCCCAGATGCGATAGACCTTTTCGAGGATCTCTTGATCGGTATAGCCATGGCTCTTCTCGTTTTCGTAGACGAGCTGCGCAATGGTAAGGTTGTGCTTTTCGCACAAGGCCAGCAGGCTCTCGGCGTCACGGAAGGGGTACCGCGGCTGCTGCTGCTGTCCCGAGCCTTCGGTCTGTTGCTCGGTCTGCTGAAGCGCCAGGGCTTCGTCAGAGGTTGCTGTCTGTTCCTGGCCAATCTGCGCCGGTGGGGTGGCCGAGTCGCTCGGCTCGACTGGTGGCTCGACGAGCTTGACTTCGGGTCCGGTTTTGCGGTCACCTGCTGCGTCGGAACGTCGAATCTCCTTGTAGTACATGTTTTCCGCCAGATCAGACGGGTGGCCAGCCTCTGCGGGCCCGTTGGGATCGACGAGGGCCCCGTGATCCGAAGATGATGGCGCAGCCGAGGTCGGGTTGATGGACATGGCGCCGTTGACAACAAAGCCACCGCCGACGCTGAAGAGGTCGTTTGTGGCGATCATGTAGCCCTCCTTGTCGAAGACCATGAAACGCATGCCGTTGCTGTGCATCGGGAGCTTCTTCCCCCATTCCCAGATAAAGTCGCGCTCGTAGTCAAAGGCAATCTTCTTGCCTTCACTGCCGAGCAGGCCATGGCCAAGAATGAGCTCCTTTTCCTCTTTAATCTTGGTGAACCTCTCGGGGACGTAGTCCG
The DNA here is from genome assembly GCF_000150675.1 of Verticillium dahliae VdLs.17. Lineage (NCBI taxonomy): Eukaryota > Fungi > Ascomycota > Sordariomycetes > Glomerellales > Plectosphaerellaceae > Verticillium > Verticillium dahliae. The sequence goes on from NW_009276929.1 coordinate 294,541, forward strand.
TATCGACGCTCTCGACGTCTGCGCTCTCGAGGCCGAGCAAAAGAGCGGACGGCGTCATGTGACCCTCCCCAGTGAGGGCAAGGCTTCCGTAGATGGAAATGCGAATCCTGTGGACCTTGTCAAGGAAGCCTGCTTCGATGAGATCTGCGACGAAAATGTTGCCCGCACGCATGGGGTCCGACAGTATGAGAGGACGACGGTCCGATGCCAAATGGAGAAGAGGGTCAAAGGTCGAGATGACGGCATGCTCGTGATCTCTCTCGCTGTACGAGCCACGTTCCTCGTCGTCGCCATCCTGGGTGCCGGTGCTGAACAAACGCGCTCCGCGGCCGTAGTGTGCTGTCGTCTGGCGGCTGAGGGGCCGGGTCAGGTGTCCAAGATGATCCCTTGTCCGTGAGACGGGCGCGAGACCCCTGGCGCGACACACTGGCGCGCTCCTGAGGGCGCGGAGCAGCTGCACCTGTCGAAGGGCAACAGAGGAACGCATGGCGAGAGGGAAACGAGGAGAGAAATCAATGTCGAGAGGGAGCAGAGCTCACCGGTTCTCGTCACTGTGAAATGCCCTGAGGAAGGAGCTGTTGGCAACGCGCCTGCACATGTCAGGTACCTGAATCTATATGTCATACACCGCCAATCAATGGATGGGAAGTTCAGGGACAGAAGAAACGGGCAAGCTGCGATAGGGCGCTGCTTGGGGATTGGTGGAGCCCCTGTGCTTCCCCAGATAAGCATTGCGCCTTACAACTGCCGACGATATCCGGATACGGTTCTGTTGAGGGCGCAGGGAACATTCGAAGCATGATATCAACATCTTGGGTCGGTTATATGTCTAGGCAGCCCGGCTGGCTTCAATGGCCGAATGATTTCTTTTCTTTTCCTGTTCTTGTTTTCCACCTTTTCGTCACCAGAAGCAGCACACCGACAGCGCCTGCTTCGATGCACAATCCTTCTCTAGGTACGTACCTACCTAAGGTAGGTGGGTAGGGACGTACCTTCCATGCCAGGCAGCTGCAGCCTCCACGATGAATCACGCATGACCCCTGAGTCACAGAAGCCACGACCCTGTTGACACTGGCTACAGCGCATCAGCCCCTGGAAGCCCTCCATGGCCACAGCACGTGCAGCGCCCAGGGCTCACGAGATAACCTGCCCATGAACACCACACTGAATCAAATACCCGAAAAGAATCCCAACAGCATCCTGCCCCCCAAGCCTCCTTCAAACCACATCCTGTGCACAGCAGCCGTCAGGGCACTCAAACTTTGACCTTCTCCCCCACAACAGGTGTCAGCTTGATCTCCAGGGGCGGCTTGTTCCACAGCGAATACGCCTTTTGCGTCTCCAGCCACCCCTCGCTCTGCGGCGCCAGCTCGAGGTCAAAGTCGTAAAGCACCCTCGCCAGGATGAGTCGCATCTCGGCGTAGGCAAGACTGTTCGAACACGATCAGCTACCCGGCTCAGAAGAAAAAAAGAAGAGAGTAAAAAAAAGAATGGCCGCGGTATGACTCACTTCCTGCCAATGCAGTTCCTCGGACCAACGCTGAACGGCTGGAGCGCCTCGAACTTGTTGCCCTTGGCCGCGGCCTCCTCCTCGCTGTCGAGGAACCGCTCCGGCCGGAACGTCCAGGGGTCGGCCCAGTTGTCGGTCGAGTGGTTCGCAGACCACTGCTGCACCTCGACCAGCGTCTACACAGCCCGTCAGCAAACCGAGTCCACGTCCGACACAACACTAGGTCAAAAATGCTCACCCCGACGGGCACATAGTGGCCCGCGATCGTCTGGCCGCCCGGCGGCACCCTCCGCACGAGGTTGGACGTGACGGGCGGGTAGCAGCGGAACGACTCGTTGAGCACGGCCAGCATGTACGACAGGCCGCCGACGGAGGACAGGTTGATGTCGTCGGCCGAGGCAAAGGTCTCGCGGACCTCCTTGGCCACCCTGTCGAGCACGCGTCGGTTCGAGACGAGCAGGTACGTGGCGCCCGAGAGCAGCGTCGCCGTCGTCTCGGAGCCCGCGACGACGAGCAGCGACGCGTTGCCGGCCAGGTGGGCAAACGTCAGCCCCAGCTCGTCGCGCTTGCGCAGCACGCCCTCGAAGAGGTCGGCGCGACCCGGCTGGGCCGCCAGGCGCGACGCGAGGCGCGCGTCCGTGTAGGCCGACAGCGTCTTGACCGAGGTCGCGAGCGCGAGGAGCATGACGAGCTCGACCAGCTCGCCGAACCCGAGGTAGATGAGGCCGATGAGGAAGGCGCCCTGGTGCACGGCCGACAGGATGGCGTCGACCCACGGGTGCTGCTTGTTGGCCTCGAGGCAGCCGAAGCTCTCGCCAAAGACGAGGTCGCCGATGGCGTCAAACGTCGTCCAGTTGTAGTAGTTCTTCAGGTCGACGACGGCTGCCGTGCCCCCGGCCGCCGCCCCGCAGAGGCCGTGGAGCCGCAGCAGCAGGAGGTCGACGTAGCGCCCGATGATGGGCTCCTGCTCGCGCATGGCCTTGTCGCTGAAGCCGTGCGCCAGGCTGCGGCGCAGGCCGCGGTGGTCCTCGACGGTCGACGAGATGATGTTGTGCGGGATGCGGCGCGACACGTGGTAGAACATGGTTGCCTTGGGCAGCTCCGGCATGTCGGACGCGGCGCCGATGCGGTGGCCATAGATGTCCTTGAAGGCCTGGGGGTCCGTGAAGGACAGGTGATGGGGTGCGATGCGGACGACGGGGCCATACTTTTCATGGAGGCGCTGCGTGTGGAAGGCGAGGGTGCCGCCAGTCTGATGCAGGAACCAGGGGATCTTGGACGCGCCTTGGAGAAAGGGGCCCGGGTAATGCCGGAGGGGATGGAAGAAGACGTTGTACGTCGTGGACAGGGCCTGATAGACGACAAGCTGCATGCCGCACCGTCAGTATCGGAACCAGAAGTCATACGTGGAGACGTTATAAACCAGTACGGCATACCAGTCCTAGAACCGCGCCCGCCAGCTTCACATAGCTGGCGGCAGCAATGGCGCTCACAATATTTTGCACGTGAAGACCCATGATGGCGAGACGATGAGACTGAGACTGCTCGGGTGAGACTACTCAGAAGCCTCAACCCCCTAAGGGAAGGGGACGTCTCTTTTTATTACGAACTGCTCTTCGTCCCATCAACTTCCCCGGTACGTACGTACAACCAGCACGATATCCATTGCTGTGCAATGGCGTCCAATGACAGCTGGCCAATGCAAGGCAGCCCCCGTTCAAGTGCCGTGCGCGGGGGAGGCCACGGGCGCGCAACGTCATGTTGCAACGGCCGCCTCATCAGGCATGGCCGCCAGGCGGATCGACACCCCAAAACAGCTCCATGCGCGTGAGTCGTGCAGTGAAAACAAGAGGCAGTGTGCGCAGATTGCCCCCTTTGGCCCCTCAAGTTTGCCCATCCATGTATTCAAAGAGGGGATCTGCGCTCTCTTGACGGGCCACTTCAAGACTCCGAAAGCGAGACCGAAGTTGTTTCGGTTCACTTTACGGGGGTGGAGCATGTCGCGTCGGTCGTCTTCTGCTCGGGTCTCACCTCGATCCTGTACAGAGTCTGGGAAACGAACGTCGTGTCTCGGTCATTTATGTAGCCAAGGCGTATATCATCCGAGAACCCCACGTTTCCACGCCTTGAGAAGTACCGGTAGATCTTCCTTGTGAGGCAGCAAATCCGACATACTGTCATCCCCATCCCATACTGCGCCAGTCCCAGTCCCCCCGAGTTGCGCCCACACCATGCGTATTCGTATCATCCATGTGCCTTGCCATCAGGCCCTCAAAATGGAACATGTCCACTCTCCCCGATGAGGAATGCCTCATTGCGTGTTGGGCAGATTGAAGCTCGGCTCCTGGAGCAACCCCATCATCTGCTGGTTGCTGTAAAACCAGTCCTCCAGCTGCGCCGTGTTGCCCATCCACATCATTGGGTTGGCGCCCTGCATCGTCGTATCCCCGAGACCGCCACCAAACGTGCTGTCAAAAGCGCCTGCCGCCGCCGAATCCGCTTGGTGACCACCAAAGTCCGCTCCGGGGCTGGCGACCACGTTTGGATCGCCGGCCGTCGCCGGGAATCCAAGCTGCGCGAGGTACGTGTTCATCTCTGCGTTGGCCTGCGCCTGCTGCGCCGGGGGCGTGGACACGCGGAACTCGACGTAGCGCAACGCCACGCTGTAGAGGACCTCGAAGAGGCGGTGCATCTTGGCCGCGGCGTCGGAAACGGCGGGCGCGTTCTTAATGGACGTGATGAAGGCGTGCAGGCGGGCGAGGTCTTCTTGGTCTTGCGTCTCGATCACCTTGCAGAAAATGACGATGAAGGGGATGAATGGGGCGAAGAGCAAAGTCCTGGTCGGTGAGCGACTACGTTTGCTTCTCCGCAGATCGATGCAGACTTACCAGTGGATATACGTCGGGAAGAGGGCCGACTCTGTCTTGTCGAGGACTACCATGCAGTCCTGGTGCCTCGCCAGGGTAACTCGTGCGGCGTTTATGCATTCCGCGGTGAAAGTCGTCGAGGATCCAGCTGGACGCGGGGCCGCCCTATAAACCATGGTGAGGAGCCCGAGCCTCAGGACCTCATCAGAGATGACAAAAAACTCCATCAGTGGTTTGCCGACGTATTGTTCAGCGGCTTTCAGCCACTTCGCCTAGCACCAGGTCAGATTATCTTCAGGAACAGCGGGAACGTGAGTATCTTGAAGGCACTGACGTCTGTCTGCCTTGACTCGACTTCTAAGTCTTCCAGGTCCGAAACCAGCTTCTCAACACGAGCTAAACGGACGCTATCGGGCTGCTTGATCGCATCTGGGCTGTACAGCTTCTCGTAAGTATTGCCCTGGCACCGCGCCGCTTTGATCCAGAGGCAAAAATAGCCCACGAGGGCCCTCTTGTCAGCTGTCTTTACGTCAGGCGGCTGGACGGTTACATCCCAGTCAGGGATGGTGGAAGCTCTCCCGAGGCGGAGAGACAGGCTCTTGTCGATAAAATAGACGGACCAAAAGACGAATACCTTGAACTCTCGGTCTTCGGGCTTGTCATTCTTCATCGAGGAGGCGCGGTGATATCCTAGTGTCTGGCACAGCTCCGAGGCTTTGCAAGTCAGGACCCACGAAAGCGAGGGTTTGGAGATCTCGATGGCATGGAAAGCCTGTGTACTGTGAGTTATGTTCCGTCCGTCGCGTCGATCGAATGGGCCGTCACTTACTCCGAACAGGAGAGCCAGGAGAACGTCGTTCGAAGCGGGCAGATGCAACGGCAGATTTGCGAGGGCCGTTTCCAAGTTTTCTTTGCATATTCGGGCGTATTGCAAGTTCTCCTCCTTCTCTTCTGGAGGACAATGGTACGATTGGTCGAGGAAAAGGGCATAGAGGCCAGCGTTGACTGTGATGTAATCGGTGTCCAGATGGTCATCAGAAAAGTATACCCCGAGACAAAGGTCAGTGAAGTGCTGTTTCGAGAGAAATTCAAATATCCAACTAGTGCTCGCCAGCCACTGCGAAGCTGTGGTACAGGATATCAGTTATATTTTCTCCACCGAAGGTACCTGATGGAACATACTGGCAGTCCTCAGAAGAGCCACGGCCTTCTTAATTGGAGGCAGGTCGGCGGTCTGGAACACAGGACGCGAAGTAGGCTTTCCATGAGGGTACGCCATTTCACTGGTCGTGGTCTGCTGCTTCAAGGCGTCGACAATGTGGTGAAGAGAGTTGAGGGTCTCCCGCAGCTCGAGGCCAGAACCCTGGAGGTCCCCGGTGTTGACCACCTTTTGGAGGAACTCATTGGCGAATACAGAGTGCGCAGCCAGCGAAGAGTCGCCTTCCACTACTGGACCCGCGGGGACGGACTGGGCACCATGGCTTGACGGCGTCGAAAAGGACGACTGCACGTTCCTTGCCGCTGGTGAAGGGTTCGAGGTTGAGGCTGTCTGGGACTGCGACGGCTGTGATGCCGGCGGCGGCCAATTCAGCTTGAGGTCTTCCAGCAAGCGGACGACGCCATCGAGCCGGCGATCAATGAGGTCGATTTTGCGCTCACTTTCGACTAGTCAGAGCACGAACGACAGGCAGCCATGGTCCGGTTCGTAAGACAAAGTGCATCAAATTGACAATTGTCCATCCCAAAAAAGAAAAAAAGAAATCCTTGGAGGAAAGACTTACTACTGAGGGGTCAGTAGGATGCGTGTTCGCTTCTCCTTGGGCTTAGCGTCTGCGTGGGTGCACTCGATTTTTGCGTGGACGCAGTGAGAGCAGGGAGACTCTCGGTTGCACCGAATCTGTTGGTGTTAGTGACATGGCCATACATCATGGGTTGAATAGAAGATGTGATCAAGGCTTGACCGTCAAGCCGAAACCACCTCAACAGGAGAAAGAGGCTTGGTGGTCCTTGTTTCTATGCCCCTGTGCTCATGTTGACCGTACCTTGCGAGAGCGGCAAGCATCACACTTACAAGAAATTAGTTAGCGGACCAGCATGATGAACAGAGACGATGAGGAGGCACGAACTGCTCGACGAATAGAAGTGGACGGGTTCAACGAGATGTCGGCCACCTCGTCGACGCCACTTCCGTCCCTACTATCGTCCATGTGACGTGCCGGCGGCGTCCCACCGGGAGTGTCTAGGTCTGGAAGTGGATGGTGGGGTGCTTGAATGCTGTGAACCGCACTGCGATGTCCTCATACGGCAATCAACGGGAGTGCTGTTGGAGAGAGCCCCGGCAAGATGGGCCGTGTGCAGATGGTCGGCAGGTCGCTGTCGGAGGGAGCAGTCGTCGGATCCCGAGATCCGTGGGAAGTATGTGTTTTGAATAATGTCTTGTGAAGGCGTTCATCGTCTGACAGCGACGTTGGATGGGGGGGGCAGTTGATGGGAGCCTGAAGCCCTCTTGTCCTCTCGGCACGGAACGCGCGCGTTCCGTCTAGTGGAGCCCTGTCGGTTCGAGGCGCGGTTGCTGGCACTTGGCTGCGCCTGGCTACCCAGACATGATGCCTGGCCAGCACACTCAAATGATTCCCTCAAGGTCAACCTATGACGAACAAGGGCTGACGGGACGTATCAATACCGGGTGAGTCAGACGGAAGGATTTGCGGAGCAGCCCACAGGATGGGAGAGCCCGGTCACTCATCACCCGTCGCCGGCTCTCCGCGACACCTACGAGGTGCGAGGTGCGAGGTGCGGTGGCCGAGGTGTCCGTTATCCGCGTCCCGGGGCCGTGAAGTGGGGGCAAACTGTAGGTAGCCCCGTCACAGATCCACAATGTTCCTCACAGAGTCGAACAGGCAGGTAAATGAGGCGCTCGTTTCCTTGGGAGGCATTGCGTGGGTCGTTTGGATTGCGTGAGGTGTATCATCTTGGATTTGCCATTGAGAGTGATGGCATAACTTGCCGCTTACGAATATCAAATCACCGACGGTGTTCGTTGCCTCTGTACATGCTGCATCTCATGACGTTGGCCAGCATCCCACTGTTGATGCTGATGCTGCCTTGTGGCCCCGTTTTTTAGCCGTGCGCCCCCGCCCACTAGCGAGACCTCGTAGCGTGAAATGGAGCCGTTTCCAGGGGGGGCCCAGCACGATTTACAGTGGTCGACCCTCCAGTAGGGGGGCAAGGGGGCGACCCACCCTGCTTGCGCGCGGAACCCGACACCTGAGATCAAAGGGCTTGGCGACGACGCGAGGCAAGAAGAAAACACTTAGTTGAGCCTGCCAGCTCGAGAAGTCATGATGATTTCCAATCCGCCTGCTCTTGTTAAGTTCGGACCATTTTCGTCCTTGAACCCATTTCTATTTCCTTCTCTTTTCATTCCACAACCCCAAGTCCGGTGCATCACCAACACTCGCCATTCGGGAGGCGATACATCATCGTCAACTTCATGTCCTTCCTTCGGTACCCTTAAAACTCCACGAGGGCAACCATCTGTCATTCCTCGTACTCCATACCGTTCACAAACAAACAACATCCATAGCGCACGCCCATTATTTCTCAGTCGACCATCCTCGTCATGGGCGCCGAAGCCTTGAGCGAAAAGGGCGCTACCGCTGCCAGCGATGAGGCCCTCGCTGCTGCCGCCGCCAGCAAGGAGCCTGAGCCTGATGTCCCCGAAGAGGAAGCTCCTTGGGCAGCATACAAAGTACGCTTCTTGTGCCAGGCTTTCATTCAACCACTGACCTGCTTTGTAGAGAATCTTCCGATATGCTGGTCCTCTCGAGTACTCCTTGCAAGCCATCGCCATCGTTGCTGCGATTGCGTCAGGCGCTGGCATTGCGCTCCAGAACCTCATCTTCGGCCAATTCATCACCGTCATCACCGACTTCACTACCGGTGTGAACACACCAGCCCAATTTATGGATGATGTTTCTACCCTGGCGTAGGTTGTCTCCAGTTATCAGCATGAGCCCTTGCCCCTGGCTAACTGACACCCCAAGTCTCTACTTTGTATATCTCGGCATCGGCAGATTCGTTCTCGCCTACCTCTACAACTCTCTTCTCACGTACGCTGCGTATCGCATCATTCGCAATATCCGTCACGAGTATCTACGCGCCGCCCTGAGCCAGGAAGTCGCATTCTATGACTTTGGAACAGGCGGCTCCATCGCAACCCAGGGCACCTCCAACGGCCGCCTCATCAACGGCGGTATTGCCGAAAAACTTGGTCTTACTTTCCAAGGACTGTCTGCCTTCGTTACCGCCTTTATCATTGCCTTCATCGTCCAGTGGAAGCTCACGCTCATCTGCCTTTGCATCGCACCCGCCACCATCATCGTCATGGGTGTCATCGCTACCATCGAAGCTGGTCACGAGACGAAGATCTTGGAGATCTACGCCCAGGCCAATTCGTTCGCCGAGGGCGTCCTCTCTAGTGCCCGTGCTGTTCATGCCTTCGAAATGCGTGCCAGGCTTGTGCACAAGTTCGACGAGCACCTCATCGAAGCCCACAAGGTGGGTAGCAAGATATCCATCCTGTTCGGTATCATGTTCTCTGCCGAGTACACCATCATCTACCTGGGCTTTGGCTTGGCTTTCTGGCAGGGTACTCAGATGCTCTCGCGCGGCGAAATCTCCTCTTCAGGCGAAATCTTCACTGTCTTGCTTTCAGTCGTCATCGCTGCCATCAGCTTGACGACCCTAGCCCCGTACTCTATTGACTTTAGCCGTGCTGCGTCTGCAGCTGCTAAGCTTTTCAGTCTCATGGACCGCAAGTCTGCCATAAATCCATTCGACAAGTCTGGTGAAGAGCCAGCCGAGACTGTCGGCCTCGTCGAGATTGAGAATGTCACCTTCGCCTACCCTACCCGGCCGAGCACCACAGTTCTCGATAACTTCACCCTGCGTGTTCCTGCTGGCAAGGTGACCGCACTCGTTGGCCAGTCTGGAAGTGGTAAGAGTACCATAGTCGGGTTGCTTGAACGATGGTACAACCCCAAATCCGGTACGATCAAGCTTGACGGCCGTCCGATCGAAACGCTGAACCTCAACTGGCTGCGCAAGAACGTCCGCCTCGTCCAGCAAGAGCCCGTTCTGTTCCAAGGTAGCGTTTTCGACAATATCAAACACGGCCTCGTTGGAACGCAATGGGAGAATGCTCCTGTAGAAGAGCAGAGAAAACTGGTGCAGGAAGCGGCCAAGATGGCGTTTGCGCACGACTTCGTCTCTGAGCTGCCAAATGGCTACGACACGCAAATTGGCCAACGTGGCGGTCTACTTTCTGGTGGACAGAAGCAGCGCGTTGCTATTGCTCGCAGTGTGGTATCGCAGCCGAAAGTACTCCTCCTGGACGAGGCTACCAGCGCACTTGACCCGCACGCTGAAAGCATCGTTCAACAGGCCCTCGATAAGGCTTCCGTCGGCCGTACCACGATTGTTATTGCTCACAAGCTGGCTACCATCCGCAAGGCCGATAACATTGTCGTCATGACTAAGGGCCGCATCGTGGAGCAGGGTACCCACGAGGCCCTTATTGCCAATGACGATGTTTACGCCAACCTTGTCAAGATCCAGAACCTCGCTGTCACAGACACAGACTCGACCTCGGACACGGAGATTGACGAAGCCAACGCCTCCAAGGGTGAGGACTTGGACGTCTCCAAATCACTGACTCGCTACGCAACATCAGTCCAAGGGCGCATGGAAGACCAGAAGGAACGTGACAACTACGATCACCACAAGCAAAAGGGCGTGTTCTACGTCGTACTTCGACTCATGCGCGAGTCTCCAGAGGTGTTCGGGGCGTACGTCTTCATGCTACTGGGCTGCATCGGCGCTGCTGCCGCATTCCCAGGCCAGGCTATCCTTCTGGCTAACGTCATGGATGTCTTCACATTGACCGGCGATGCCATGAGGAGTCGAGGGTCATTTTATGCAACCATGTTCATCGTCCTCGCCGCTGGTTGCCTCCTCTCGTACTTCTCTCTTGGATACTCAACCAACGTTGTCGCACAGTTTCTCAACCATAAACTGCGAAAGCAAAGTCTTGCCGATATGCTGCGGCAGGATCTGCAGTTTTTCGATCGCACAGAAAACAACACGGGCGCCCTCACTGGCCGCGTCGATTCGAACCCGCAAGCTATTCTCGAGCTCATGGGCTTTAATATCGCCCTCATCCTCGTCGCTGTGCTCAACGTCGCGTCCTGCTGCATCCTTGCCATTGCGCATGACTGGAACCTCGGTCTTGTTGTCGTCTGCGCTGGTCTGCCCCCTATTCTGACGGCCGGATACCTCAAAATTCGGTTCGACGCCAAGCTTGATCGCGACATGTCGAAGCGTTACGCCAATAGTGCCGCCATTGCCTCGGAGGCTGTCAATGCCATCCGCACAGTGTCGTCCCTCGCTATTGAGGAGTCGGTCCTCCAGAGCTACACTGCCGAGCTCGATTGGGCCGTCGCGGAATCCACTCGTCCCATGTTCATCATGATGGTGTGGTTTGCTTTGACGCAGTCGATTGAGTACTGGTTCATGGCGTTGGGTTTCTGGTACGGCTGCCGTCTGCTGTCATTCGGCGACATCAGCATGTATGACTTTTTCGTCGCCTTTCTGGGTGTCTTCTTCTCCGGCCAGGCCACCGCCCTTTTGTTCCAATTTTCGACAAGCATCACCAAGGGTATCAATGCAGCCAACTACATTTTCTGGCTCCACGAATTGCAGCCCACGGTTCAAGAAACGCCCGAGAACCGCAACCACGGTCCCAGCGCTGGCGGTCCTATCGAGCTCGACAACGTTCGCTTCTCCTATCCTCTTCGTCCGGATGCTCCCGTGCTCAAAGGTGTTGAGATGAACGTAAGTGCCTCCCACCTCCCATCGGCCACCTGAGCAGCTCAACTAACATTCGCAGATTCAACCCGGTCAATTTGTGGCGCTTGTCGGCGCGTCTGGATGCGGCAAGTCCACAATGATCGCCATGCTCGAACGCTTCTACGATCCGACGACCGGCACGATCAAGATTGCTTCCTCTCCACTGCCCACTCTGAACCCAAGGCTATACCGTCGCCTCGTCGCGCTTGTCCAACAAGAGCCGACGCTGTTCCAAGGGACGATTCGCGAGAACATTGCCCTCGGCCTGGATGATGACCCTCTCGACGCCTCGTCGGAGAAGACCGCCGCCACAGTCCCTGACTCTCGAATTGAGGTCGCACTCCGCGCAGCCAACGCGTGGACCTTTGTCTCGTCGCTACCACAGGGCCTCGCCACTCCAGCCGGCGCCAACGGCACGCAGCTGTCGGGTGGTCAGAGGCAGCGCATCGCCATTGCGCGGGCGCTCATTCGTGACCCGGCCATTCTGCTTCTCGACGAGGCGACGAGCGCCCTGGACACGGAGAGCGAGAAGATTGTGCAAGGCGCCCTCGCCGAGGCGGCCAAGGCTGGAGACAGGATCACGGTGGCGGTCGCGCACCGCTTGAGTACTGTCAAGGACGCCGACTGCATTTGTGTGTTCTACGGTGGGAGGATCGTGGAGATGGGCACGCATGCTGAGCTCGTGGCCCTGGGAGGCATGTACAGGAAGATGTGTGAGGCGCAGGCTCTGGATTAGGCGTGACTTGTATGGCAGATACTTTGTATACAGCGTGACCTTTACCCTGATTAATTTGTCGGATGCATATCATAGACATAATACCCAGGAAACCATCTTCATAGTTTTGTCACTTGGCTGCGAGCATGCAAGTCAGATGTAGTCGGTCAAAACTTCAAGTATCTTAGTGGTTAACGATCGTCCGTGAAACTACTCCCTGTCGAAACCAATCCACCCTAATCATCCATGTGTCTGCCCCGGCCTCATCAAGATGCGAAACGAATCGTCACCAAAAGACCTTCCAAAGGCTTGCTCAGGGGCTCAGAAAACCAAGAGAATGAGCAGCGCATACCCTTCCTGGGGCACGAACTAAAATACGGTGTGACGAAGTGAAAAGAATACGAAAGATGATAGAACGCCTTCCGAGGTATGCAATCTGCCCTTATCCTCCACCTCCTCGACTCCATCGCCAATACCCCCCACCATCTGTTCCTGTTCAACCGCCTCGCCGCCAGAGCACCCGTCACTCACCACATGAAGTGGCGGAAGTTGTTCCGCACAGGAGGAGGCGAGGAGCCCGCGGCGCCAGCATCAGGAGGCGCTGGCGCCGCAGGGGCCGCAGGTGCTGATGCAGCCGGGGCGGGAGGCGCGGATGGAGGAGCCGTGTCAGGAAGAGGCGCGGGAACCGCAGGAACGGGCACGGGCTCGCCGGCTGGCTGGGGTACCGGGGCGTTACCGGGTGCTGGTTCAGGGGCTGGTTCCGGCCCGGGCTGCGGCTGACCTGCGCTGCCGGCCGGTGCGGGTGCGCAGTTGAGGTTGCAGGGCGTCTCGCAGCGGCCGATAAAGTCGGGGGCGTCGTTCTTGCAGCGGCCGTTGCAGGGGCACAGGAGTTCAATGTCTGTGCCGGTGGGCTGGTCGAAGGACTCGCAGAGGCAGACGAAGAGCGAGTCGTCGAGGCGATTTGAGTCGGGCTGGGCGCTGGCGCAGTCGATGCCGGGGCTGGAGCAGTAGCCTTTGGATACCTGGTCCTGGGTGTAGCCTGCGAGTCGAGTTAGTGGTATATCGCAATTGAAGGGATGGGGGAAGAGGTACCCTGGGAGCCTCTGAGGACCTTTCCGCAGTAGGTGGCACCGCAAACACATGTTGCGCCGTTGGTGGGCGGCGATCCTGTAGGTGCTGAAGAGGGGGGAGCAGGAGGAGGGGGAGGGGGGGGAGGGGGTGAGTTTCCGGGTGGCTGTGGAGTTCCTTCGATCACCGTGATGGTCGTCGTCGACGTGGTCAAGGGAGCCGGGAGGATCTGAGGCACAGGCGGAGCGGGGACCTCCTGAGCTCGAGCAGATGCCAGTTCAAGGAGTGCTGCGAGCGTGAGTATCGATGTGGGCCTCATCTTGCGGGGAAATCCAAGGCGTCGTCGTGTATGTTGATGCTGGTGGTTATCTGTGACAGACGGACTGCTTGTTCATGAGGCTGGAGCAGATATCGTGTCCATGCTCAAGAAAACTGCAAAGGCGCCCATTGCCCTTTTATGTTGACAAGTGGTTTCCTCCATGATCCAAGTTGACTCTTCTGTCGACTGCCTCTGCCAGTTGCCAAGACGGTATAGCATGATCTGGTTGGATACCTTTCTCGAGTTGGTCCAAAGTAAGCAGCAAGCATCCGTGTTCGAGGTAGAGCAGGCGGATATTCCAGCGACACGTTGATGTGATACCCGTAGCGGACCTCACTCGGGCCCTCTTCGCGTCACCTTCAGTATGTGTACGACGAGGATGCGTCACGCTTGATAGCAGTGGTGCCGGTGGTAAAATCCACTGCTAGCCATGGCCGCCCAGGCATTGCAACATATGCCAGGCTTTTCTCCTTCCTACGACGTCCAGATCCACTCGGAAGAGGTCAAAGGTGTGTCATCGGCGACTCGGCGACTCGATGGCCGGCTCGGGCGCTTGCCTCGATGACATATGCCGTGGCCATTGCTGTCATGCCGTGCTTCGAGGTACGCGGCGAGGAACCGTCCGGTAGATACGAGGACAGCTGAGATGGTTATGTCAATACGTGTATCTTTTTCCCACGCTTGAATCAGGAAGATGGAGATGGAGATGAGGTCATGAAAGGCTTTTGTGGTCGGAAGTCGCGTTCTTGGTTCAACGTATGTGAGAACTGTGTAGCGACATGACGGACAAGCATGTATCATCTGATGGCGTCTCTTCATGACACGGAATTTTGACGTGAGGACCTCCGTTGCACAGCCGTATGCCGCCATTCCTTGTTGAGGGAGGGGCCTGGGCAAGGAACTGTTGTTGAGGTTGAGGTTGAGGTTGTCGAAGAGACAGGGTAACAACGAGGGGTGGAAGCAGAGGATGAGGCAGGGACAGTGCGCAGGGCCAATGCACACCCGACACTGTACGACCCCACCACCCCCACCACCCCGCCATGCCGGCCATACCTGCCACACCACATCTCCCGTCATCCCACTTCCAGTCAAAGGGCTCCGACATTCAGGGTCTTTGCTGTACAGATCCAAGCCTCCCAAGTCCCGACCGTCGCGCAGCCCTGGCTCGAACTCGAAGCAGCCCACTCTGTTTGACCTTGAGCACATTGGACAGCACACAAACTCCTGTCCGCCCACCATGGCTGCCGCTCCCACCTCCGACAGCGGCAATGGCCCCGCCGCCTCGGCCGCCTCGACCGTTCGTATCGGCACCCGCAGGTCAGCGCTCGCCGTCCGCCAGACCGAGCTGGTTATCGAGGCGTTCAAGCGCATCCGTCCCGACTACATATATGAGATCCACGCCATGCAGACCCTCGGCGACAAGGACCAGATCACTGCCCTCTACAACTTTGGCGGCAAGGGCCTGTGGACGAACGAGCTCGAGGCCAAGCTCACGAACAATGAGATTGACGTGATCGTTCACAGTCTCAAGGACATGCCCACCGTCCTCCCCGAAGGCTGCATACTTGGCGCCGTCGTCGAGCGCGAGAACCCCCACGATGTCGTCGTCTTCAAAGATACAGTCGCAGACCAGTACAAGTCCATCGCCGACCTCCCCGCCGGCAGCGTTGTCGGCACGAGCAGCATCCGCCGCATCGCACAGCTGAAGCGCAAGTACCCGGGTCTCCAGTTCGCCGACGTCCGCGGCAACATCCAGACCCGTCTCGCCAAGCTCGACGACCCCGACGGCCCTTTCACCGCCATCATCCTCGCCGCCGCCGGCCTGCTGCGCATGGACCTCGGCGGCCGCATCGGCCAGTACCTCGCCTCCGACACGGGTGGCATCCTGCACGCCGTAGGACAGGGTGCCCTCGGCATCGAGGCCCGCACCGACGACGACCGCGTGCTCACCCTGCTCCGCGGCATCGAGCACGGCCCTACGCGCCTCGCCGCCGAGGCCGAACGCAGCGTCATGCGCACTCTCGAGGGCGGCTGCAGCGTGCCCATTGGTGTCGAGACGACCTGGCGCGACGACGGCAAGACACTGACCCTCAAGGCGTCCGTCACCCACGTCGACGGCACCCACGGCGTCGACGGCGAGAGCACACGCGTCATCGAGTCGCCCGAGGCGGCTGACCAGCTCGGCAGGGACCTTGCCGCCGAGCTTGTTGATAGGGGGGCGCAGACGATTCTGGATGACATCAACCAGAACCGGCCGGGGGATCAGCCTGCGACGCTCCCCGCGGCGGCTGCATCATAGGCTTTTTCCCTCTCTCTTTTTTTTCCTTCTTCACATCTGCTCTGTTCCACGACTGCCCGTCTTGTGAGTCGAGTTTACTGGCATACCCTGTGACGAACTGCATAGCGTACGTAGCTTGCTCAGCGAGCGAGGGATTCCAACGGGACCCTCCTGAGCACATGCACAAAAAAAGAAAAAGCGTCGATGATGAAGAGCCCGAACAGAATGACTTGTAAAAAAGCATGAATCTCAATTCCGTTCCTATGTCACCGGCCCAATGTTAAAAGCCGTAAGACCGTCAGCAGTCCGTATGATACAGCCCGAAGTCTTCCTCCGCGCCGCCGTCACCTCCCTGGTCTGGGAGAGACGGGGGAGGATATGTTGTGCAAATGTAAAAATAAAAAGAGCCAGAAAATTCCCCAGGTTGAACTGTACTTGTCGCTTCCATAACCCACCCAACGCGCGCACGCGCACACACACGCTATCATGCCCTTATCTACCAGGTC
>NW_009276929.1:311219-314053 GCF_000150675.1 Verticillium dahliae VdLs.17
GTCCTCTGCGCAGGGCGGGCATGACGGGGCGGGCGGCGGGCTTGACGACGGCTGACAGGACCGAGGGGCGGGCAGCCCTGACGCAGCGAGCAATTGAGGCCATTGGAGCGAGTTCGAAAATGTGCAAAGGGCGCGGGGAGGGGGGGCCGAGTTTGGCGTTATCGTGGGATGATGTGGGAGTTGGACGACGCTCAAAGCGGGAACCTGGGGCAGGAAGGAGGAGCTCTCGTTCCTACTGCCATGATAATGGCTTGACTCTTTTGCTTGCTCTCGGCACACATCGGCCAACCTGAGGTGGAGCTGCTACGCCGTCATTGGCTGCCGCAGGGCTTGAACCGGCTTAGTAAGACCGGAGCACGGTCGGACCGGGGCACCGACTGCGGGAGGGTTCAAGGCCCAATGGGAGCCCTGAAGCTGCCCCGCGTTCGTGGCCGGTCCTCAGAAGGGGTCATGCCCTGGAACGAACGAGGAGTGCTGGTGATGTGTTCTGGGCTGATTGAGATTCATGCTCTGGGCGGAGCCGGGCTAGTGTGACAATACGATAGCGAGCGGAACAATCTGCGATCGAGATCAAGCAGAAATGCACAATGGGATGAGCTTCAATGCCATGAGGTTTCTTGGATTGGTGTCGTGTCACATGCATGCATCTTGGATTGGCTCAACGTGTTCCGCATTGGCCCTACTTAACAAGGTCAGGTACCTTATGATAGGTAGCTGGTATTATTCTTGCAGTGCTGCGTTGTCACTGTTTACATGGTCAAATTTGGCCCTGAGGTAAACACACAAATCATGTTGCGCTTTGCTTGTGAAGTAGTGAAGTGCAGGCAGAGGCGAGCTTCTGGGCCTCTACATCAATCACTATGTTACTGATGGGCTTCAATATGAACAGAAACCAAGGCGGATGACATTCACAACCGAAACAACCCTCGTCGGAGCACTATCCGATTCCGCTGCTGCTGTAGAATGGTTGCTTCTCCCATCGAGGTGAGCCAGTGTCGCACGCGTCGCGTCTCAACCCGTTACATACATCGCCCAAACACTAGCATGTCATATTTCGTCATTTGCAGCCCTCTGGCCCCTGGTCCTAGCATTCAGCTGGTTTACCCCCTGCAAATCGGGTGCTGGATCTGCCTCAAGCGCCTAAAACAGGTGCGCTGGCGCCCCCTAACACACCCTAAACCTCGCCGCCGCCGAAGTCTCGGTGTCCTGTCAGCCAGTGAAACCCTCTTGGTTGGGTACCCTGACCTGTTGCATTGCGACTCGACTCCCCTTTTGCGACATCCACATCCCACAATTGCATCCAGCTGCTTGGGTGCTTATCCTCGTCCTCTCCCCCCCCCCCTCCTACATCCATTCCATCCCATTCACTCTAGGCTACCCCCCTGTCTTCCCTTTCGTTCCTGGCCCTGGTTCAACTGATCGTTCCCTTATTACTTGTCTTTGCATCCTTCTGAACTCGAAGACGACGCTTGGCCCAACTCGACCAAAGTGGCCAGAACCTCTCTCTCTCTACCTTGAACCTCACCGATTCCGACGTTCGAAACAAAACCCCCCCAAACTCGACTCGACCCATCCCACGATAACAAAAACGGGCGCCAACCATATCCCCAACAAGACCTTGTGCTTGTTGCTCGTGCTGTGCAACGTGAGAAGTCCCGCTAGGCCATGGGCTCGCTCTGCCCCTTCCCCTGCACTCCCTCCTTCACCCTCCCATCGTCATCCGCTGACAAGCCCAGCCTGACCAGCACCCACCGACTACGCCTAGCACGACTTCTTTCGACGGCACGCATCAGTGTTGCTTGACACCCACCCCGGGTTCCCATCATCCCCTCCCAACTGGCATCTCCCATGAAGCCCTCATCGGACAAGGCCTGATCTCCGCCACGCTCTTTCTCCCACCGACACACGAACTCCCCCCCTCCCTCCCCCTTCTAAACCCCCGTCATTCCTTTTCGCTCCAGGCACGTACCCGGAGCCCACCACACCACCACCCCTCCCCCTTCGTTTGTCCGTCAGCCTAGGGGCCCATTCCGTTCCAGCCTCACCCTCAACCTTCGACACGTCCGACAAAATCGCCCACCGTGGATTCGTCAACGCTATCAGCGGGGTCTCCGGCCCAGTTCCACGACGCTGTCGACATCATGGAGTCTCACGA
This sequence comes from Verticillium dahliae VdLs.17, assembly GCF_000150675.1. NCBI lineage: Eukaryota > Fungi > Ascomycota > Sordariomycetes > Glomerellales > Plectosphaerellaceae > Verticillium > Verticillium dahliae. The sequence continues at coordinate 313,375 of NW_009276929.1, forward strand.
TCAGCCGCCCCAGGACGTCCTCCTCCACCACCATGCCGACGACACTCTCGGCGGCATCGACGGCTCGCCGCGTGTCGACTCGCCCTCCCAGAACAATGGCATCAGCCGGCCCGATAGCAGACTTCGGCATGGCCAGAGCCAGTCCCTCGACCACGGCATATCCTCCCATTCCCCACGCCCAGAAGAGGCGGCCGCCCATCAAGACGAATATCATCAGCGCTACACAAACACCCCTCCAATCCCCGCAGCCCCCGCCGCCTCCATCTCCCGCCCTGCGTCAGGCCTCTCGGGCGCAGGCGCCGCCACCAACAGCAGCGACAATGCGCCGCAACAGCAACACCAATATGGAGGCAGCGAGCACGGATCACGAGGGGGCAGCGGCCAGAGCGCCGAGGCTGCCGCCAGCAACGCTGCCGCCAACGGCCGAAACCACGTCGTAATAAAGGTCGGCATGGTGGGTGACGCACAGATCGGCAAGACGAGCTTGATGGTCAAGTACGTCGAGGGCAGCTGGGACGAGGACTACATCCAGACGCTGGGTGTCAACTTTATGGAGAAGACAATCTCCATCCGCAACACGGAAATCACTTTCTCCATCTGGGACTTGGGCGGCCAGCGCGAGTTCGTCAACATGCTGCCGCTCGTATGCAACGACGCCGTTGCCATTCTGTTCATGTTT
>NW_009276929.1:314317-323195 GCF_000150675.1 Verticillium dahliae VdLs.17
CCCCAGGCTCGTCGCTTTGCCAAGGCAATGCGCGCCGCCCTCATCTTCAGCAGCACAAGCCACAGCATCAACGTGCAAAAGGTGCGTCCTGCCGCCTACCGCGAGCCCTCTACCTTCGCTAGCCGTGACGCTAACCCCTCCATTCTAGATCTTCAAAATTGTCCTGTCCAAAGCCTTCGATCTCAAGTGCACGATCCCTGAGATCGAGAACGTCGGCGAACCCCTCCTACTCTACCAAAGCTGCTGATCGCCAACGGGAGCTGCCGACTTCCCGCGATCAGCCAGCTACGCCGCTAGCAACAACCCGCCGATGCCTGCCTCCAAATCGCATGCACATGGATCATGACCACGCCCGCCAACCACGGCGTTTTACGAAGAATCATCGCTGCCGGGCTCCGCCACCCGGTTTTGGCATGTCTTCACCCGCGTTCAACGGCAACTGCAGGTACTCTACCAAGGCATACAACGGCCGGACCGAACAGCGTTTACCAGAATCAACAACCACAACCATTACAACCACTGGGGGCTCATCCACCCTGCACCATTTCCTTTGTTCACAAATCGCCGCGCGCCCCCAGAATACGGAGCTTGTAGTGTTTAAGTCGCAATCCACCAAGCCCCAGAGGCCACATATTTGCAATCATCGGCAGGGAAGGGAATGGAGGGAAAGGCTGGGCAGGAAAGGGCGACAGGCAGCATGCATTGAGGCAGGAGGGCGAATAAAGCATGGAAAGGATACGCTCCATGGAGAAGAAGAGGAAGCAGGAAAACAGAGGAGGAATTCTCGTTCGGACGGACACTTCTTTTTTTCCGTCGGTTCGTCTTTTGTTGCTGGCGGACAGGAAAACCGCCTGTGTATATTTTTTTTCTCGGACGGCCAGCTCCTGCTGATGGGCGAGGGAAACGAAATCTTGCTGATGCCTTGTGCTGTCGGGTTGTTGAACTGTGTTTTGCAGCGAGATGCGCGAGGTGCTCTGAAGACTAGTTGGAGAGTTGCTGCTCTGGAAGCTTCTTCGCTGGGAGCAGGGCCTGAGCTCAGCTAGGGGTGTTCATCACAGTTGACGACGCTTGGCATTTTTGCTGCGCATTGCGACATGATTGACCGACCGTTGTTTTATGATCGCCTGAAAATCTGCCATGCGACGCCACTAAGGGACGAACAGCAGTAAGCAATGGGGATCGATCGGTGTCATTTCTGAATGTAGACATCATAGTCAACTTTTACGCCTTTCTCATGTGACTCGCCCCTGGATGAGAAAAAGAACTGCGATTGGGGTCACGCCATAATCCACATCTAATATACCTGAGAAGAGTGGCTGGCACACGTTGAAAGGTAGAGTTCATATGGATACCCTCAAACCCCCTTCCGCTATTACTAGAAAACCGAACACAGCTGTCATCAAGTCGTTATCCGTGCAAAGACTGGAATCCAATAGTTCATGGCCCTTTATCATGTTTCACCACGCTTGGCTGTTCTAACAATGCATTTTAGACGATTACAGAAAGGTCTAGCATCTAAGAATGTTGATAGCTTCATACTTTCCCCCTCCAGCAGCACCGACCCCTCCGAAAAGCCCTTGCAACGCTTCTCCGCAATGCAATTATTCATGTGACGGAGATGCGGTCGTCTTCAATATCGTGCACCTGTCCCTTCTCCAGTCGCTTCACCACCCCGGGGTCCGGCGCATGGTGTGCCTCGGGGGAGACGACAGCAGGCGCGACGACAACAGCCGGGCGTTCCACCCCGAGTTCGGCAGCGGGCGGTTTCCTCACGACATGGGCGGGACTCTCGTGGCGTTCGGGGATCGAAGACAGCTTCGTCGACAGGGGGCTGCCTATCTCCGACGACCGTGAGCCCGACGACCGCACCGACCTGGCCGACCGCGGCGGCATCGTACTACTCATCGACGGAAAGGCCACGGGCGACAGCGTGCTTCCCGATCGTGAACGGACGCGAACCGGCGCAGAGGGGGGATCCGCGCAGCAGCTCGACGGGGGCCGGCACGCGAAGGCGCTGAGGCAGATCCAGAAGAGCCAGCAGAGGAAGGCCCAGAGGCCGCGGCGGTGGGCGTACTTCTGGACCCGTGCGTCAACGTGGACGGGGATGCAGAAGCAGACTGGAACACCCATGAGAATGCTGTTGATCGCAGGCAGGAGAGTTTCGGACTCACGGTAGCTGTGGGTTGTTTTGCGCCTCGTCGAGGAGGTTGGCTTGGCTTTTTCCCGGCTGTAGTGGCGCGAGCTGCCTCGCTCGAGGTCCGGATAGGCTCTGTTTGGGTCGGAAGCCATGTAGAAATCATACAGATGGCTGACTGCGTCGTTTTCACTCATACGGACGCTGCTTTTCATCCTACCTAATATCATGGGTATCGGTGGGGAAGCATATTGCTGGGAACAACGGTATATCTGACGAACCAAGATACCATACCTTACATTCAAGTACTGCAGATGCTGTACAGGATCACCTCGCTCATTGTGTGATCCTCTGATGAAGGCAAGTGTTACTAGGCCGGGGTGGAATGTGCAACAGGTGTCCTCATTAGAGAAGGAGTGATGCCCAGATGGTGAGAACCGGCAATCACCTTGGTGTTCACTTTCGAAAGCCATGTTGGATGGCACACAACCGCCAAGCTGGCATGTGCTCCGGAAAGAGAATAGAATCCCTTTGTTCAATTACGACGCAACACGTTGTTGTCAGCCCAGTTTTGGTACAGAGCTGCCAGAGGCTACCGGCTCATCATGTTCGCGTACCTATGAGAGCATTGAAATCAACACGCTCTACTGCTTACTTACCCAGGTACCTGGGTACCTTAGGCAGGTAAAGCAGGAGTAGGACACTCAAACCAGGTCGAGGCTGTGAACGTCAGAGGCAGGCAAGGCGGGGTCTCCTGGTGCCCCTTCCGCCCCACCTGCTCACTGCACCTGCCTATAGGCTGGTTCCAGCTCCTTCCGCCGCACGCCGATGCGGCCCAGTATACCTGCCTGGAGCTCTGACTTGACCCCACCAACCAACGATAGGCCTCGAATCGACCTGACGAACGCCGCCTACGGTTCCTCCCTCCCAGCAAGCCGAAAGCTCGAAATATCCTGCTCCACGACCCTTCAGTAATTACACTCGATTAGCCAGTATCAGCAAGCTCATCCTCCGCATGGTCCTATCGACAGACGAAGAGCCCTCGCTTTGACCCTGCGAACCCGATCCCCTCCCCACCGTGGTTCCGCCTCACCCCGCCTTCGCCGCCATGACGACCACGGTGAACGCGACGCCCCAGGCGGTCATGTCGCTGGTCACGAAGCTGTCGGAATCAGACCCCGACTATCGCTTCATGGCCCTGAACGATCTGATTGCTCTTTTCGAGAAGGGAAAACCCGACTTTCTCCACCATGACTACAATGTTGCTGCCCGCACCGTCGACAGCATCATCAGGACTCTCGATGACCAGAACGGCGAGGTCCAGAACCTGGCGATCAAATCGTGAGAACTGCCCATTCCTTCCCCCTCATTCATGGTGGGACTTCTGGCTAATCACAAGTGTCCAGTCTCGGCCCGCTCGTTACCAGAGTGCCCTCCAACATTATCGCCCCCATGCTCGAGAAGCTCTCGTCGATAAAGCTTAGAAACTCTGTCGACAATGCGGTTCCGTCGCTGGCCCTACGGGCCGCCATCATGTCGCTACCTCGCCCAACACCCGGCGTGCCTGTCACACGAGATGTCCAGGAAGCATACACAGCCGTCAGCCGCGTGCTGATACCCCGCATGGTCGGTCCCGGCAAGCTTCAGCCCTCACAGTCCAAGGTTCCTCTCCCGAACATGCCGGAAGGCCTTCTGCAGAGCGACGCGGACCTGAATGCTGAGTCGGTAGATGTGCTCATTGAGATTGTGAGATCGTTCGGTCCAATGCTCCTGCCCACCGAAATCGACGCCATGCAGGACACAGTCATCAGCATTCTCGAGCACGACCGCGGCTCATCCGTGGTCAAGAAGAGGGCCGTGGTGGCTGTGTCCATCCTCGCCTCACATTTGTCGGAGCAGCTTCTCGAGCAGATGGTCTCTAGGATGGCCGCTGTTCTAGCGAAGCCCGACATCTCCGCCGTCACCCGCCGGTTGTACATCACCATCAGCGGCTCGGTCGCTCGGTCGACCCCCCACCGCTTTGGACCATACTTGAAAACCCTCGCACCGTTCCTGTTCAAGGCTCTAGGCGAGGAGGAGCTCGCCGAGCACCTCGAGGCCATCAGCGATGGCGACGACCTGGGCCAAGACTTCAATGATGTTCGAGAGGCTGCGCTGACCGCCTTGGAAGCCTTCCTTGCCTCATGCCCGGCCCAAATGGAGGCATTTACGAATGAAACGATAACCGCCACTCTTCGCTTCCTCCGATATGACCCTAACTCGGCTGTGGATGATGATGACGAAGAGATGGATGTTGATGAGGAAGATGACTTTGAAGACGAGGAAGACTTTGACATGGGAGGCGAGTTTGACGACGACGATGACGCCAGCTGGAAGGTTCGTCGGTGCGCAGCAAAGGCTCTGTACACCTTCATCTCCACCCGAGGCAGCGGAGAGCTTCTCGAGAAGGGGGTCCTATACCAAAGAGCCGGAAACGTCTTGGTCAAGAGATTTGAGGAGCGCGAGGAAAATGTGCGCCTCGAGATCATTAGCTGTCTGGCCCTCCTCGTGCGCAAGACGGGTGAAGATCTCTACCCAGGTTCTGCCTGGAACCTCGACAACCCCGATGACGAAGCCCCTAGCCAAGCCCCTATCAACAGGAAACGGAGACGCCAGAGCAGTGTGGCCGAACCCGGCGCTGCGTCTCCGGTGCTCGAAAAGGCCCCTGCCACTGGACCTCGTGCCGACCTCGTTCGCCTCACTCCCAGTATTGTGAAGGCATCAAACAAGCTTCTCAAGGGCAAGGTCATTTCGACCAAGCAGGCCATTTTCAGCCTGTTTGACGACATTGTCAAGGTGCAGCGTGGAGGTCTTTCTGATTACTTTGTTGACATCATGGTGCCTACCATTGAAGCGGTCAAGTCCACTGGTTCTGCCGGTTTCTCATCTTCCCTGGCAGCAGCTGGAGGCAGCGCATCCGCCACGCCCGGCACTCTCCGCGTTGCTTCCCTTCGGCTCGTCAGCGATATCGCCAAGACGCATTCTTCTAGCGTTCTGCAGCCATACCTGCCTCAGCTCGTTGCCGCTGTTGTTGCCGCTGTCAACGACCGCTTCTACAAGATTTCGTGCGAGGCCATGAGGACTGTGGAAGAAATCGTGAGGAACATCACCCCTCCACGTTCTGGAGTCAATGCGCAAAAGTTCAAGTCGGAGCTTCAGAGCCTGTATGATATTATTTTCAATCGCATTACACAGGCCGGAGTCGACACGGAAGTCCGCCAGCGGGCTATTCAAGCGCTTGGTGTGCTTCTGGCGCGCACCATCGGCTCAGAGGGCTCAAGCCTGGTTCCGGCCGAGAAGCGACGGTCGGCAATGGACGTGCTGGCTGACAGGGTCAAGAGCGAGACGACGAGGCTCGCAAGCGTTCGCGCCATCGACACCATCGCTTCCTACACAACGAGCCCTGGTCAGCTCGAGAAGTCATGGATTCAAGACGTTGCGCTGGAACTCGCGGCACAGCTCCGAAAGTCCAACCGAGCCCTACGCACTTCTAGTATTCAGGGTCTGAAGCATCTCGTTTCGTCTCCCACGAGCAAGGGCCAACTGGAGCCCGAGACGATCAAGGGTCTGGTCTCTTCGCTCGGCTCCGTTGTCAGCAACAACGATACCCACCTCCTAGCACCGGCCCTTCTTGTGCTGGCGCAGCTGGTCGAGGAGAATGCAGCGTTGGTGATGACACCGGAAATGACGAACACGCTCTGCGAACTGCTCAAGTCTGCGTACGCGAGCATTGCGCTGGACCAGCTCCTGACCCTCGTGAACAAGGTCGGCGAGAGCGGTACCGGACAGCCACTGATGAACGGTCTATTGCAAACGGTTAGTATCGAGGGCGACCCCGTCGTGGTTGGCAAGGTCATCGGCACCCTGCTCGTGGCTAGTGGCAAATCGACAGGGGTGACGCTCGACAGCTTCATCTCGGAGCTCCAGACCAGCTCGCAGACCAAGGACGACGCGCGCGTCAGCCTCGCGCTGGCCGTGCTGGGCGAGGCAGGCCTGCGACTCGGGGCCAAGTCGCCTCTGCAGCCAGACCTGTTCCTGAAGCAGTTCCATGGCGAGCCCGACAACGTGTCGATGGCCGCTGCCGTGGCTCTCGGTCGCGCGGGCTCGGGCCATGTCGCACAGTACCTGCCGGTGATCCTGGAGACGATGAAGAAGGGCGGCAACACGCAGTATCTGCTGATCCAGTCGATCAAGGAGATTCTCCACCTGATCACGGCGCAGTCGGTGGACATTCGACAGTACGCCGAGCCCATCTGGCAGCAGCTCTTGGCGGCCTCAGCCAACCCGGAGAACACGGTCGTGTGCGCCGAGTGCGTGGGCAGGCTGGTCATTGTCGACCCCAAGACGTACATGCCGGCGCTGCAGGTGAGTACATGGCGAAATCAAAAAGCAGATGGATGTCAACAGTTGGCTAACGTGACGCAGTCGCTCCTCAAGGACAGGTCGTCGGGTGTCCGCGGCATGGCGGTGCAGGCAGTGCGGTACACGCTGCCCGACAGCGACGACGCGCTGGACGCCATGTTCCGGGACGTGCTCCTGGAGATGCTGCTGACGATGCTGGACGACGCCAAGATGGACAACCGGCGGCTGGCCATGTCGACGCTCAACTCGGCGGCGCACAACAAGCCGGATCTCATCCTGCCGCACCTGGGGCAGCTGATGCCGTTTGTGCTGGTCGAGTCCAAGGTCAAGCCGGAGCTGATCCGCGAGGTGCAGATGGGACCGTTCAAGCACTACGTGGACGACGGGATCGAGGTGCGCAAGAGCGCGTACGAGATGCTGTACGCTCTTATGGAGACTGCGTACGGACGGATCAACAAGCTCGACCTCTACGACCGGATCGTTGCGGGGCTCAAGGATGACAATGACATTCGGGCGCTGTGCAACCTCATGGTGACGAAGCTCGTGGTCATGGACCCCGAGGAGACGACGCGGCGGCTCGACGCGCTGGCCGAGGCGTACCGCGGGGTGCTCGCGACGAAGCTCAAGGAGGGGTCGGTCAAGCAGGAGGTGGAGAAGCAGCAAGAGGCCAACCGCAGCGTGCTCCGGGTGACGCTGCTGCTCGCGGACCGGATCACGCGGGCGACGGGTGGGGGCGTGTCGACGGCGACGGCGACGGCGACGGCGACGGCGACAACACCAGCAGGAGGCCAGGGTGCGTCGGGCACGGGTTCGAGCGCGACGTGGGACGCATACTGGGAGTGGGTCAACAAGGACTTTCAGCCTCAGTTGAAGCAGCTGCGGGAGGAGAGCGAGCTGCACCGGGCGAAGCACGTGTGAGAAGGCTGGCTGCGCAGGGGCTGGCCGAGAAGGGGCTGGCCGAGAAGGGGCTGGCAGGTACTCAGGTACAAGGTACAGAGAAAGGCACGCGAACCGACAAAGAAAGGAATGGACGAAGAATGACTAGTATATGACCATGTTGGCAAGCTCGGTGGTGCGTGCGTGACAGGTAGACCGGCCAAGGCAGCAGGAGCGTCTGCAAGCAGGTCGTATAAGGGTCAGGCTCGTCTGAGGTCGTTCATGTTCCCGTAGCCCGTCAAGCCCGTCAAGCCCGTCTCAGTGGAGGGGCTCGGGTTCGGGCAGATGATTGATTGGCTTGCGTGGAGTGGGCTCGGGTCAGCCCCCGAAGTGGGGTTCAGGGTCTTTCTTGCCTCTGGCGTCTGGGTCGAGGCCTGGCGGAAGCAGGCACGACCAACGACGGGAAGACAGCGGAAGGCGCATGAAGAGGCACAAGTACATGTACCTTGTACCTAGGTAGCAGGAAAGGAAGGTACCTTAGGTACGGAAGTACAGAACACGCCAGCGGCCACGCCACTGCATCCTCAGACTTCTGCCTGTCAACCTTGCTGAGGCTGCAGGCTGTTCTCTTCCTCTGCCCTGCCTCGGAGAGAAGGGCATCCATTCTGTCCTATATTCCATCAGGCACGACATCCTCCTCCGACCCTCACGAGCGATTGCTCTTCTCCATCATCCTCCGCCATCTCGGACATCACACCCAACGCCCGTCACCATGAGCATGCCAGGCGCCTTCAGCCCCCATGCTCCCTCGAGCCCCAAGATGGCCCCAACCGCCACTGCGTCGTCTGCCGCTGCGTCGTCTGCCTCTGCGGGCGATGTCAAGAAGCCCGATGCCTTTTTGACGCCGCCTCTCCGCCTCGGCGAGTCCTCCGACGCCTACTCCCTCCACAGCGCCAACGCCAACGCCAACGCCAACGCACCTGGCCGGTTCTACGACGACGACCCCGCTGAGCTGCTGCCTGGGCGTGGCGGCGACGAGGACGACCTGCCGCCTCTGTACACCGACGACCCCTCGGCCGACGGCGTCCGCGATCCTCTGCTGCAGATCCAAGACCTCCACAGCAAGCAGCACGGCCTCGTGCCGCCCCATCTCGTCGTGCCCGACACGGGCAACGAGTACCACATCGACCGCCGCCTCGACGCCGACCCCTCGTTCCTCCAGCGCCACATCGAGGCCTGCGCCGCCATCCCGCCCCGTGCCTTTGTACGCCTGCGCGGCACCCACACCGAGACCGTCCGCCGTGGCGACAAGACGGAGCGCCAGACGCACGTCGACTTTGACGTCCGCCTCGAGCTGACGCCCTTTCTCTACAGCGACGATTGCCACGCACACGAGCTGGCGCACCCTGCGCACCGCCGACAACTTTTGCCAAGGTCGGCGCGGCACCGTTCTTCGCACGCGCGCCC
>NW_009276929.1:323295-325390 GCF_000150675.1 Verticillium dahliae VdLs.17
TCGCATCTGTGGCATGCTCGGCAACCTTCGGCGCGTCCTGAAATTCAAAGGAAAAAACATAGTTCTGCTTTCGTCACGGGCCCTCGAGGCGGGCCGCCCCGGCCTCGCCGAGTGGTGCCACCGCTACTGCGCCAGCCACGCCGGCCTCAAGACGTTCCAGCTGCGCCGCGAGGTGACGGGCTGGAACGAGGACCTCGTGCGCTCCAAGCTCGAGACGCTCGTCCGCGCCACCGGCTACCAGGGCCACGTCGCCGTCACCTTTCCCCTGCAGGGCGAGACGGTGACCGTCTACAACGACGCCGCCACGAACCGCTGGCGCCTGCTGCGCTGGGTCCGCGTCCTCTGCGTCCTGACCCTCACCATCCTCCTGACCTGGCCCTGGCTCTTCTTCCGCACGGCCCGCTTCGAGGTCGCCGTCGTCGAGTGGCCCATGAGCCGCCGCAGCCCCCGCCACCGTCAAGGCACCGCCGCAGCCGCCGCCGCTGCCGGCCGTCGCGACTACGTCAGCCTCAGCGAGGAGCAGTGGTACAACATGTGGGCCCGCGCCGTCCGCCGCGCCGTCCTCGAGCGCAGGCAGGGCACCCTCGACCAGGGCGACCTCGTCGCCGCCGAGGGCGCCCAGGGCGCCACCTTTGACGGCCAGACCGAGGCGCAGGCCGTCGTCGGCAACGCCGTCGGCAATTTTGTGCGCGCCGGCGTCAGCGCCATGAATGCCGTCAATGTGCGCTTCGGCTGGGGCGGCGACCACTGAGCTGTGCGACATGTGCTCGTTTGGTTGGTTGGTTGGCTGCTGGGTCGGTTGGTTGGTTGCTTGCTTGGGTTTGCATAGCTTTTCGGGTCTGCTCTCGGGTCTGCTTTCGGGTCTGCTTTCGGGTCTCGTCGGATTTTCGGTCATAAATACCCTCCTTTGGTTTGCCTGGCATGGCTGGTATCTCATCAGAATGAATGATTATACGATGTCTTTACATGTGTCTTCGTGTCAACAAGAGATGTGCTGTACTGGCCTATTTGCCTTTGCTTTTCGCTTCATCACCTCGTCATTCGGCTTGCTATGCCTAGATTGAACCGTGAAGCAGGGGTGTCCTATTATTCTTGTTTGAGTGCCGTGGTTTCATGTCCTAACATTTCGTCGGAGGGCCAAATGAGAAGTGAACGAGCTGGGTTCTTCCACGGCTGATGTCTAGTTCGTCAACTCGGTCGGTGGTCTATCTTTACCTTGGTCTTTGTCCTTAACTCTGCTAGAAGATGAACTATTTGATGTGAGTTATTTAATATCATTAAAAAGAACCTTTCTTCAGGCTGTCACTGACCTGAGCCTCTGCGTCTGGGCGCCGCAACTCAACAGGCCTCGGTGAGGTCGACCCCACTAGGTACCCCACCACACACCGAACTCACTCACCTCAACTTCTCACCAAGTCCAAGTCGCTGCTTTCAACCACATCCCCGGCACGATCACATCTTCACCCTCGAAACGCCAAGCCCGGCAGCACGGCAGAAAAGCCAGCACAGCAGGCAGCACAGCAGGCAGCACGCAGGCAGCACAGCACGGCCATGGAGATCACAAACCCGAAACGGATCCTCGCCCTCGCGGCCCACGACCGCCAAGACGACCTCGCACGCTTCCTCGGCGCCCTGACGGGCACAACGCCGGAACCCTCGGCCGCCGCGTCGGCGACGCCCTCGCTCGCCGGCACCTCGCACGTCCTGCCGCTGACGACGTCCTACTACACGGCCACGGTGCCCGTCTGGCTCGACCTCGTCGCCGACGCCGACGGCGCTGAAGACGAGGACTGGGCCGCCTCGTTCCTGGCGCCCGAGGCCCGCGAGGTCCTCGACGCGCTCGGCGGCATCGTCGTCGTGTTGCCTGTCACGCGCGGCGTCGCGGCTGCGCGGGGGCTCGTCGAGCAGGTTGGCCGCGTTGTCCGGGAGGGGCTCGGGGGGTGGGGGTGGGACGGGGTCGGGCTTGCGGTTGGTGTTGGGGCCGGCGGCGGGGAGGCCGAGGGGGAGGCGGAGCAGGGCGAGTGGGAGGACCTGTGCGGGCGCCGCTGGGTTGGAGTTTGTGCGGGTTGCGCGGGGTGGGAGAAGACAAGGGGAA
>NW_009276929.1:325490-337794 GCF_000150675.1 Verticillium dahliae VdLs.17
TCCCACTACACTTTGACCGTGCCTACTGACCCGGTGCAGAAAAAAGGGGCGTCCACAGAGTCCTCGAAGCGCTCGAGGCCAACGACTGGGACCAGGGCGACATACCCTCCGACCTCGAGGACGACTTTGGCAGCCTCGAGGACGGCAGAGACGACCCCGAGAGCCTCGACTTCGGCGTCGACAGGGCCGACTTTGAGGGTCTGCGGCAGGCGATATGGGGCCTCGACACGGAGCCGCGGGCCGACGGCGACGTCGACAGCAACGGCGACGGCGAGGCCAGGGGCAGCGGTGCGCAGGACGAGCCGCTGGACGAGGCGACCGAGGTCGAAAAGCTCGAGAGCATGATGCGCAAGCTGCAGGCCGTGCGGGACATGAGCGCCGGCTTGCCGGAGGAGCAGCGGAAGAAGATGGCGGCCAAGGCCGTGAACGAGGTGATGAAGGATCTGTAGGCACTGCGCATGTAGCACTCTGTAACAAAGTCGTGCGCCTCTCATTCTGCTCGTGAGCCCGGTCCTTTCCTTGCTATGCAATGTCTTGGCTTTCCGTTTGGTCACAGCCCCAGCCTAAATACCGGGCTACGACGCATGGGAGCCTACAAGGGGTATCTCTTAGGCCCGAAACCGACCTCGTGTACAACAGTGCGTACTGGGCGCCCCAGATAATGGCAGAAGTCAGCTTCTGGGCCAGTCATGTGATATCGCTTCATAGCACTATATCAGATAAGAATCTTTAAATCAGGCGGTCGAGCGGCGGCTCCTTGGCTTCAAAGTATCTGAGACCGTTTTTGGGCTTGAAGGGATGACATGACTGGGTTCAGCTTGCGTTTATGAGATTTTGGCGTATCTTCTTGCGGGCACGCATGGGTTGTTACAAGAATGCTATGTAGTGTATTCCAGATCCTTGGAGGCCAGCGAGTCATCCTTCCATCTCGTTCTGGAGAGGCCGGCGTGGTACTTGACTCAATCGTGAATAGAGGAGACTTGTCTCCAACGCCAAATACATAGGCAGCGCTTGTCATGATATGGCTCCTTGCTATCATCTCAGCACATGTCTCACGGCGTCTGTGTCCGACTTGATCTTTTGCCCGCCGCTTCCAGTAGCCCTGGGTCCATCTGTCGTCTCCTAGATCGCAGCCTATTGCATATTGCCCAGCCCAGCTGTTCGATCGGGCATTTGAACCACAAAGCCTTGGAATTTTCGGACTTAGCAAGGCGATCCAACGGGCTGTCATTAACAAGATTATAAGCAGGCTAGGGCAAGGCCATAATCCCTCGACGGATTGCCCATCTGGACGCCACGAGAAGAAGACGGCCTAACCACGGCGAACCTCACCCGTCAGCAGCAGAGACGCCAAAATAAGGCAGCCCTCCATCCGAGCACGAGCGCCAGGAGGACGACACCCCAAAGCAAGCACCCACGTTAACCCGCAAAAGTCCTCCGAGCCACTGTTCTGCAGAAGAGCCCACACAAGACAAACCCCTCCGTGGATAGGCCAACGAAGACACATCAACACAATGCTAGGAATCGAATGGGAATTCTGTATCAAAACGATAAGGGACGCTAACTTCTTCAACGCGGTGTGCCCCAGACACTGAAACTGGCCATTCACATGGCACTCCGAGGCGCTGACGCCTAGCAGGATGATGGAACTAACCTCTGGCAACCTGCCCCCGATATGCTACAAGGAAAAACCCCTCGTTTAGATGAGAATTAGTCACAGTCCCCAAACGACCTCCGCGGCAGAGGGGTCTCCGCAACCAGTGACAGCTGGCGAGAAGGAATCTCCTTCGTTTGTAGTACAACAGGTCGGCGTAGGCCCGTCGGCCCCTTTAAGGATTCTAAGGCGTTTAAATATACATTCGTCATCAACCAACAAGGTGAAGCAAAAGCGAAGGCAAGGCAAGGCAAGGCAAAAGAAATCGCAATGCGTGAACTGGGAATCGAACCCAGGGCTCCCCGATGGCAACGGAGAATTTTACCACTAAACCATTCACGCCGTGAGATCCGGAGACGCGACGTCTCGGGTGGATGCTCGTCGTGCCCGCGGCGGAGCAAAATGTAGGTCTGTCCATTTTGTCGGAACCAAATCGGGAGTGACGGATTTGTGCGTCGGCGTTGTGCGGCGGGACCCCCTTTAGGCACTCGCCTGACATGTGAATTCTGACGATCTTATACTGCACTGTGCAGCGCAATGGATGCTTGAGGTGTTGGAGGTGTGCTTGGGTTGCGATCAGCTTATATTGGGTCTATCGTGTCCATCTACGGGTCTCAACTACGGCCCCGCGGTTTGTGCTTAGAGGTTACTCGTGAGTTCGGCTTAGGGGCATTACATTGCGTACCCATCATAGATCAATACAACATCTGCATTCTTTGGTTGGCAACATGATGCGAGTCCCATGGACAACTACAGGCATATACAGACACGAATTTCGGCATGGCACCGACAACGACGGACCTTACTGACAGACAGCCATCTTGAATTTGCAAAAGAGATCTATAACGGGTATCGACACATCATCCAATCACCTCTGCTCGGGCGAATACGCCGGCAGCTCCTCTCCGCCTGTATTCCCTGAACTGGCCACAGCTGGCGCGGCCACGGCAGATGGCGCGGCCGTCGACGGGCTGCCTTGGCCAGATGCCCGCCGCGGTCCGGCCGGGGCCTTCGCAGGCGCGACGGCCCCCCTGGCCACGAGCATCTGCACAATCTCGGGATCCGCGAGAACGGCGACCAACGCCGCCGGCTTCGCAGCCCCAGCCTTGTTGATGTCGGCCCCCTTCCCAAGCAGCTCCCTGACGAGCTCCGTCTCCCCCATGACCAGCGCCTCGACGAGCGGCGTCTTGCCCTCGGCGTTGGCCTTGTTCGGGTCGGCGCCGTGCTTCAGCAGCAGGCGCGCGTTGCCGAGCATGCCCTGCGAGAGGGCGTACAGCAGCGGCGTGTCCTGCCTCCTGAACATGTGGTTCGGGTCGGCGCCGCGCTCGAGAAAGGCACGCAGGAGCGACGTGTTGCCCTTTTCGAGGACGTGGCACAGCAGACGCTCGCCCCACGAGTCGTACTGGTTGGGGTCGGCACCCTTGGCGAGGACGGCCGTGGCGAGCTCCGACTCGAACGTGTCCGTGAGCTTGGCGCCCTCGACGAGCTTGCCGAGGAGGGAGCGGCCGACATAGTCCGAGGCATTGGGGTTGGCGCCGCGCTCGAGGAGCAGCTTGGCCAGGGCGAGGTTGCGCTTGCCGACGGCAACGTGCAACAGAGAGTTGCCGGTGAGGTTGCTCGCGTTGACATCGGCGCCGTTCTGCAGCAAAAAGTCGACAATGTCGAGGCGGTTCTGGGAGAGGGCGAGGTGCAAAGCCGGCTGGCCCGTAATGTCCCTCGCATTGACATTGCCGCCATACTGCCGCAAAAGGCGCAGGTGGTCGAGACTTCCCGCCTGGAGGGCCTGGATAAAGACAGAGCGGCCGTTGATGGACGTGGTGTTGGGGTCGGCGCCGTGGTCAAGGAACAGCTTGAGCATGTCGAGGCTGGCACTGCTGGCGACCTCGACGAAGAACGGCTGCCCCGTCCACGTCGAGCTGTCGCGGATACCGGCCCCGGCATCAATGAGCAGCTCGGCCATGGCAACGTGACCGCACTCGGCGGCGTGGAAGAGAGCAGGCTTGCGCTGACCGCTGTGGGAGTCCCTAAAGTTGAGCTGCGCACCGGCCAAGAGCAGGTAGCGCACGGCGGCGGCCTGGTTCGCGCGTGTCGCACAGATGAGTGCCGTGTATCCGTCTTCATTCTGCCCGTTCATGTTGACACCCTGGGCCACGAACCCCTTGAGGTGGGCGACGTTGCCGTCCTTGGCCGACTCGCACATGGTGATGACCATTGGCTCCGGCTTTGGGCGTAAGCTCGCCGTCATGGCCTTGAACGAGTGCGACAAGGACGAGAAGAAGCCGTCCGTAGCCTTCTGCTTGCCCTTGCTGTCGGATGCCGACGAGTACTCCGGCGGCGGCTGCTCCCGCGACGATGGCGACGGCGAGCGAGCATCAGCAAGCAGAATGTCCCCCATGCCCAAGACGCGCGCCGAAGCCTCGACAGCCTGGTCCAGCAGCGTCCGGCCCTGCAGCGCCACGAACCTCTCTTCCTGGGCGGTTGGGGATCTTGCCGTGTCAGCACATGTCGCACGACTGAGAAGAGGAGAGCACAAAAAAAAAGAAAAAAAAAGGGGGGGAGGCTCACATGTGAACGACAGCAGCAAGAACGGTAAATAGGCGCATATTCGCAGCATGGCACCGCGCAAACTCGTCGACAAGCTCGACATTGAGCGTCTCGACGTCAAACCCGCCGCCGAGGCGCTGGACCTGCTTCCCGATGACAGCCGACGCGTCATGACACGGCGGCAGCGCCACCTTGAGGGCGCTCTGCACGGACGGGGAGGGGGGCGGATGCGTCGAGGTCTCGGACCCAGGAGCGGGAGCAAGAGTAGGAACAGGCGCAGGAACAGGCGCAGGAACAGGAACAGGCGCAGAGGCCAGGCCGGCGTGGCGCAGGGCGTCCCGCAGCGTCTCGACGGCCTCGCGCAGCTGGGCGAGGCCGCCGGCGAGGGCGAGGAGGCTCTGCAGGCGGTAGCTCTCCGGCTCGACCGTCTTGACGAGGCGGTCGAGCTCGGCGTGGGTCGAGACGACGTGGGTCGTGATGGAGTCGCAGGCGGCGGCGGCGGCGAGGGCGGCCGGGGCACCCGAGCCGGCGCACATGATCATGCTGTCTGCGTGGGCACGTTGGTTTGAGGAGGGAACAGAGAAAGTGAAGAGACGAGCTACGAGTAGAGTGTGCAATGGACAAGTGTGCAATGGCTCCAATGCTTCTCTCTCTTATGTGGTCGCGTGTTGACCATGATGTATTTGGCCCTTTTGCTGCTGCCTGGGCACGAGCTTCAGCTTGGCCGCAGGAAGGGGGAAGGAGCCATGGAGGGGGGATTAGGCTCCCCTCAATTGACCCTATCGCTCCTGCCTCCCCTCCCGCATGCCCATCAATCACCTCGAATGCGGGAGGCGGAGTGACGGACTGGAAAAGAGCGACCCCAGATCCCCCCTGGCGGCCTCGAACGTCACCGTTCATTGGGCGCAGGAACGATCCTTCCAACGGCCCTCCAATCATGCCCTCGACACACGTATACGAGCCGCGTGGACTCCTTGCCCGTTGCCCGTTGCCTTCGCTCTTGCTCGACTGACTTGACGGAGACGTAGGGGGTAGGGGCTGGCACGATCCAAGGTATGATTGCCTCTACCGTAAGGTACTCTGGTACTCTAGAACTACTCATGTTACTCCTGTTACTCCACCCTCCATGAACTGCTTCCCTCATCGCATCGTCGCCTCTACCTCTGTGAACTGCCCCCATCGATGCAAAGTGGTATCAAGAGAAAAACGCCAAAAGTTCCCAGTCAAAAGAACGCGCTCTTACCCCGACTCAATCAACACAGCCGCCCCAACCCAACCATCTATCTTCTCCCTGACACTCTTACACGTTGGCTCGACTGCCCCCCGTCGCCCTCATCTCAATCGACGTCTCCTCTCCGCCGCTGTCCTTCGACAGCCACCGCGACGCCTTCTTCTTCTGCTGCTGCTTCTTCGCGCCCTTGACCTTGCCGAACCCCTTCTCAAACGGGTCGCCTCCGTCCTCGACCTGCGTCACGTCGAGCCGCTGCTGCGACGTGTCTGCCGAGCGCGGCATCACCCCCTGGTCCTTGGCATCGAGGGCCTCGGCGCCGTCGCCCTCCTCCGCGTCGGCGACGGCGACCCCACGCTTGAGGGCCTTCTTCTCCTCGCGCTCAACCCGCTGCATGAGGTCCACGTCGTGCGGAAAGTACACCCGACGCATCGCGTGCACAAGCAGCTCGAGCACGAGCACGGCCCCGAGCGCCACCAGCACGACGGCCCAAAAGTTGGCCGTGCGCCCAAAGTTGTCAATGAACGCCCGGCGGATCTGGTAGATGCGCAGCCTCTCCTCGAATATGCCCGACAGGATGAGGTTCCACAAGAACCAGCCGCCGACCGACAGGAACACGCCGAGGAAGCTGATGATCGTCTTGGTGTGCATCTCGAGCACTCTGCTTCCGTGTTAGCACCACTGGTCCCCAAAAACATGCAAAAACAAAATCGGAACGTACAAAAGCCTGAGATTGATAAACACGACGCACACCGTAAACGGAACCGTGCCCATGGCGTACAAAGACGTGTCCTGGTCAAATGGCAGCTTGTCATAGACGCCCCAGGTGATGTAGTAAATGACAAACGACTCGGCAATGCCCATGATTGTCCAGCCGAGGTACAGCCACAGGTTGATGGCCGAGCTCCTGTGGCCGTATGAGTAGAGCTCCGGGTACTTGAGCAGCGTCTCGGCGCTGAGATCCTTCTCAAAGGCGCCCAGGAAGATGACGGGCAGCGACGTGAAGAGCGTGTTGAACACGGTCAGACTCCAGTTCTCGTACAGAGAGGTGCCCGTGTAGCCGTTGAACCGCTGGTAGTGCGCCTGCGGCAGGAAGAAGACAATCTCCTTCCAGAACGTGGCGAGGATGTACTTGCCCGTGCGGAGGTAGTTCCACCGCCCGTGGACGAAGAGCAGCCGCTGCAAGAACCGGAACTGCGCGATCGAGTAGTCCGAGATGCGCGCCGCCTGCAGACCCTCGCGGCCCGAAATGCCAATGCCCACGTGGGAGGCTTGGATCATGCCAATGTCATTGGCACCGTCGCCAATGGCCAGAGTCAGCGACTTGGGAACCTGCCGGCGGATGCGTTTGACGAGGTTGGCCTTCTGCGCGGGCGACGCGCGGCAGCAAATGACCGAGTCGACGCGGCCAGCCAAATCGTAAAAGAGGTACGACAGCCCCTCGTCATTGTCGATGGTGCTGAGCGTCTGGCCGTCGACCACGACGACCGTATGCGGCAGCATGCCACGACCGACCTCGGCAAGCGCGGCCGAGATGGATTCATTGATCGGGCCCGTCGTTGCGTCGAGGATGAACAGCTCGGAGAATGGCTTGCACAGCCGTGCCGAGTGCGCAATGTTGATGGCCGTCTCCCGCTTGTCGCCCGTCAGCATCCAGACCTTGATCTCGGCCCGCCGCAGCTTGTCAATCGTCTCGGGCACGCCCTCTTGCAGCTTGTCCTCGATGGCAGTGACGCCAGCAAGCTCAAACTTCTCCTCAATCAGTTCGCCCGCCGCTTCAATCTTCTCTTGGCGGTTGTCGAGGCTCGTCGTTGCCTCGGCGTAGATCGCCCTCCACTTGGTATACTCGCCCTCGTCAAGGTACCGGAAGCCGTACAGCAGCGTGCGCAGGCCGTCCCTGGCAAAGTCGTCAATGTGCTGGAACGATCGCTCAAAGATGGTGCCCTCGTTGAGCGCCGCTGACTCGTCCACGAGCCCGTCAAGCGCGTCGTCGTTGCGCGAAAAGGTCGTGCTGGGCCGGGGCGAGTGCATGAGTCCGATGGGGCTCTGCAGCGGCGTGTGGAAGTCCTGGTCCTCCAAGGATCCCCTCCTGGTGCCCCACGGCGACGAGCCTTCGACCAGGGCACTACCCCGCCGGCTGCCCTCGATCGACATGCGGTGGCCGTCCAGGAGGTGACTATGTCGCTTGGACATGGAGGGCCGGCCTAGGGCCATGCTCGTGCGCGGCGTGCTGTTGCTGATCCGCCTCTGCTCCTTGCCCTGCTCCATGCTCCGATGCTTGCTCGCCTTGAGCTCGACGGCGCTGGCTTTCTGCATGGCCAGATGGGCCAGCTTCAGCCGCGGCAGGATGATGCTGTCGGCACCCTTGCAGAAGACGCAGATGCGGCCGTCAGGCATGCGGATGATGATGGACATGCGCTTACGCTTGCTCGTGAAATCAATGACATCCAAGACCTGGTACGTCTCGCGCACAATGTTGCCGTCGGGGCCAGGGAGCTGGAGAATGACCTCCTGGTTAGGTCGGTCGATCATGACGTAGCCGAGGTCGCGCGCAGCTTCAACGAGGGCCTGCTCATCCGGAGACGCAGATTGTACTCGGTCTGGCCGTTCTTGCCAACCTCGGGGATGCAGGTGTGGCAGAGGCCACGCACAATAGAAATTGCTTGGCCTTTTTGGATATGGCGTGTTCGGTTTACGGCGAGGTAGCCGACCAGCTCTTCCGTCTTGAGTTCGGGCTCATCTTCGGCTCGCGCGGTCGACGCCTTCCACCTCGTCGAAGACATGGACTGACGGCCCGGCTGGGTCGAAGCTGGGTTCGTTTCAATGGCCTTGCTCTTTTCGGACTTTTGCTTGTCCTTGCCCTTGCGCTTCTTGCGCGCCATGTCGATCAGTTTTTGCTTGGCTTCCTCGTCCCGCTCGACGTCCATATCGTGCAGCCACGCCGTGCCAGCGACGCTCATCTTGCGGAAACGCATCACGTTCTCTGTCAGCGTGCCGGTCTTGTCGGAAAAGACATAGTTGACCTGACCCAAGTCCTCGAGAATGGTTGTTGTGTTGGCCACCATGGGCGTGTTTGTGACGGGGTCGTACATCTCTACATCGCCCATGAGGTAAAACTGGATCACCTTGATGATCTCCAAACTAATATACAACGACAGTGGGATGAGGGTGTTGAACATGATGATGTACGCAATAAAGACTTCCTTGAAGCTGAGCGTCCTACCGCCGAGGAACCACGAGTCGTCCTCTTGCGGGTCTCGCCAGATATAATAGCCACCCGTCAGGCCGCCACTGAGGGCGAGAAGCACAAAGACCAGCCAGATGATGCAGCGGTTCGCGACGGATTGCATGCGCGGTGCCTTGGCGTGGACGTGCTTGCTGGCGTTCATGCGAATCTTGCACTCCTCGCCCGTGTTGACGACGAGACCAATCGTTTCGGTCGTGTTACGAACGACCGAGCCACGGTACACCACGTTGTTCAGCGAAAGTGGCATCGTCTCTTCCTTCATGGTCACGCGGCCGTCGTAGCGGTAGAGGTCGATATTCGGGTCTTCAGACACGACCGTCGCATCGCAGGCTTTCAATCCCTGGGCTGTGCCACACTGCTCGGCCAGCATGGGGAGCGCGCGCTTCGCCTTGAGGTTCGTCTCGCCATCGAGAGCCATCGTCTCGATATAAGCCACGCTATGCGGGTTCGTGGCGTGCAGGAGAACTATGTCAGCCGGCACATTCTCGTCTCGTCGAAGGCGCACAATGTCGCCAACCTTGACATCCTGCCACTGAATCAAGGACCAGTCGCCGTCTCGGGCGACCTGCGACTCGCCCATGTCATGCATGGGCAGCTCGTCGCCGCCGTCTTTGCCGCCGCCGTGCTTCTTCGTCTTGTTCTTGACGCGGTGCAGTGCCCTCATATCCTCGCCGAGCACGAGAACCTCGCTGCGGTTGTCGGCCTTGTCCAGCAGATATCGCCGGTAGTCGTCGTAGCCTTCTTTAGCCATGGACAGTGACACAAAGGCCATCAACGGTGCTATCGTTGTCCAGCGACCCGTCGTGCTCAGTCCGGGGATCATCTGCATGATGGAGATGACGAGGAAGTAGGCGTTGCCGAGCTTGCTGAACTGGAAGATCAGCTGCTTCGGCAAAAAGTCCCAGACGGTGTAGCGGCTCGAACGGATAAAGTTGCCTGTGTACGGTTTCTGGGCACGCTCGTCGGTCAGGAGATCGGCACGTTTCCTGCCTGGCGTGATGGGGATGTGGCGGCCATCGGCGCTCGGCGGCAGGGGCTTCTGGCGCAAGATGCCCTCGATGACGACTTTTTGGTAGAGCATGCGAGCCCGGGCCGCAGCGGCATCTCTCCTGTCGAGCCATTGCATGCGTTTCGTCAGGTGAGGCCGTTGGCTGGGGAGGGGCGTTTTGGGTTCGTCGTCGATGGTCGAGTGGGAGACGGCAACGTCGACGTTCTTGGTGGGATCGCCGCCCGTCATGGTGACTTGACTTCGGCGGTGGGCTTGCAAGTCAGATATGTACGGTTGCTGGCGAGCGAGATCCTCCTGCAGGCCATCGCTCGAGACGCGGATCTGGGGCGTGGCGGCGCCGTCGATAGATTGGGCGCTTCGCATGGGCTCCGTGTTGGCTCGTTCGGCGTGCCGCGGCCGTCGCGATCGAGTATCAGATGTCGTTCCAGTCAGGTTCGACGGGTCGTTGGGATTTGGGCCGTCGTCGTCAATGGTGCTGTAGGAGGAAAAAGCAGGGACCCTTGGGCCGGGTCGGGCCATGATTCAGTAGAAATGTACACGGAAGGGGAAGGGGGGGCGGGCTGAGCATGGGCCCCGGGGTTGCTGGGAGGCGGGTGGATTGAGTTTCTGGCCGGTGGGCGATCCAGGGAGACGGATCATTCGTCGGCAGGCAGGATGAATGGGAGAGGGATTGAGGATTGCAAGAGACTCGGTGCGCGTTCCAGCAACAGATTCGTGTCTGTTCTGCGTCGTCCTTTGACCTTGATTCGATTGGGCTGTTGACTCGTGTTGGACCTGATACGAAGCTACGAAGCCCGGCAGTCCAGGGTACACGCGTGCGCGTAAAGATAGAACAGAGTCGAGTCGGTCGTCCTTCGGGGCGGAGCGGAGTTTAGGTCAGGGTAGTCGAAGACGGACGTGACGGCCAGGCAGAGAAAAGACAAAAGAGGAGGAGTGTGTCGCATGCAGCGCGGGTATATACAAGTTGAGATATCGATGCAAAGATGGCTGATGAAGGCCTCAAGCGGCCACGCAAAGAGGGAAAAGCAACAGCGGTGGAAGGACCAGGGGAGCAGGAAAGAAGAGAGAGGTGAAAGGAAGGTCCCCGACAAGAACCACAATACAAGCTCAGGCGTCTTCTCGTTGACGCTGCTTCTGGTCTCTAACCCTGCCCGTTGATCATGGCCGTTGATCTCTTTTGGGTCGTGGTCGAGGGCGAAGGAGATTCGAGCTGCAAAACTGACGAACTGAAAAGGCTTTGGTGGAGCAGCCTTTCTCGTCATCATCTCCGTAGAAGCCGGGGGGGAGAGGGAAGGCGGGCATGAGGAGGCACGGCAGGACCAGCACGGCTGCGGATACCCCCCCCGAGAAGGTGCACTGCCACGATGCACCTGGCCAGCTTGTTGGCACCTGCCGCTCCCCTCATTCGCCCGCCAGGCATACCTGCGCCGCTAGATTGCCTTACCCAGACTTGCCAGAGCACTAGGCTTCCGTCTATGCAACACGAGAAACCTCTCTCAGCCAGAGCCCAGCCCATGTGCTCTTCGACCAACCCACGGCAGACGTCACCGGCGCCCAGAATATAAACTCAGACGTACATGTACATGTACGTCGGGGGAAAGCCAGAAATGCCATGTCGGGAAAGACCGCTAGCGAACGAACGCTCGTCATCCTCCCTCCATTCCACAACGGCTGCCACCAAAACTCGCCAATCTATCGTGCAAAGTCTCAACCCTCCCCCCCCCCTGCCCGTGGTGCACGCTTCAAGCATTAAAGTGGTATTTTTTTGCATCAATCCAGAAAACAGAAAAGACAAAGAAAAGGGGGTTCCCCACCCATCAAGCTCTCGTTCCAATCACGTCGAATCCTTCAGCGCAAGCCCACACCCATCCCCAGCCAACGCCTTCTGATGGCCCCCCTAATAAACTCTCTGAGCGCGAGCCCGTGCGACAACTCTATCGCGGCCCCTGGTCTCGCCGCCCTTTTCCCCCTGCCCACCCACCCCACAAATCCCCTGATGCTTGAGGTACCTGTAGGTAGGTAGGTAGGTAGGTAGGGTCGGTTGTCTTCAGCTGCGCGGCCCTCGCTCGCCATCCCGATCGCCCCGGAACCCCGAACTATGACCTCGTCCCCCAATCCGCCGACCCCGACCTGTGCCAGAGACCTCTTGGCCAGAAACTATGGCACCGACACTTCCACGCCAGCCGATTGGACTCACCAGGAACGACTGCTTGCATCGAGAGCCACATCCAGTCCTACCAGCCCAAGCAGCCCACCAGACACTAGACACTTCTGCGCCTCACACCACCACATCATCACGACACGTCAAGAGGGGCTCAGCTGCGTAATGGTATGATGACCAGTGATGCCTATTCCTTTTCCCCCTCCCCTACTCTCTCCGTCGCACTCCTATCTACACTGTCAAAGACCTACGAGCCAGTCGTCTCTTTCGAGGAACGACCCGCTCCGCCCCAACCATGCCATGACCCCAACGAGCCTCCGGTTTCCCAGACAGCCCCAAGGGACCATGTTATCAGGGAGCCTTGCCCCCCGCCCCCCCACGCGTTTCACTCTGTACCGCAATACAGGACGAACCAAGCACCTGGGAGATGTATCCACGTGTTTTTTCTCCATCTCCGCGAC
>NW_009276929.1:337894-341140 GCF_000150675.1 Verticillium dahliae VdLs.17
CTCTCCTCGACGGTGCGCGGGCCCCGAAAACCCATCTGTGATTCATGAACGACGAAACGAAGCCCAAAACCAGTACAAAGATTGTAGTACAGAACTACACAAAATTAGGAAATGGGAAGGAGAAAGAAGTAATAAACTGCCTGGAAGAAACGCCGAGCAACGAATGACCAAAGCATGTGATCAAACGTGATGTAGCTAGATTAGGCGCCATCGCATGCGCGGGGCCGGCGGTTGAAGAAAGCCCCGTAGCGGTTGGTATAAAAGCGCAGCAGTCGCCGAGCTGCCGCGCTCCAGAATCGACGGGTTGCGCGGCAGCGCCCCCGAGTTCGCGGTAAGATGAGAACGCTAGGATCATATCCAGCAGGTAGAAGCAGATGCGCAAAAGTTGGGTAAAAATGTACGATCGCCTGTGCCAGACATGCATGACCGACTTCCGGAAATAGATATCGTCATGCAGATTTCGTCGTGGCCGCTAAAGAGGGTGGGTGGTAAAGGGGGGGATGGGCCAAGAAGCGAATGACCAAGCTTCATTCTCGTCGATTGTCCAAGCAGGAAAAGTGCACCCCAAATGTGGTATATGAAGCTCCCAAACGCCGGACGCAAAAGCCCCCTTCAGAAAAAAGTGTGTCGCTGTCGACGCTTTATGTACTACCAGTCGCAGCAAATTTGTTGTTGTTCATGTCAGTGCGGCTGAGCTCACTGCTGCTGGATGTGGTGCATCGAGTCGGGCGACAGCGAGGAGGGGTCGACGTGGTCAAACTGCACAAGCTGGTTCATGTCGAGCTCAGCCTGGGCCTGATCCACGTGCGAAGGCGAATGGGGGTGCATTGGCAGGTTGATCGTGTGCTTCGAGTACATCTCATTAAGGCTGCCGCCGTCCTCGGACACTGCACAGGAAGCGTCACCGCCACCGTGATGACGGTAAATATCAGCAGACGCCGGCCTGCCCAGCATAGACAGGGGTGGCGACTGCTCGACAATGGAGGGCTCGCCATGGCCATTGAAGGACAGAGGCGAATGCGGCGGCGGGACCATGTTGGAGGGGTTCGCCATCGGCGAGAGGAACGCTCCACCGTATGGCGTGTTGTAGCTCGACGTTGGCAGCGGGCTCGGCTCCGGTCCGGCAAAGTAGCCAGGGCTCGCGAACTCGGACGGAGACGCGGTCGTTGCCGACATGGGATACTGTCTCATGTCCATCCCAAAACCAGCTTGCGTATCTATCCTCAGGTTGGGACCAAGGCCGCTGGGCTGCTGTGGGACAGGAGCGAAAATATTCGGGTTGTGCGGTTGGGGGGCCGCCTCGCCGGGTTGCTGGATGTAGAACGACGGCATCGGCGTCTGGAGCATGGAGAAGTCAACCGCCATGGGCACAGACCTACTACGTTGCCTCTTGTGGCCAGGACCACGCATGCCAGGCTGCAGGTGGTTGATGCCCCAAGACTCCTGGAACTTGCCGACATGTTTTGAGCAAAGTTGGGCTGGGAAGAGGGCGCGCGTAGTGAGACGGGCGCGAGACGGAGAGAGAGTGGTTCTCAAAGAAGGGGTTCGGGTTGTTGCGGTTCATGAAGGCATCGAGTGAAACCAGCTTGGCAAGCTGGCCGCTGAGGACCTTAGGGTTGCCGCCGAGGTGGTGAACCAGACAGTTCGAGGCTTGCTGCTCTTCGGTGAAATCGCCGCACTGGAAGAAACCACTCGTGGCGGGCGTCTGGTCCATGAAGAAATGGGGTGGCCTGTTGAGCTCAATGACGATGCCACTGGGCTTGCTGGGGTCGCCCTCCTGGTTCTCGAGGTACATGTTCTTGATGTAAGCGAAAGGATACTCAATCTTGTACCCGGCCTGATCATTGTTGATGTAGTAGGTCATGGTGCACTTGTCCGGTGAGTAGAAGATGATGAGGTCCATGGTGCTCTGCGAGACCCTCGTCCACTTGCCAATGTTGAGAGACCTGCTGCTGAGATGATGGATCACTGTATGGTCAGCGGTGCGCGCGCAAGCCTAGCGGTGAGCTACTTCGACTTACAGACTTTGCCGTTCTGCTCGTTACCCATCAGCATGCTAGGGCTGTAGGGCAGAAGGCCGGTCCGACCGAGGTATTGTCCACCGAGGCCCTTGCCGGCCTCCATGGCCTGCATGGCGAGGTAGTTGCGCATGGACTCGGGAATGCAGTCGAAATCCTCGCCCGTCTCCAAGCTCTTCTTCGCCATGAGCTTGATCTTGGCTCGCCTAGGAAGTGGATGTTAGGCTGGCTGAACTCACGACGAATAGGGAGGGGGGGCACCCGAGAGGCACATACCTGTTTTGGAACCAGATCTGCACCGACCTCTCGGTCATGTCAATCTCTTCAGCAATGCGGTCCCTGACCTGAGCCGTGGGCGTGGGGTTCTTGTTAAACTCCATCTCCAGGGTGCCAAGTTGGTCTTGAGTGGCGCGCTGACGCTTCTGATTCTTCTGCTGCTGTGTAAGGGTGCTCTTGCGCGGAGGGCGCCTGGACTGGCTTGGCTGGCCGTTGCTGGCCGTCGAGGTCGAGGGCGACGGCGTTGAGTTCATCTTGACATTAGAGGCGGAGCCCGGCGTGCCGTGGTTGTCGAGTGACTTGGAGAGGGGCGTGGGGCACGCGGGCGAGTCGGCGAGAGCAGATTGCTCTCGCTTGACCGGAGTGCCGATATCAACAGCCGCCATTGTGGCAGTCTGATGGTGCGAAGGAGTGGATGGAGTTCGCTCCGAAGCGTAGAAAAGTGGGAGGCGCGTTCGGTGGCCTTGCTTTGGGGGAATCGACTCGGTCCAAGACGCGTGTCAATCGTCCCGTCGTGAGGCAATTACGGCGTGTAGGCAGACGGATCAGTGAAGTGCCGTGTCGCCAGGGAAAAGGGTGTTGGATCGAATTGTTTCGTTATGTCGTCGTCGATGATGTCGATGTTGTTGGTTCTGAATAATATAGATGGATGCCGTAAGCTAGGGAAAGTAGTGAAAGTTTGGTAGACTAAGGAGTGTCGTCCTGGATCGGGGTCTGTCGAAGGGTGTCGAGCGGACGTGGGTCGATCAGGGGGGTTTCGTGGTTTGCGAGTTTGGTGCTTCGCGAAGAATGGGTGGTTTCTAGCCGGAAAGGAATGTAATGGAGACCCGGAAAGGAGTGACGGGTTCCGGAATGGCAAGGCCGAATATCAAGAGAGTGACAGTGAAAAAAGAAAAAGGAGCGACGAGGGAAGAGGGGAGGGTTAAGTCGTGAACGACGAGGATGACGATGG
>NW_009276929.1:341375-354745 GCF_000150675.1 Verticillium dahliae VdLs.17
ATTCGTACGGGTGGGCTGTGCCCAGCCTGGCAGTTCTGGTAGGCGGGCAGATACCTGGGTAGGTACCTAGTCTGGGGGCCTGAAAGGGGGGTGCGCTGCTGGTACTGGTGTTGATGCTGCCCGCTGGTCTGGGTGCTCTTCTGGGTGCCGCGGGCTGGCGAGCTGGGTGGGTTGCAGACAGGAAGCTGCGGGTTGGGAAAACGGGCGGACACTGGACGGACAGGACGGAGTGGGCCACACCATCCAGGCACACCCTCACCCTAGCCCACCCACCCAATCCACATGCTGGCCAGCGATTGGACGGCACCACGGGTACCTTACAGCGGTTCAGTGGTCCAGTGGTCCAGTGGACAGAGTGGGTTCTGATGCCGCCTAGCGGGCCCCTGGTCTGGGCTCGACATGTTCCTGTTCCTGTTCCTGTTCCTGTTCCTGTTCCTGTTCCTGTTCCTGGCTCTGCTTTTCGTGCTGGACACAGTGAGTCCCCCCCCACCCTAGCCAGATAGGGCCCCGTCCATCGTCCATCCCATTGTCCATCTGGGTCTTGGACGGACCATTCTCACGACACTCGGGCGGGACATGACCAGGGCAACGTCCACTCACTGTCAGCCTCCATGCGACAAGGTGGATCCTTTTGGTTCATCGCTCGCGCCTCCCCCATCCTAAGCGTTTTGCCGGAGTCCCTTCCCCCCTCCCCCCCCCCTATCGCGCTTTCCTTTCTCTGCGTCGCTGTCCACCAACAGGAAGGACCAACAAGCGTCGGAAGGTCCTCTTGGACGCCCAGAGCAGTCAGTGACGGATGACGGTACCTTCCTTTCCCTTTCCCTTTGGAAAATAGGTACCTTGGTCGATGACGACGGCTTACCACTTCGTGTTCCTTCCGCATCCTCATTGCTCCCTCAACCCCTCAATCCTGTTGCGATAAATAGCATCACTCATCGACAATGGCCTGCCAAGTCGGGTTCCAAAAGTGGTGTGGTGCCAACAACGTTCGACGACGTGATTAGAGGAATCTGCATCATCCCTTTTCTTCCAACTCGGCTTCCCCCATGTACTCGGGCTGGGGCTGAAGTTCACACTCTCTATCATCCCATCGTTAGCAGACAGATAGACAGAGTTTTGGACCTCAATAGGACCCCAGCAGCCCCCCACCCGACTGACACTGACACCAAAACTGACACCAACACCGCTCTTCCTCTGATCATTTCCTCATCCTGTCTGCTTCACCAAAAAACTTCCTGGCCTGTCTGTCGCCCACCGGACACTGTCGCCGAGGACCCCTCCTCGATTCGCGTCCACACCAAGCCGCCGCCCACCTTCGCTCGCCGTGAACGGCAGGCGCGCAGTGCGTGGTTTGCTGCGACGTCGAAGACCCATGTTGAGTGGCCAATGATGCTCGCGGCCGGGACTGGATCGCTGGATCATGTGGAACAACCCTCCGCAGGACAACCCTTGTTCTCAGAGGGGCCGGGACGGGGGGGGGAGGGGGCCAAGAGGACAGACCAGACACAACAGAGCGGTGTCGCGCTGTACTGCTCGAGTACCTCGCGCCACATCACGGCCAGGGACGCCGTCATGCACAGAGCCGCTGGACGACCCCACGTCTCAAACGGGGCAGCATCTCTGCGACAAGTCTCTCCAGTGTACATTTCGCCCGACAAGCCAAACGGGGTCGGCAGGGAAGACAACACAACACACGGAGGGACAACCCACTCCGTCTGCGAAAACGTTTGAAGAACAGTGTCTGTCGGTCGCTTACAGCCAGTCTGGGCAGACGGCGTGAGCAAATGGAATCGAGTCAAAGTCCGGATATCCCTGTCCAGGCCGTCTGGCGGCGTCCCTCGCCTTTTTTTGGTTCGCGGGCCTTTGCTGACGCTTGTTGATTGTTGTCATGCAGGCCAATCCCTCGCACTGTCCATGCAAGCTCAGGCTTCTTCTGTACTTGTTCACGACGATCCAACATCCCTGTCGGCTTTTCTTCCTGTCCTACGACCACGAGCACCCGCCCGTCCGCCCCTTCTCCTCCACTGTCCACCATTCGTCGCATGCTACTGTCTCAACCGTCAACGAACCCAGCCGGTCGTACTCTGGATCTCTGGATACACCTACAGATGCCCCATGTCTCGCGGCCTCATGCGAGCCATTGTGGCTTTATCTGAGTCTGGTCGTGTGTTCTGTCTTTACGGGTCGTTGGGAACGATCTCGGGCCAGTCGAACAGGTCACGGTCAAACAGACTCAACAACTCTGGCGGCAAGATGCGATCGTCGCATCCACAAGGTCGTAGCGATGGTGTTGTGGCAAACCACAAGAGCCTCCTTGTCGTGACCAGGGGGTGGACAAGCTGCAGAATTGCACCTGGTCCTGCGCCCGCTCCAGACCAACGCCTATCTAAACTTGCGCATTCGGTCTCTACCCCTCGTTCGTACGTGCTACACACACAAACAGCGAAAGATGGCTTGGGAGAGAATGTCACTCTGCCTTCGTCTGCGGACCTGTTCTGATCTCTTCCGTCCCACGCGCGTGCCGACGCAAACGCCTCTCACTTTCCTCAGCCTTGCTTCTATCACAGAGTCTGACATGACAGCTGGGTCCGCCGAAAGACACAATGGGTGGGCTCCAGGGTCGACGGTTTTTGCGCTGTTGGCTCCTGATGGAGGCTTTTGCACGGCCAGTCTCACGCACGCGGCACGAAGGCTATTGAGGGCTTCAATAGACCTCTCTGTGCCGGTTGGTATTTCAGCTGTGCCTCCGAGCAGTTCGTCCCCACTAACTAGTCTTACCTCTCCCTACGGATCTGACAAACACCGCTTAACGCTCGGGACTATCTCACAGCGCGCCTCCCCTGATTCAGCTCTTTAGCGACTCTCTATACAGTAGTTCGAATCCACAGAGTCTGTCACAAAGAACGGAGTAAGCCGCCCCGGACCCAAGCTATTCTTCCTCGGCCAGACTACCCGTGATTTTTCTTTTACCAGCCCATGGAAAGACTGGTGGAGAGCCAGCCGCATTTTCTTTGATGCCAAGCTTTTCCATTACCAGTCCGCCTCACTGCTCCGATCTGAACGCACCAAGAGACAGATCCAGCCTTCAACAGCTACTTCCTCCTACCTGTTGGTACGACTTGCTCTGTGGATCAGTATTCGTGTCCGACATAGGACAGCGAGCGTTCGAGGCATTGCCATTCAACCCACACCGCACATCATTCTGTTTGGTGACCTTGACCAAAAACAATGGCCAATGTCTGCACATTGTGTAATCGCAGATTTGTCGGAATAGTTGCAAGGCAATGGCTGGGTTCTCGAACAATGGCCTGCCGTCATAAATCTGACGATAGCATCTTGCTCATGTCTGTAGCCACGGTTGGCGACAGACAGGGAGGCCATACGAGTTAGAGGCTGCTTCCGTTTATTCTGCTTGGCCATGAGACGGTCACACGGCTGGCGCGCCATAGCGCAGTGTGTTCCTGCAGAAGCGTCATGCAGCTAAACCGACAGCGCCTTGGACACGAGAAACACCAGCGCTGCGGGCGGATAGGCGCTAACCTCTTTAACCATGACCTCATCCCGACATCCCCGTCGCGTCCAGAACGCGCCGTGGGACAACCCATCGCAATGGCCCAGATCATGTCTTGAACCTGCCAGCATTGGGCCTCTGAAGTATGTAAGGGGTGGGTGCGGACAAGAATTGTTGTGAGCCGGACGGCATCCAACGGCAAGCAGGTTTGGCGGGTCTGGTCTGACTTGCCCTTTACCGCCGACTCGGCGCGCCCCCAAAATACATCTGGCCGACAGCAAGCGGCCGGACCAGCTGAGGCTCTTGGCATCAGCGCTGTCAAGACGCCGCCGTCGCGAGATTTGTTCACGGCAGTCCATATTCCCTCAGCTGGCCACGTTTTCTTAGGAAATGCCACTCAGAAGCGCGCGCCACGTTTGTCTGCAAGTTTTGCCGCAATTTCACCAGTGTCGGTGGCTCTCAAAAGGACCAGAGAACACAAGTCATCTCAGAGGGAACACTTGGCCGCTCGATCCGCGATGGCATCGAGACACCAAGGCCCAGTGCTGGACGTCGTCACTAACACGTAGGAGGAGGAGCAAGGAACGGAAAACTCGTCACACATGAGCACGAGACCGCGCGAGAAACGGCTGGCGACAAGAAGGGAAACAGTGTTCTCAATGATCAACACACACTGTCTGCGTGTCTCCGCTTTACCCCTGAACCTTCTGGGTCTATCCCAGTACCTCGCAGCATCGGCCTACAGCCTCTCTGAGCCAGCCAATGCAACACCAAGTGGCGCCTGCGAGCCACTACGGCTGCCACGCTGACTATGCCGCCGTGGCTTGAATACGCCTGAGCTGGTCTAGCTTGTGATCACGAACCTGGCTGGCCCTCCCACCGCTTCATCCGATCGAGTGGGCGAGGGACGCCTCTCTTCTCTCCTTGTCTCGTACCGTCCTGACTGCCTGACTCTGTCTAGCCATCTCTGAAGCCCCTTGATCTGGTCCTCCATTATTCTGACGTTCGTGTCCATCGTCGCTATCAGTAATTGTTTGTACCCATGGCCGCCAGCGGGAATACGGATCAGATTGTCGTCTCATGGCTCACAGCGTGAGAATTCAGCGATGGGGGCCATTGGGTCCTATCAGGGTATCATTGTCTGTCGATCCGAAATACCGTCGGCTGTCTTTGGCTCGATGAGGTTGATCGGACACTGACTCGTTCGTTCGGTGAAGGGACAGGCAGGCCCATTGCTGATCCTAGCCAGCGCCGGCTAGGGGTATTCGTTTCTGAGGGACCTTCAACAATGCGACCTCGCGTTGTTCGTCCAGCGTGTACCTCACGAAGCTGCAACCCCTTTTCACACAATGTCTTGGCGTTCAGGCGTCCAGCCCACATGGCCTGGGCTCGAACCTACACCAGGCCACACAGCGCGTCTGACCTCGGACGAACTATTTGGGGACCATCGATCCCCGAGCTGCAAGCAAAATCCTGGTGCCAGTTGTTCTCGACAGTCGGGACATGTTCGTTGCGACTCTCAGCCAAGCGTTCGTAGGTAACTATTTGATCTACATGGAATTTTCGAGCCGCCAGTCTTGACTCAAGACAGTGGAAAATCATGGCGTATTTTTCTTGCTTGGGGAATTTCACGTGCTTCACACACTCGACCGTAGTCGCACCCAAGTCTACTAACGACAGCACCCTGCTTACTGCACAGTACAAGCATACCAGACTAGCCAGCTTGGGGACTTCTGCCGGGCCTTCAAACTACCGCCGCAGCATGGTCAAGCAGCCTCAGTTACACCAATGAACAAGTGTAAGCTGCGTCCTGGTGCATGAATGATCATCGTCGAAAGCTCTAGGACACCGCGCGCCCGCTCCTGGATATACGTCAGATCTATCAATCCCGCCCCAGACTCTCCTCACGCTGGCATGTGCGGCGATTGGATATGAGTCGCAAAACGGACGGTTCCACAGAGCTTCCGTGGTGCTTCTGGGGGTAGGAGGGTCGGATCGCCTGGGCAGAGGCGTCGGAAAATACTGGGCCAAGTGTGTACTTCCGACATTCACGGCCATAGTGAATTCGTCTGATGTTGTCTCCTGGCCATTTCTGGAGCTGCAGGCGTCGGTCAGAGCATTCCCGAACAGTGCTGCTGAAACGTCAACAAGCCATGGCGGCCCCGCATGGCTCTACCCAGCAAGCCACGACGATGCTCTCAATCGTTCCCACGCCGGCAGATCCCAGGGATGCCGTCCGGACCGTTATGCGCTTTAGACCAGCTACTCACCCATGCTGTTCATGGCCGCACCAGAGCATCAAGCATCCCGAAATGGATGCCATGATGGCCTTGCCAGGCGCGCATTAGGTGTCGGGCCCGCGCATCGGCAGGCTGTGTAGTTCGGCTGCGACGACCATCGGAAGCAAATCCTAGTCGGGCTCCGGGGTCCACGCCGTCCGTTCGTCTGGTGTCGTGTCCCGAGTATGCGACGCTCCTTTAGCGAGAGGGCCCTGCTGGGATGACAATGGAATCCGCGAGCCGCGTATCTGGGCTCGAGTATCAGGATGTCTGGGGAATATGGGTGACGCATTCGGGAACACTTAGCGTTGCATATTGGTTATTTCTAGCGATTTCCTACAGTTGGTCTGAGCTGATGGGTTTCCGTGTTCACGGGTTCTTGCTGGGAAGCAGTGGGGTCAATGGGCGTGGTCTCGGTCTCGGATTAATTCGCCCGAGTGCTGGTTGTGTGGTGGCAGATGATGACCTCGAAGGACCGAGCCCAGGTCTGCTTGTGCGTGGTGTCATGGAGGTGTCATGGACTCACGGGATTTGAGGGCGTCATGGGTTGCTGCAAGATGGACGTCGAGATATGCCCTGCTTGGCCAGAGGATGTCGAGATGCGCCATGGTCTTGCGTCTTTCCACGAATTAATGTAATATAGAGAGCCGCTGAATTGTTTGACAGTGAGCAGATAACAGGTTGATCATAGGGCCACGAAGGCATGCAACAGCCCATGCCAGCGCTTGTGAGGGAGCTAGTTGTCGTTCTACACAACAGCCTTGCGTAGAAGCTATCGTGCAATACAATGTGCAGATCTCGCCTTGAATACGCACTGGAGGCCATCTCGTGTATATGGTCTACCACGTTCTGCCGTTCACCGCAAGGCCATGATATATACTCTTGCCGCAACAGAAGTGGTAGTTTGGTTGTTTGACTCGGGTCGAGAAGTCGAGTACTACGTATGCTCAACATGGCGTGTTACCACGTCCAAGGAACACGCAGGACGCATGCCCCTTCAGCGGTAGCTGATCTTCATGCCAAGCTTCATGGCCGCCTGGCATCAAACCAGGACCAGAAGACGATGCGGTTGCGCAACATGTTCATGCTCCACAGACATTCAAGCCATGCGATCTGGTCCGCGGGGAAGGTCGTGGAGATGTGGACCAGGCCGAACAGTCTACGGAGCACCGCGAACCATGTTCGTCTCTGGACCTGCGGCGCACTGTCGCCAACAGCTCAGTCGAGTCATCACATTTTCGGAAGCCGAAAGTGGTGCCTATAAAGGGAAGCGGGAGCAACTGGGTAGAGAAGAATCTTCATTCGAGGCCATCGCCCGCTGACATCAGCGGCCGAATGCGAATAACACCATCACTTGCTCGACAACGTACATGTCGAAACTCATCATGAGAAAACACGCCAATTTGTTGATTACTCTCTTAACTACTACACGTCGACCACCGGACCTGCTTTCCGACGTTATGCATCCTTGAGATCGCTCGAGCCCGCGCCCCTCGCCCTCCACCGCACGGCGCCCTGCCCCGAGCTGCCCGCCGGCACCGCATACTCGTCCACGACATCCATCCTCTCAATGGCATCGCACACGTCCGGCGGCGGCGCCATCTTGAAGACGGCCTGGACGTCGCCCTGTGGCGACAGCCCCGCCAGCCTCCAGTTGACGAGCCAGGCCTGGGCCGGCCTCCGGGCGGTGAAGAAGCGCCTCTCGTAGAGGGCGATGAGCAGCAGCGTCGGCGCGTTGACGGTCCTCACCAGCGCGACGTGCACGTCGTGGAAGCGCCGCGGGGAGACAACCATCTTGAGCGGCAGCAGCACGAGGAGGGCGAGGACGTTGCACGCGGGTGGGTAGGCGAATATGGCGTCGCTCTTGACGCCCTCGAACGTGAGGACGGTGCGGCGGAACTGAATCTCGGCTGCCTCGTCGGCGATAATCTTGGAGAAGGTGTTGGTCAACATGGCGACGAGGATGGTCAGGAAGAGGGTATTGCCGAGAAAGGCAAAGGCGATCATGAGGGCCGGGCCGAGGATGAGGTGAAAGTCGACGGACTGGTCGACGCCCGTGCCGTCGAGGCCGAACCAGATCCAGAGCATCCACTTGCCGGTCGTGGCCCAGCTCGGTGTCACGCTGCTGTTGTCATTGGCGTCAATGAGCCACTGCATGGCGAGGAGGAAGCCTGTGAAGCACCAGAGCGCCAGAAAGGTGAGAAGCGTAAAGTCCTTCATCATGGCATGCAGAGAGATGAAGACGATATTGTCGGGCATGAGGTTGAAGGCGAGACGCGTGAGCAGCACGGGAGCTGCAATGCACAGAAGCTTGAGTCCAAGACCATCGGGAAACGTCCCGACCGAAGCATCGTAGATGCGGCCGAGGAGGTAGGCGAAGAAGACACAGGTGAAGGACATGTCGAGGAAGGACCACAATGCCTGCGAGTGGACTTCCCATCCATGCTCGATGATGGAGGCGAATTCCGCGAGGACCCAGCCTGTGGTCCAGACGACGAAAAGCAGCTCAAAGGTCTCGTTGCGGCTGTTGCGGTACGTCATGGTGAGGACATAGAGAACGACAAGGATAACAAAGTGGACGAATTCGATGGCGTTGCGGTTTCGTGGCACAATGAGACGGCGGTGGTTAAGCACCGGTGCTTTGCGCGGGTCGTAGAGGGCGATGGGTTGGTGGCCATGATAGCGGTCGGGCAGTATGTCGATGAAGGAGTTCGGCGTGTAGACGATGCGGCCTTCGTAGACGGCGTTGACAACACGGCGACAGGCAGGAGAGTTAATGAAGGACTTGCTCTCGGAGACAATGGCGAGCTCGAGGGCCGTCAGGCGGCGGCCGCAGTCGTTGTCGGCAGTCTGTTCCTGGACTGGCCACTGGAGTTTGCGGCCCTCGGACTGGACAGCAGTTGGGGCCCCGTGGAAGGGATCAAAGCCTTCGACTAGAACATGAGAGAGCAGCAGGAGGCCCTGGGGGCCGGGATTGGCCTCGTGGAAGCGGCGAAGGACCTGGGTGGCGGCAAGTTCGCAGAGTGTCGACCTAGCGAGGTTGATGGTCTGGTCCAGAGTCCTGGTCTGCTCGCGGAGGAACTGCACGCGGTTGGCGAGCAGGGCGTAGACTGTGTTCGTGTTAGTCTCTTCGTGGTCTATGGGTGAGGAGTAGAGGCTGGCTTCGCACCTGTTGAAATGTTGCTGGGGTCGTACAGCTTGTCCACCAAGGGTCTCACGACAACCGAGTTGACTCTAGGGTCCTTTAATTGTTCTCGAGAAAACTCGTCATCTATGCGATGGTTAGTTATGTTGGGGGTAGTGTTGAATGTTGCCTTGACCAGCTCACCTTGTATACTGGCAATGATCAATCTCCGGACTCTGCCTCGGGTTAGCACAGCTTATGGCTATTGCCCGCCTCGGGTGGCCTCACCGGTGAATTGTCATGTACACGGGCAGGCCTGCGAGGGCTTCGGCTCGCTTCTCGTCGTCTGCTTCAAGCTCTTCTACCAGACAGGCCTCGGTCTCGGAGCGGCTGTCACCAGCATCATCGTCATCGTCATCGAGCACGCCGCGGCTCCTCCAGGCGTCGTTGGCTCGGTCCATCCGGGACTGCAGCGTCTGTCTCTTGGACAGCGACAGCGGCAGCGCAGGCACAGGTCGTCTTCGCAACAGCGAGCAGGTCGAGGTCATAAGCACGGGGTCAAGGCATCGAGTTCATCAGCATGGGGGGTCTTTGCGAGGTCAAGATACGCGAGGGACGCAGCGTCGTTGGGAGAAATCAGAGGTCGAAACTATTGCCTCGAGATTGCCTTAGGTGAACAGAGTCGTGATGGGTGGGGACCACGACGGACACCCTGGAACGTTGGCAGGAAAAAGGGGCTTGGTCCGATTTACCTAATGCCTTCGCTTGCCAAGAGGCGAAATGGACATGCTTTGCGAGCCGTGACGAGACACACGGCTCGCATTACGTATGGGCCGGGGCACATGGTTGTGAACGTAGTTGGAATAGCACATGTTCAGTTGGTCGTGAGTCTGAGGCCATCCATGTTGTGGCGAGCACCAGATATTTGGCCTCAGTACGTACCTTCTGCTCATTGCACCTGCCCTCTCTGCCTTACACGAATAGGTAGGCAAGAAAGTGGGTAGGGCCCGTAGGCAGGCGCAAACAAGGGAGGGATGGCAGGTGCTCATTCACTCCTCAGGCAGGAGGGGCTCCACACTGGCTGATTGCATGTTGTTTCTGCCGTTTCTGACCGCCCCCACAAAATCTATATAATGCCATCTGGTCGCCCGCCATTTATCTGTTTTCCTCTTCTCTTCTTCATACTTACCTTGTTCAGTCTTGGGAGGCTCATGCATCTCTCAAGGCAAAGAGGATGACCTACATTGCACACCGTGGAGTCGGCCTCTTTCGATTGTCCTTCGGGGCCGTCGTGGGCGGAATTTTTGATTTACAAACATTCTTTTTCATTGCTGCTTTCCTGTGCGCAGGGCTGCGAAGAGGGAGACCTTGAACTGAGATATCCATGCAATTCCCATTCCATCTAAACTGCCGCCGTTTCGCAAGACATTCGTGATTCGATGGCTCGTCTGCCTGTGATGGACAAATGGACATGCCTCGCGTCTTAGGTCCACAGAGCCACGCGCTGTCGGCCTCACTGGATACAGGAAAGGTTCCTCAATACGCTTTATGTTTCATCAATATTACTTGTTGTTTTGAAACAACTGTTCCAGGTCGTTAGGTATCTGGTTCGTATTCAGACGTTTCTATCTACTAGCCCTTCAATTCCTCACTCATGCTACATCCCTCCATTCGCATGCGCATCTGGCCATCGATCTGCAGGTTACGTTCCCTCGTGATGCTGTTGAGCACCGTGTACAAAGAGCATCTGGAGCATTTTTTAGTCAGCCTTTTCTTCTCCAACATCTTGCCTCACATCACACCATGTCTCCAAGTCACCAGGGCAGTGAATCAAGCGGACATTCGATGTACGGCAAGGAGCAGGATCAAGTCAGAGGTGAATGTGAAGTCACGTGCTGCAGGCACCTGCCCACGTCCATGATCAGGAACAAGCGCACGGCATCGAGATAGTCCTCCACCTACGAGGATGTGGTGTCACTCTTGATCGCGAGGTTGGATCCCGGGATACTACGCCGCCTCTGAACACTTTGCAGGCTCACGTTTTCTTGTCCTGCAAGAAATCGGAGCAGAGCAAAACTTGCCTGGACGCTTGCCCATCTTGCCATGTTGCTGGCGCATGGCAGTGCGAACGCACGCTTGTCAACGTCCCAGACGAAGGCTGCCAACAACTCACCACTGACCTGCATAGAGAAACAAACGGATCTAGTCAGTACCTCTGGCGGCGAGCACTCTACGATGAGGCCCGGCGGTTCAGACGGCGCTTGCCGGGCTGAACCACCGCAGGCTGCTCCTCCTCCTGCGGCTTGATGCCTCCAACAGGCGGAGCGACAGTTGGCGGATTATAGCGGACGAGATCGGCAAGGGGACCCTCGCGACGGGGTTTCTGACTTGCATGCACTGGCTTGCCGGTCTCCCCCTTGCTCTCCTTGCGCTCCTGTTGGTGCTGGGCATCGCGGGGGCGGCGCACCGGTGTGGCGTCGTGACGCTGATGCTGCTGCTGTCCGTTGCGAGCGCTGTGGTGCGTCTGACTGGCTTCCTGTGATTCCTGCCTGTCATGGTGCCGGTGTGTCCCTGCGTGATGGGTGAGCTGGCGCTCGCCACGGTCAGCCTGATGCTGTCGGCGAGGTGGACTGCTCAGCTGCACATACGGGTCCCGAAGGTAGAAGTAGCGATCATGCGCGCTCTGTCGGTGGACCCAGGGTGCACCGAGGATCTGCTGCGGCGAATACGGGTCCTGAAGGTAGAAATAGCGATCATGCGCGCTCGACTGCTCGATCGAGGGCCCACGGTGGACCTGATGCTGCGGCGCGAAATCGCCGTACGTGCTGGGTGACTGAAAGGCTTGCGGGGCAGGGGTCGACGCGGCAGAGGCAGGGGCAGGGACTTCGCGGAGTTGACGACGAGTGTTGGAGCTGCGGACGGCGAGCTCCGTGTCGTTGGCGCGGTTCGCCTCTTTGGCCCGCTTGAGCCTGTGGTGCCGCTGGCGGAGGTGCCAGCCGGTGACGCAGATGGCGACAAGGACTATGATGGCGCCGATGACGATACCGAAGATGGCGCCGCCGGTGAGTGTGAAACCGTAGCCCTCCATATTGCTTATGGATTGCTGGGTGGTGATGTGGATATCTTGAAGGTCTTTCGTGCACGTATGAATTGTATAGCTCAAATGGTTCCCCTTATTGAAGAGGGGATGTAAACTTCTGTTGATGGTAAGCAAATGGAAATGTTCTAACCAACTGCAGTTAGGCAAGCTCGTTCTATATAGTACCGAAAGCTGTCGATAATGTCATTGGTTCTGTTATTGAGAACAAGGCAATGTTCTGCACTCTTTGTGGTTCAAGAAGCTGTCCTCAAAACACTCGAATCACCTAGTATCAGACAATGAACAGACACACAGCCACCAACCCAGGGAACTACGGTCCGGCCCGAGTTTAGCAGTTGTTCCGTTGTTACTGAACGCTCTTGTTGTACGGGGTTGGCATGTCAGTAGCCTCATGATTGCAACAAGTGTGAGGGAAATGATAGGTTGTGAATAGGGGCATCATCATTGCTCCCAGACAGATGTGTTCAACACGGTTGCCATATCATCTCAACATGACAATACTATCACTGTAATCTTGCCATGTCCTCGCTGTCAACACCGAAAAACAGACGCGAGTTTTCAGAACCGAGCATTAATAACAGCCACTCGCAGGCAACCCGTGTGAAGAAACAAGACACCATAGTCCCGACGCGTCGAACGCGTGCCTTCCTTCCATCTCAGAATCGCCCCTGTTTGGTGTTTTCACCGCCATCCTGCTCGATTATCCTTTATCCCCTCTTTCCACAAACTGGTGCTTCATCACAAGCTTCGCACACAACACCACAGACGATACGCCCCTCGCGCTCCGCTCTCAAGACCAGCTGCGCACGCCAAGCCCTTGTCTCACAAACAAGCACCGTTCAACCTCCTTCAAACCCCTTTTTACCCTCTTTGTCCGGGCAGCACGCGTCTCTGAGCCGCCATGCCCGTCGTAGCCAACTACCTGGTGCCCGACCGGCAGGTCGCCAGAACACTCACGGCGCAGGTAGAGGCGTCGTCGACGGCGGCCCTCCCACACCCCGCTCCTCCGCTCCCCGTCCCCGAAGCAAACTTCATCCCCCTCTACGTGCTCCTGGCCCTCGTGCCCCTGACCTTTCTCGCCGTCGGCCTCTGGGCCTGCCGCCTCGAGCGCAGAGCAGCCCGCGCCCAGGCCAGCGGCGACATCGAGCTCCAGACCCTCCGAACCTTCTGGTTCCCCTGGCGCGAGGCCGTCGAGGTCAGCCCCCCCGCAGCGGCCGCCGCCTCCGAGACAGCCACGCTCGCGCCCGGAGCTGCGGCGAACCAGGCCCCCCACGTTGACACCGACACCCCTGCTGCTGCCGCCGCCGCGGCGCCGCTGGCACCCGAGGCAGCGACCACAAGCCAGCACCTCAGCTC
>NW_009276929.1:354845-379049 GCF_000150675.1 Verticillium dahliae VdLs.17
CAGCCAAGAAGAACAACGCAAAGACAACAACAACAGCAACGCCAACAGCAGCGACACCGACGCCGCCAAGAAGACCAGCGAGGCGGCGGCGGCGGCGGCCCTCGCTGATGGCGCGAGCCGTCTGCTCTCCCGCCTCCGCGCCGGCGAGGCAACGACGACCCTGCCCACGACCATCAAGGACTGGCGCTCCGTCCACGCGGCGCTGCTGCCGCATCGCTTCGGGCCCTCGCCGTTCCCCGGTCGTGGCGGTCGCGATGACGGCGGCCCGGTGAGCCCCACTATTTCGGCGCCTTCCTTCATCGGCTCCTCGGTGGTTTCCATTGGTGCCGGGCCGGATGACATGAGGAGCAGCTGGGTCTCTGGTGGAGCTGCTGCTCCTGCTGCTACCCCCTGCAAGGTTGTGAGGTTCGTTGGCGAAGGCTGTGAAGAACAAGAAGAAGACGAAGACGACTGCAAGGGCAAGGGCAAGGGACGGGCTGGCGTCCAGGTCACGACTCGCTCGGTCGTTGTCAGCAACCCACAGGATGGAAAAATGTTCTGAACACAAGTGGCGTGAAGAGTCCGACGTTTCTGCAGAGGCTCAGCATATCGGACATGCATGGAAGCTTCCCCTGTTGGATTCAGAGTCGTGAATCAAGGGGGAGCAAACGATGGCAACGGAAATTGGCGTTGGCAAAAAGTGTTTGGATACCAAAGACGAGCTGTTGGTAACAGTGGAATGAATTGATGGCAATGTTGTAAATAAGAAATCTTGGTCTGCCAAAAGGCCTCGCGCGGCTGGGTAGTGGACCCTGGTAGCCATGATGATGAAGAACAACC
The DNA here is from genome assembly GCF_000150675.1 of Verticillium dahliae VdLs.17. Classification (NCBI taxonomy): domain Eukaryota; kingdom Fungi; phylum Ascomycota; class Sordariomycetes; order Glomerellales; family Plectosphaerellaceae; genus Verticillium; species Verticillium dahliae. The sequence continues at coordinate 355,665 of NW_009276929.1, forward strand.
CCCCAACGCCCTCTGTAGAGTAATGAATGCTCTGACAGTAAGATGCTTTCGCTCGCTGAACGCCTGACCTGGTGACTTCCCTCACCTGTTCCCAAAAACCCTATTGAACGCCGGAACGGTATGCCTACCGGACAATGCAGCAACACCCATTTAGACAGATAAGATGACAAGACGGAAATGATGAACAAATCATGACCCTTTGATCATCTTACCTCTTCTCGTCGTCCTTGACGCCCCAGATGGGTGCGCCCAGAGGCTTGCTAACGCCAAAGCCGACACCGACGGCGATGCCAACAATCAACAGGCCGATGAGGATCTTGGCGATGATGCGGTTGCGCTTGCTGAGGTGGGCCAGGCAGTTGCACGTGTTGTGACGGTTACGCTTGGCCGTCTTGGCCTTTTGCTTCCAGTGCTCTTTGCCAGGCCAGACAGAGGGGCAATCGGCCTTGGAGATGGTGGTGGTGCACTTGCGAGACATGTTGTTGTTGTTGTTGTTCGTGTTGGTCGTGGTGATCATGGCCTCGACGTCCGTGTCAAAGGGGTTGTCATTGCGAAGGGAGTGTGGCGTTGACGGGATGCTGTCGCGGCGGAGCTCGATGATCTTCTCCTTGGTAGACGAGGCAGGCGAGGAGCCATGCGTCGCCTCAGTCGTCTTGACGGTGGCAGCCTTTGGGGGCAGGGCGAGGTCCTGAACAGACTCATAGCTGTGGCTCAGGGCCGCCTTGTCATCAGTGGGAAAGGCCATTGTACTGGTGTGACTGAACGAGGCGGCGCTGGTGGTGGTGGTGGTGATGATGATGTTGACGAGTGTGATTTGGGGGCAGACACGAAGTGTAGAGATGACGGTCGGCTGAGTCGTGAGTTCAAGGGTCTCCGAAGGGGGCGGAGACTGGAATGCTGGGTGACGCGAGCGAGTCGGTCGGCGAGTCCGCTTCCGTGTAGTGGGCGTGGGAGGTGCAACGGGATCGTCTGGGCACTCCTTTTGGGTACGACTGTGTCAGGGACAGCGACTTTAGAAGGACTAGAGGGACGGGACTGGTCAGCTTTGTGTTCACTAGTGCCGGTCACGGCAGAGGCAGGTGAAAGGGGAGTTGTCTTACCTCGTGTCTCGATGCAGAGCGAGAAAGAGAGAGGCAGAGGGAGAGGCTGGTGGACCAAGACGCAATGGAGAGACTGAGGAATCCGGAACAAATCGATGAGACTGGCAGTCTTGAAAAGGAAGGAAGAAATGCTACCGTCGAATGATCGGTCTGTCGGATGCAGTGGTCAGGAGAGAAAGATTGCGAGGAGAAACGCGGAAACGCGAATGCGAGGTCGATTGGGTGATCGCGAGAGTTGCGAATGCCAAGTCCGAGCGTCTATACGGCGGGGGGGAGGGCAAGGCGGGCTGTGCCTTGGTGGTGAGAGAGAGGTAGGATAAGACCTTGACGTCCTCAACAGTTTCCACAAACACGAATGTGCGAGGAAGATGGCCGGCTTGGAAGGAGTGTCGGGTGTATAAATGCGAGCTGGACAGCCAGGCAGATGGACGAGAAGAGAGAGGGGGGAAGGCTGCGTAGGCTGGGAGGGCTCGAGGTATCACGATGGTTTTAATGGGAGGAGGTCGCCAGGCAAGTTCTGGGGCAAGTGCAAGTGCAAGTGCAAGGGGGGAGATTGGCCGTATATTTGCCGTACTGTGTTTGATGGTGAGTACCTGTACGAAGTACACCCCCTAGTCCTACCTTGGGCTAGGTACATAGGCCAAGTACCTAGTCAGGACCAGGACTCAGGAGAGAAAGAACAGTGGAACAGCCCAGCCAAGGCCAAAGGCGACGGGCAAATGGGCAAATGGGCAGATAATCGGGGGGGATTGTCTGGGGTCCGGCGCAAGGGGTCGTCTCGGTAGCAGGGGCAGGCGGGGGCCACGAGCCATTACTGGTCCAGGTGGTGATGGGCTGGTGATGCCCACTGTGCTTGGTGTCTCTGAGCACGAGGTGGGTTCATATTGACACAGGGTATCTAGGTTGGTACAGGGTAGGGAGCCTAGGTAGAGCTCATGCACCTCGAGAGAAAGGCTCTTGGAGTGAAGTGAGATGCATGCAGTGAGAGATCATGCAATTGCTCTGCCGTCTCGTGCTGAACCGTCGAATTTTCATGCTTGCGATTCTGCGGCATTTCGTGCTCGATACTCCAATAGGCAAACCATTCCTCGCCCGTTTCAGTTTTTCAACCATCAATTCTTCTTGCCTCCAACCTCACCACCATCAGGACCCCCCCTCAAGCAAGACATGGAACAGGTCACAAGGTGGCAATAGAGAGCCATAGGGAGCAGCATGTGCCAAAAAGACCTGCCCCGGCCCAGCCCCAGAGCCCGCCTTCGGCAAGAGCGCCTGGGCAGCAGTGCAACGCCAGTCGGCCAGAACACCCCAGGACGGCCTCTTTCTCTCTTTCTCACTTTCTCCCTGTTCCTCCTCTGTCTCTGCCCCCAGGGCCCACGCCATCGAGAGCAGCCACAGGCCAAGCTCTCGGCCAAGATGCCCAAGCTCTTAGCTGCCACCCACCGCGCGCCAGCCCGGCAAGTCCCTTTCTGCAGCAGTTGCCACCAGGGAGGGACTTCCCCAACATGCAGCACGCACCAGAGCAGCGGCTACGCTAAGCGTGCTAGCCTGCTTCGGGGCAAGACCAGATGCGCACAGGAGGCTTCGTGCCAATGAGAGCCCACCATCTGGACTGGCCCTGGCGGCGGGATCCGCTGCTCTCAGCACTCAATTTTGCTCCCGCCATTTCACTTGCTCCCCCCTGCCCTGTGCCATTCTCGTCCTGTTCACAGTTCATGCCAAATCCTCGCCCGCCCGCTCGCTCGTTCTCTTCTCCTCGGCCATGGCCACGCCCACGGCCACACTCATCAGCCAAGCCTTTCTGGCCTGCCCGCATTGAGCTTATCTGGTTGCAGTATGGGAGGCGTCGCCGAATACCACCAACAGAAGGAAGAACACGAGTAAGAGCGGTAGAGGATGAGAGAGAGCCAAGCCTGAAGCGAAGCACTCTCCCATCCACTGCTTTCCCACGTTCTGCATCCTTAGCTCTAGTCGACTTTTCTTCTTATCCATCCGTCGTCGTCGGAGCATTCTTCAGGTCATGGCATCATTCAATCACCATGCTTTTTCGCTCAAAGTTTCCTGTCATTTTGATCGGCCTCGCGGCATAACATACACCAAAACAAATCAATCTTACCACCATGCAAACACAAACACTGCACGAGCCATCGACCGATTCATGTTCTTGCAGCATGAGCTAACACAGTGCAAGTAGGACAGCGACCACGTCGAACGGACCACGCCATGGCTACATGGCTACACACGACGGCTGATCGGCTTGAAGACGGACGCAATGCTTGTCCCAAACGAGCAAAAGAGGGTGCCGTGCCTTGGCGTGGATCCAAAAAACCCCGACTCGCTCCTCACGCGGTGCTCGCCCATGTCGCTTCGCTATGACAGTACTGGAGGCAGAGAAATAGATGGAGAGCCAAAGAGATTAAAAGCATTTCGCTTTGCTTCCTCAAACCGCGACCGACAGGGCATCGGCAGACAGGCATCGACAGCCACCTCGGCGGCCGTGTCCCTCAATCAAGACGTGGCGGAAGAGCAATACGCGTGCACATGGGGGTTCGCGCATTCTCATTAGAGTTTCGTAGTCGGCAGACACGCACGCCCTCGCATTTTCGTGTTTTTTCGGGAAGAGCTCCCACCGCACGGGTGCAGTACATATACGAATGTACGAATGACTCGGATCGCCTGCTGCCAGCCGTTGATCTGGTCCTGGCCGTCACGACGAAAACACCTCACGCGCTGCCATCGCCTCAAAGAGACATTCAAGTGGTCCACCTCAAGCCTGTTCCCGGCCCTCTGCACCGCACTGCGTTTTCCCCAGTACTGGCAGGTTTGCTTCACCGGGACTGGACGGAACAACCTGGCCTCGTGCCCGCGACCAAAGTCACTCTCGGGCTAATGCAGGCACCTTGCGCCAGAACCAGCAATCTGGAGGCTTTGGGGGGGCACACCCGAGGCCCCTCACGAACCCCTCTGTCTTCTGACCTTAACAAGCCATGGTGGCCAGCTGGGAGCCGGGGGGAGAAGGGGGGGGAGTGTCTAGGGTCCGTGTCGCTTGTTTTGCGGGCATCTCAGCGTCCGCTCTCGCTAGTAGGCACTTCGGGAGAAACCCCCGCGGGCTGCCACACCTCGTGGCTCGTCGCCACATCCGTTCATCGTTGGTCCCTTGATACCAGATGCATCGCCAACACCGCATTTTCACGTGACCCTTCCCCCCTCTTCACTTTCCGAGTCCTGTCAAACACAGAGCGTCGTCTTGGCATGGCAGCGAGGCGTGAGACGCACTGGAGATCAGAGGGAAGGAAAGATCTGACGTGACCTATTTTTGAGCATGTTCAAAACCAAACATCCGTGTCCGCATTGACTTGTTTGATGTCGACGACTCAAGCTCTCATTATCCAAAGTTGACGCATCGCGGGTTGATATGACGCCTTCCGAAAATGAACGGGTAGAAGGTCAGGAGCTCGCTGCTCAAATGCCTCAGCCCAGCTCTGCTCCCATTGATTCGCTTCGTTGGAAGGACACACGATTCCCCGTTCTTCGCAAAGGCACCCAAGCAGTTACCCTGTGCAGAAGGGACCCTAGGCGGGCTGATCCTTGCCAACCCCCATTTTAAGTTGCGCCCCAACGTCGTCGTCGCCCTCGCCGTCTTCGTGCGGGGAAGACGAAGCCATTCGCAGACCTGCCGCGCGTCAGTAGCTTGGGCGAATCAGCGCTGACACATGTTCTGTCACTACACAGCATTCATGTCGGGTCGGGGGTCAGGATTGGGTACACGTCGTCTTATCTCTTCCTACGTTCTTGCAACCTTCCCGACCAGGTCTTGTGTGCGTGTAGATATCGAATTCTCGCCCAGCCTCTCTGTACTGAACCGCATCAGCAACGACTATCATGGGTATGCCGAGCTGAGAACCCGAGTCGGAAGACTCAGTCATATTTTCAATGCAGCATCCACGACGGATCTTTTCTTTGCTTTGTTGCTCTAGCGCGACAGTGAATGCCTCGATTGCGCTCCCACCAAATGATACGTCCGGCTGACCATCATCCGAGCTAAGATTCGGCATCACCCGTGAGCCACGAGCTGGGTGGGCAGCCAGCACCCGCTAGCGTTCTAGAAAGGAAGGTTTCTTTACTTCTTGTGGAAGTGGAATGCCTGGCTGGCTGGCCCAAGGGGCTGGCTGGGCCTCTGCCCGAGCAAAATCCAGCCTGGGCCTGGGCCGATGGAGGGATGACCGCGCCGCCGCGAAGGTACATGTACCTCACCGCTTTCGCTTCGGCGGCCTAGCCTTCTTCCGGGGCTATTGCACCGTTGGGTCGAAGGCGCGGACCGGGAGTTTGAGGGTTAGTTCGGGCTTTTGTTTGCGAGTAATGGGTTTCAGTGCCTCTGTACGTTGACTGGGGATGTGTGTTTCTCTAGCCGACGGTCACGTTTGGCCTGCACACAGTTCTCCTGTGGACGAGTTTGCAACTTGTTTTGCGCCGAGGGTCAGATCATTTCCTAAACTGAGAGTGTCGAGCCACGCAAAACAGGGCTGGGCGTGTGCCCCCTTTGTGAATGCATGCCCAGTTGACCAAGTCGTGAGTGTCCAGGTCGCTCGCGACCAGGTCATCGGGGGTGTATGGACGACGACATTGGTGTGGTTGCTGCTGGACTGCCTGTAGGGGATCGGCAGTATCAGGGAGCCACAAAGCTTGTTGTCGGGGGCGCGCAGGATGCACAAATGGGGGAGGGGGCTCCTGCAAAACTGTTGGTTATGTTTGCAGATCGAGATATTTTATAATTATATATATAGATTTATATTTATAACTTTTCAAATTTAAATAAACTTACTACCCTGTCTGCGGTACGCTTGACATCATTGGTGGTGAGACGTCCATGGTTCTCGTTTTTTGACATTGCCATTGTGACGCTGCGCGACGCAGGCGGCGCTCAGCAGGATCATGGCTACGCCTGACAACGGAGGTCTCACACAGGGTTTCTCGATGTGAAGGGTTACTTGTTTGTCTACGTTTGTTTTGTTTGGGCGGGAGGGTTTCCAATCACAAGAGTTTGGGACCCTGTTGAAGCCGAAAGGCGTTTTGATTTCGAGGCGTTGGGTCTGACTTTGGGAAGGCGGTCCCTGGACCGTAAAGGTTCATGCATGGCGTTCCCTGACCGGGTGCCGTAAATGTCCTTTGACGCTGTGTCTCGGGCCGTTTCCGTGGACGCAATATGATACCTTTTTCTCTTCTTTACTGCTGTCGGGAAGGACCTGGACTGGATCGGCCACGCGCCAGATCTGGGATCGGCTTGCTCTCAAGGTGTTACGACGTGCGGGCTGCGGTTTCTGTATGTGTGACTGCTGGCACTCCCGGTGTAAGTGACTATGGGGTGTCACACCTGGGAGCATGGCCTCGGTGAGTTTGTGACAACTGCGATGTTTTGGTTGTTTGTGTTCAACACTCAATGTTGTCAAGTCAGGCCAAGCAGTCATATGGACGCCTTTGGTGATCTGTCACGTTGCCTCGCCGCACGGCTTGAAACCGCGAGCCTGGTCAGCGGACGAGAATCCATTGTACCTTGATGGCATCAAACATGCTTCGAGACGGTGAATATACAGAAGGCATAAAATCAGGTGCTTGCGTGAGGATCTCAGCATATGATCCCCCCCTGCGGATCATCCTCAGAAAAGCATCACCAAAAGCGTGAAGCAACAGTGTACAGAGCCCATCGAAGCCACACACGACAGCCCATGATGCGTCTTGCCTCACTTTTCAGATTGCTTCTCGTCACCATGACACCATTAGTTGCGACCTGCACGCCGCTGGCCACATCACGAGCCTCAAAGTCAGCAGATCCCACCATCAAGCCGTTCAAGCCTGCGTCGCGCTTCTTTCCCTCGCCAGACAGGCCGTTCCCAGGCTTCGTACCCTCCGCCGATTCTGCATGGAGCTGTTCCCCGCCCTCCGTCAGTACACGTCTTCATCCATTCCTACCGTGACTGCTCGACTGATGTGGTGAGGATAGGTCCCTGGGCCGGCGCCGCCAGACTGTCCCGCCGTCTACGGGGCTTGGCATGACAGAGAGGGGTCGCTCCTGGTGCCGAAGGAATCGTGTGTCTCGCGTGCCAACGGGTCGTGCGAGGCTTTGATCTGTGCGGCGCGGGAGGAGGTTCTTCTGCGTCAGGAGGAGGTCTGGGGCCTTGCTGCGAGGATGATGAATCCGGTGCAGGTGAAGTGTGTCGTCGTGGGCAGGGGGGGTGTTTGGAGGGATGAGGACAGGAACTTGTCTGTTGAGATTAGAAGGTCGAAAGATAGCTGGTGATTGTCGGAGGACATAACAAAGATTCCGGCATCTAGACGGATTCTCGTGTTGAAAATGCGAGTTCTTCAGCCTGGCGATGATGTCGATGTAGAGACCGACGCACGGGCCCTGAAATGGCGGGGAGCAGCAACATTACGATTCGGCTTGGCATGTTCAAAACAACTCCCTTTGACAGTTCTTCTAGACGGTCATCCAATCCTCCAAGACTTCTACCAACACCACCAGCTTCCCAAGATGGTACGCTGCCGGCCTGCCCGCAAAGAAGCATGCTGACCCTCGCCCAGAACAAAGACGCGACGCACACCCACGTCCACCTGCACCGCGCGGGCGACGCCGACCTCTTCGAGGACTTCTGCAAGGACCGCCTGCCCGACGACGAGGTCTACGTGCCGGCGCACCTGCAGCCCGTCAACCCGGAGGACGAGGACGACGTGGTGCCCGACCAGCACGCGGCGTTTGGCATCACAAAGGCGACGCAGGCCAAGAAGGAGGCGACGTGGAAGGACCTCGGACTGGGCGCGCTCATGGCGCAGGGACCCAGAAGCGGCGAGAGGAAGAGGAAGATGCCGCGGTGATCTCCGACTCTCGAGACGGCCAGCACTGCAGGCGGGAGAGTGTATGATTTCGGAGCGAGGCGTTTAGGATCGTTAGGACCGGACTGGCCATGACGGGTTGCGGGTCGAGCATAGGGATACGCATCGCGGGGTGCGACAGCAGGCAGAATGCTTGAACATGACAAACATCGGAATCAAGAATTGTTTTTTTTTTTCGCTGCCTCGGCGGGATAGACTGGACAGCACCCATAAAACCAATGCCCTCTTGACAAACGTGACGAGAAACGCCAAAAGACACGCCCCTCCCAAACGCCGAAACCAATGCCCTTCTCGAGCCCGCAGGCCCCTCTCCCATCGAATGTGCCCTTGCTGCACCGCGCTTCACCGGGCCTACTGCTTCAGGAAGCCCTCCCGCTCGACGACCTCGCCGCGGAACTTGATGAGGAACACGGTCCTGCCGGGCCACAGCTCGGCCTCCTCCTTGCCGGGCGCCTTGATGCTGTGCGCGCTGACGCGGGCGGGGAAGCCGGCGCCGTCGCAGGCGCCCTCGACGATGCCGGCGACAAAGGCGGCGCAGTTGAGCTGGCTCAGCTCGCGCGGCACGCTGACGAAGCGGTTGACGAGCGGCTCGTTGTCGACAATCATGTACTCGTCGGGCGTGTCGGGGTTGGCGCTCTTCTCGAGGCGGTCGGCCTGGCGGCCAAAGAGGTGCTGCCAGAGGTTCTGCTTGATGAAGTGCAGCAGCGTGATGATGTTGAGTGGCCGCAGCTGGGTGCGCGGCGGCTCGCGGTGGAGGAGGAGGTCGAGGAGCTTGAGGCCGAGGGGGTGGCCTTGGTTGTTGAGCTGCGGGCTGCACGTTAGCGAAAGAACGGGGGACTCTCTCTCTCTCTCTCTCTCTCTTGGTGTAGGGCGTACCGCTGCTCGAGCTCGCCGACGCCCTTGACGCGGCGCTGGGCGTAGTTGATCATCTCGCTGAAGAGGTAGGCGAAGCTGGCCTGCGAGAGCTCGGCCGTCTTGGTGCGGTTGAGCGGGCGGTGGTAGATCGTCTTGCCGTTGGACGGCAGACGCAGCCCCGGCTGCTCCTTGGTAGGGGCTTTGGACTGAAGGTTCGACATGGCGGGATCACCTGCGCGAGCTGTCGTTGGTGGTGGTCAAGAGGCGGGCGGCACGTCAACGGGAGCTGTCCTGCTGCTGGTGATGGTGTCTGGTGGAGGTGCGAGGCTCGGTGTGGGGCGCACGGCTGTTTCGGTGTGCTCGGTGTAGGGGGGAAGGGGGGGGGGGGTTTAGGTTAACGAAGGACCGTCTCAGGACTGATAATAGAAATTGACTACCTTACTGTGAATGGTATCTGACTTGGGCTAATACTCCATAAGACACTCAATTCAACCTAAGCCATATTTCGAGAAACTCTAACGCTATGTATGTCTAACTTGTAATTTCTGGCACCATCCTTCGTCTTCCCATCACTCTAACTCGCAGGAGTGACAGCCTCCGGCGCGGCAGCAGGCGGCGCATCAGGCTTCGCGACAGCCTCTCCAGCAGCACCAGGGGCGGCAGAGGCGGCAGGGGCGGCGGAGGAAGCAGCAAGCCCCTTGTCCTCGCCGCCGGCAAGGTAGTCCTCGTGCTCGCCGATGAGCTTGCCGCCGGCGACCCAGCGCTCCCGCTTGGCGTCGCGCTTCTCCTGGCACAGCTTCATCAGGGCGGGCCAGTACTCAGCGTGGTCGTAGTCGAACTGGAGGTCGCCCTCACTGAATTCGGTCCACAGCTGCTCGCGCGGGACATACTGCTTCATGTCCTCGTTGAACTTGAGCTTCTCGCGCGTCAAGGGGTCGATGAAGGGCGTGATGAGCTTGAAGAAGCCCCAGACCACCCAGGGGACTGCATGGTGGTCAGCATGAACAGAGAGCGAGAGAGAGAGAGAGAGAGAGAGAGAGAGAGAGAGAGAGAGAGAGAGAGGATACCATTGATAATGAGGGCCTTGCCGAGGCGCTCGGGGTAGTGGGTCTGCAGAATGTTGAGCACCTCGCGGCCCTGCCCAATGCCAGGCGCCGTATTGGAACGGCTCTTGCTCGTCTTGAAGTTGATGAGCAGGGCGAGCGTCTCCTGGCCGGCGGGCATGAGCTCGATGACGCGCTCGACCATGAAGACGAGGTGCTGGACCTGGCGCGGCGAGGGCTCGGTGTTCTGGCGGCCCGGGTTGAGGTACTGGCAGGGCCGCGCGTCCTTGTCGAAGCCCAGCAGGATCTGCTTGCCCGTCTCGGACTCGGGCGAGATGTGGTCGGGCGTCAGGACCTCGTCGGGGCCGACGCCGTAGCCGCGGCGCCAGGCGAGCGTGTCGCGCAGGCGGCGCGCGGCCTCGGGCTGGTTCCACTTGGTCGCGCGCAGGTAGCGGAGGAGACACTCGCGCGTGAGCCACTGGCGCTCGGCGTCGGTTAGGGGACCGGCCGGGCGTTCGGGGGAGGGCGGGGCCGGCGTGATGTCCGTCCAGGCGCGGGCCTCGGCCAGCAGAGCGTCGTATTTGGTCTGCTGCTCGGCCGTCAGGGGCTGGCGCGCGGGAGGGACGACGCCCGGGGCTGGCGCCAACAGGGGCGTCTTGAGCACGCCCGGGGCCTGCGGCTGTTTCTCGGCCATGCTTGCGTGTGTGGGATGGCCGGCCTTGTCTTGGAATGTAAGGGCAAGGAAGGTCGGAGCCTTTCTAGATGGGGCACGCCAACAAGAGCTTTAGGGGGGGGGGGGGGGGAGGGGAAGGGATGGGTCGAAATCGGGCTGTCAATGGAGGGCCACGAATGGACGACCTGCCACGGCAAAAAGAGCAGACGAACTTGTTTCCCTGTACTCTGTGTGAGACCGGAGAAGACGTGGCCGAGTGTCGGGCGGATTACGCTCACCGCCCCTGAAGCGAGCCTGACCTGAGGAGAAGGGATTGGTAATTCTCGAGCTCGAGATCAGATGAAGCCAGTCGGAAAGGGCGGATCCGGGGCAATAGCGCACAGACTTGATGGTAGCAGTGTGCGTAGAGGTAGTTTCTGTCGGTGGCAGGACAGAGAAAATGCAGCGGGAGACAAGAACCTTGTTGGTTGATGCGAAACCAAGAAAGAATAAAGAGTATCAGGGCCTGATACCAACCGGAACACCCGCTGATGTGCTGGAACACCTGTTGATGGGAACCTTCATCTCCAGGAAATTACAGCCCGGTGAGGCTGTCATGATCTTGGCGATGCAGCGATGCGGGCCCATGTACCGTGGAGCCCGATACGCCAGATACAAGGGTAATTGATAGCTGCATATCAGTAGATGCATGCACGCGGGACATGCAAAACACTGACTCTACTAGACTGAGACACTGCAAAGCAACACAACAGCATCATGCCCGAATCCATCCGTCGATCGTCAGGATGGCGTGGAATGCTTCTCGGACTCCAATTCAATCAGCCTCCAATGAGTCTCAATATTGGCTGAGCGAACGCTGTTGATCAAGTCCGTCGTCTCAGTCGCGATACCCTAAAGCAGGTAGGCGTCGTGCCGCCCAAAACCTCTGCTCTGGTTCGGTTCGCTCATGACGGCTAGTATGCATAAACCACGCCAGCAACCCACATCTGCTGCCGGCTCATCCGCCATCCGGGACGGCGGTGGGCGGTCATCGCTCACGTCGCAGCCCGGAACGCCTGTCATCCGAAGCCAGCACTGCGCCAGAAGAACCACCATGTTCATCCATCGATTCCTTCTCATTTGACTGGCACTGCTCGCCCGCACTCTCTCTGTGTCTCTCTCGCTCTCTCGCGCTCTCTCTCTCTCTCTCTCACACACACACACACACACACACACACAAACACACGTGAATGTCAGGCTGATCGAGGCTGACCAGACTGATCTTCGGGGTCATGCTGACCCTGTCGGCGCCATGTGCTGGACCTGCATCCCTGGACTAAGTGAGCTGATCGCTCGCTTAGAGTTTGTGTTCCCTCCGACTGGGTGACCATCGCCAAAGCTTCCGCTGCCAGGCTCCCATGTTTCGACGCTTCCACGAATGGTGGATGGATGACGCACGCATGATCGATCAAATGAATGAATGGGCAAGCCAGTGCCCGACTCATCCCATCTCACACTCAGTTCCCCCGTCCATCCTGTCCCATCCCAGCCCGTCCCATCAACTCGGGCCAATCCCCTGCCGTTGTTCCAGATGACTCGAAGAAACACGGCTTGTTTGTTTCTCCTCGGGTCCTGAACCTGTTTCTCACCTGTGTTCTGTGTTGGTATATCATCAACGGCTTACCTCTTGCCATCGTCAACTGCTTGCGTGCTTCATCGCCGAGAAAGAAAGACGCTTCCCCCTCCTTCTTCCCCTCGCCGCCCTGCCCCCCCTTTCTGCCTTCCTCTGTCTTGTTCAGAGTCGACGACCCCAGCAACGCCTTCTCTCGTCTTTGCCTTCGATGCCCTGCCCTCGTCTGCTTTCGATGCCCTGCTCTCGTCTGCTTTCGATGTCTCAGGCTGCTCTTCATTGTTGCCATCCTGCATAGCCTTGCCCAGCATCTCACATCTCCATCCGCCATCCTCGACAGCATCGTCTTTCACCCTCCCGTGCGACCTTTATTTTCGCCTCTTCGCCCTTCTCACTCTCATGTCGCCAAACGCCCACACTCGACTCTCACCAAGCTCTCCAATGTCGCCCGCCTTCGGTGCTCCTTGGGTGGCCAGACCTGGGCATACCTTCTTCTGGCAGGTCTCTCTCGTGGCCATCATCGCCTTTCTGAGCCTGCATCTGCGGCCCACAGCCGCTGCCACGGCAGACGACACCTGTGTGACACACGACCAGCCAAACCCCATCTTCCAGGACTATCCGAACAACGCCACGGGCGTGCTGAACATGACGCTGGCCATCATCCCTATTCCTCTGGCCACGGCCCGACAGATTATTCCGGCGCAGTATGCCATCCTTGAGAGCGCATATCGGTCTCTGCTACCTAGCTTCCCGCCCGACATGTACCCTGTGCTGCTCCAGGCCGGCCACGACCATGATATTCGTTTTCAGGAGTTCACCATCCCTGATTTCAGCGTAAGTTTCTCATGTCGCTTGCTACGATGAAACCCGCTGACATGCCTCCAGAGATCCGGTTTCGAGTTTCCCTTTCTGGACCTGCTGGGCGACGGCTACTCTGTCTTCCGCTGGGCTCCAGAACAAATGATCACAGCGTCCAACAAGGCCGCCATCGACGGCTCGGAGGCTTACGGCACCGTCGTCCACCCTTCGACATTTGCGCCCCAGTGCGATGCCTACGCGACTCTTCCGGGAGGCAACACCTTCTTCAAGGCTACGAGCAACTCAACCTACATGTCATTTGCGTACAGTCGCCTGCCGTCCTGCAAGGCAGTGCCGTATCCACTATCATTCTTCAAGAATGTGACGAATCAGCCCATCTTCGTCAACGGCAAACAGTGCGACCAGATGATTCGTCTCTTCGACACACCACTGTCGAAGGGTGCCTTTGCCCCGGCCCCCGTCAAGGCCACGATCGAGGCAAATGTCGGCCCCTTTCCCAGCGCAACATTCTTCAATGGAGTTTTCGGCTTCCAAGTTGCAACCCCCTTCATCGAGAACAATTACCTCTCATGTGATACCCTCAAAGGCTACCAAGGCGCAACCCTCTGAACAAAGCCACGATGAATATTATAGACTTCTTTGTTCGCTCTTCTTTTTCAGGCGTTCCTCCTCCATCTAGCTAGACGACACCCATGATATCATGACGAATGACCTGGGGGCCCTCATGGACACATGGATCCGGCAACCGGATCCAATTGGCGGCCAAGCCACAATTCAAATTATTTTCATACTCTCCTTCTACTGTGCACAATGTGCTAGTGTGTGCGGTTGCTGGCATGTACCTGCAAATGGTGTAGTTGTCACCTTGTTGCCTAAGTCAAGACACTGTGTGCTGATAGCAATCCAATTCTGTCATTCAGAGTTCGGTCCCGACAACACCGCCTTGTGTACGGAACAAAACAGCATTTCTCAGCAGCAAAACGACTCCACGACATGTGCAATGCTCTTTGATGCTGCGGTCGTTCTGACAGCTTTACAGACATTTCAACCAGAAATTATCGGCATACCCTGATAGTAGAAACAAAACAACCATATGCACATACGACATGGACTGCCAAGCGGTTGCAACAAAATTGAGACGTACTCAAGGAATAATGCGACCGATGCCTCGATAATGACCTTCAGAAACTAAAGACCCTTGACCGCTCAATATCCCTTATACCTAGGGCCTAGCTGTAGCGGCTTGGGTAGAGCTCCAGCCTGTCCAGAGCGCGTCAACGGATGGATCGATTCAATGCCATGACGAATGAGGGACGTAGTAGAATGAATAGGCTTGACAACTGGGTAGTAGGAATGGCTGCCGGGGAGGGACTCAGTACGCCACATTTTCATTGCAATTGCTTCGCGAACCTTGCTATTAGCCTGGTGTGCTGTAGAAGCGGTTCTCAGCCTAAACATGAGGCCAATGAGCACACCTGGCAGTTTCGTCGACGCATGTTGACCTGACGAATAATCGCAATCGTCCTAGCTACGAAGAATTCAATGCAAACAGTATCGACCCTACCTCTCCCAGACAACCGGAGCGCGTCGCAAGATGGCCAGAGATCCGAAGGCGTTGATCCATTACTGAACGCTGTGCGCGGCAAGGCGAGCTAGAAGCATTAGGGGTTGCTTTGATAGGCCGTTCACATGGCTGACGTTTTCACCCCGCGTTCTTCGCTGATCCGCTTCACCCCCCTTTTCTCAGATGGGGATGGGATGTGTTGATGCGACGAATACAGAGCGCCCCAATGAATGAAGTCGGGCGTCGAACGTTGGATTTACGCGGAGACGCTACAGACTGGGGGTACGAGAAGAGGGTCGGACTGTTCTCAAAGTATGCCTTCGCGAACCCTTTCGCCCGGAAGAAAAAGTATGAGAGAACCAGGCAGACACGTCGGAAAATATGCGGTTGATGGGCATGCCAGGTGCACGCCTTTTGTGTCGCGGTCCAGCCTCGCCGAACAACTCATCTACACAAAGCCGAGAAACATTGACATGGCCTTCCATGCACGTCCTCACAGCAAACTACGCACTCTGGCTTCAGTCACCCCGCCGCCTTCCGCTCCGACCTCAACGCCTGCGCCGGCGACACAGCCTAGCCATCGAGCCTGGTATGTAAAGTGTGACGGCTCGAACCGTTGGTGTAGAAGTGGTGGAGAGCGGCGAGGTGTTCCTGGAGCTAAAAGGCCGAGTCGAGCTGTGTGGAACAGCATGTTAGAGCTTGAGAAATAGGGGACAGAGGTCGCGCAACCGGTTTAGGGGGTGGGGGAAGCTGCTGATAGACAGAAGAAGGCTTTCTTCTGCCTAGCGGCCGACCACCTGACCATGCCCGACAGCCTGAATGGTCACGGTTGCAAGATGGTGCGGCATCCTCCCTCGACGTGGCCTTCTCTCACTGCTACACCGAACTGACCGAGGGCGAGGGAGCGCCATCGCGTCCTCGTCAGCATTTGTCCGCGCCTCCCGCGTGCGAAACGCACACATGGCACTGTTCGGTGAGGGCGACGATGTCCTCGTGGACAGCGATAGGAAGATGAGTATACCGCTGGAAGGATACCAGAGTTTCGACACATAGAGGCCGTCGCTCCTGCGCGACGGTGTTGTCGTGCCTCGTCACGGAGAAACTTCACACGGATCAAGGCCCGTGAGCCTGAGCCCGTACCCACCCCGGAGGCCGCGGGCCCCGTAACCTGTCCAGACCCCGGCCTGGAGTAGGGGGCACCGCGGGACTTGGGCTGCGAGAGAGTACATGGCAGCGCGTTGTGTTCCTGTATGCGATGCCGCCGCGGGGGCGCGACATGGCCAACAGTAACGGCACGGAACCTCAGAGGCATGCGGCGGGGTGGTTGAAGCTGGCCTGGCCTCGGTTTTAAGCGAGTGAAGGTTTGACGACGTCATGGCCAAGGCCGGGTCACCGTATTGGGCAAATTCAATACCCAGCTGCCTTTTGGGCTATCCATGACCGAGCTTGGCGAGTGACAGGCTGGAGAGAAGGGCGATATGTGGGGGCGGGATTTGCTGTCTCGTGGTCGGGCCGTCTGGGTCTGCGTGATGAGCTTCTTCTCAGCTTGCTCTGAGACCGGGGTCGAGACAGGAAGGTGTTTTCTTTTTGGCGAAGCTTCCTGTCTTCTTCTTGGCGGATCTTTCTGGGATTGTTGGCTGCTGGCGCCGGTGTCCGATTTCCACGTACGTATGTACAATATGTCTTCTGAGTAGGAAACGTGCAACAACTGAGCTTTTTCCCCAGTTGTCAAACACCTCTGGAAGTGCAGGGTGCTGGATCGGGAGCTCTCCTGATGAAGGCCGCTTAGAATGATGCGGTCGTCTATGTAGGAGCATCTCCGGGCGGCCAGTTGTGATGGTGTTGAAGATTGCATGTAGAGTAGCTCTATCTGCCGTGCAGCACTAACTGCAGTGATCCATGGGGAAGGTCTGGGAGACCCGGTTAGAGAGGCAAGCAGTGATCGACCCCGCCCTCGATGTAACAAAGCATAATGAGTCGTCTATCGGGCATCGACCCCACTCGGCGTGACTCTCTCGCCGCTAGGGCGGAAGCGGCCAAGCCAGTCATGCAGGTGGGAAGTAGCGACGCAGCCATCGTAAAAACGCAACTGCCCGACAGCGCCAGCCGGCAAGGCAGATGCCCAAAATCGTCCCGAATCGACCAGGCCAAGAGCCGTCCAACCCATCCTGCCGACACCGTGCCTGCCCTGCGGCATCCTATCCAGGGCCAGCTGCCAGCCACCAGAAGAACCCACCCCACTTCACCCACCACACTCCTCTGTCTGTCGTCTTTCCCACATACCTACCGAGATCGACCATTTCCTTTCGCCTCTACCACCAGAGTCGCCTCTGCCACCAGAAACTGACCATCCTCGCCCATCATCCATTCGATGGCCCATGGTGTCGTACGATAAGACGTCGATGCAAAACGTAGCAAGCTACACATCGAGTGCGCCAGGTCGACCCCTCGTCACGTCAAAACCAGAGGCCCGGGCACTCCCCCCCCCAAAGCCACCCCTGAACCCAGGCAGAGAAAGGGCCCAGACCAGGGTTCCAGAGCACAGGGCCGAATGCTGTTGGTGACAGGCTCTTCAGGGCTAGTGTTTCTTGTCGATACCAGGTTGCAGTAGCCCGCTGATGTCGTCACAGTCTGACCCCTCCAGTCCCCTACCTACCTACACAGTAAGGTAGTAGACCCTTCTCCCTCTCCCCGCTGGCCCACGGCATTGGCCTGCGCAGCCTGCCCGTCTTGCCGTCTCGACCCAGCCCACCTGGCGAGAAAGCTCCCTACTACGTACAAGTACGCGCTGTGAGTACGATTACGAACATACGACTCGGCATACAGTACCTGCTGGGGGAGTCACGGACCCGGCCGGCAACCCGAGCAGCTTGGTCTTCTTCGTCTCTCGCAACCCCAGCCCACGTAGCCGTCGCTTGCCAGATTCACCACGGTGCTCCGGCTGTGGGCAAAATTCAACCGGGCCAGAGGGATGAAGAAAGCTGTCTCGTGTCGACAGTGCAGATATCGCTTGTTCAAGTCGCCGCACGCCTCTTTGTTCCTTTCCGCCAAAGTCCGCCGACGCCGTCATTCTCTCCGCAACCCCCCAACCCAACTCGGCGTAGGAAGCGCATCCATTCCCCCATCCTTATTACCAAGCCGATCAAAACCATCCTACTAAACTCGACGTTGCACCGCACCCACCACACAAGACTTTCGAGCTAGCACGTTGTCAGCAGCCTCAACACCCACCACCCACCCGCCATCCACGCGCGCGGGATTGCCGGAACAACGATCCCTCCATCCCTGCCGACAACCACTTCCTCCTCCTCCGCAGTTTTCCACTTCTACCACATTCACGTGCTGTCCGTCACATCGCACCCTGCTCAACGAAAGGCGCCCGACCCAGTCAAAGCCCCCAGTGCTAGGGAACGCCTGGTCACAAGTCCCACTGGCAGAAAGCTTCGCAAAGCGTAGCGACCCAAAAAACGATACTTGTGCGTTCACAATCCCCATCGTCTCGGCGCCTCTCCCCCCCGGATGCATAGCAGTACAACTGGAGCCTGAGAGAAGACGACTGCTACCCTTGCATTCCGCGCTGCCTCCTTCATCAGGTCCTCGGCCTGACGGACTGCGCTTCCAGGTCTCTAAAGTCTGGACTCTGGGCTCTCGATTTGGCCTTAACACTTGACTGCCTTAGTTTCTCTCCTGCCGTCTTCTTGCTCAGCCTGACGCTGACCTCGACCACAGGGCGCCTCTGACCTCGCGCCCGACTCTTCAACTCAGCCACCCACCTCTCATTTCACTACCCTTCCACAACGACCCAGGTTCCTCTCGTCGTACGTGTTCCTCATCCTGACACACCAACACCAACCCCCCGGTTGGCGGCCGCCTGCGTGGCTTTTCTTCAAGCACCTACATTGCATTCGACAAAACCTGCGACTGCTGTGCTAGACTCGACTCATCTTGCAGTTTACAGCCCAACAAGGCCATACTACGTAGGAACCCGCAGTCGCCCCTCATTGCGACGTGGAAAACACCGCGAAGCCGCGAAGCGAGGCTCAATTCGGCCAACGTGCGCTCAACCCCACGAACTCAAGTTTCAAGGGCTTCAGGCTGTCCTTTCCATCTCCCCCACCCCATCGCCGGCCTTGGAACCACCGGACTTGACTCTATTTCATTCGCATCGGCTTGGTGACGCCGTCCATACGTCACGAACAGGTGGTCGATAGCTAGATCACTGGTGCCGTCGACTCACAGTCATCACCATGAGCGACAGCACTCCCAGCCAGCAAGGTGGCGGCCAGTCAAACGGCCCAAACGGCCCAAACGGCCCAAACGGCCACCACAACTCGAAGATCCCTCGAGTTCTGGCTTGCGTCTTGTGCCAGCACCGCAAAATCAAATGCGATCGCAATACCCCGTGTTCAAACTGTCTCAAGGTACGTCTTCTTACACGTGTATACGTCGTGCCAACCCCCTCTCACTCTACCACGTGCCCTCTTGTTGACATTTCTAGGCCAACGTCCCATGCACACCCTCCACGCCTGCTCCCGTCCGTAAGCGGAGGCGGGCCTAACCAAGACCTCCAGGAGAGACTTGCACGCTGTGAGGCTTTGCTAAAACAGTATGCCAATACATCCGGTCCGCTTCCTGACGGCTTGAATCCATCCCCCAATCCCGGAACGCCCGCTTCGTCTGGTCTTGCCCCCAGCCAGCTCCCCTACACCCCAGGACCTATATCCGCCCCTACGGCGCAGTCGATGTCTTCGGCTGCTGCGTCGCCACACCTGGCTATAACCTCCTGCCGTCTGCACCCACTCCAGCAGAAGAAAAATCACCAAAGCCATGGAAGCCGTCTGGCAAGCTCGTCGTCGAAGATGGCAGCGTCAAGTTCATGGACAGTCACATGTGGACCATTATCCATGAGAATGTGAGTCGCCAGTTTCACACTTGGCGATGATGTGCACCTGCTCACACCATCTAGGTTGCCGCCATGCGAGCCATCCTTGACGCCGAGGCAATGGACGAGGCGAGCCCTTTCGCCTCTGATGCTCCAACGCCCGATGACAATGTTGACCTTTTACTCAACGACTTTGCTTCCATTGATCTCGAGGACGTTGTGCCTTCGCCGGTTCAGATCTTCCGCCTCTGGCAGGTATTCCTCGAGCGAGTCAACCCACTCTCCAAGCTCGTGCATGTTCCGACATTGCAACCCATTGTAGTTGAGGCAGCTGCCAACCACCGCAATGTCGCCAACAACATTCAGGCCCTGCTCTTCTCGATCTATCTGATATCAACCATCACAATGTCCGAGACGGAGTCGAGGCAAATGCTAGACATGTCAAGAAACGAAGCGATCAAAAAGTTTACCATTGGCGTCAAATCGGCGCTGACGCGGGTCAACTTCTTGAAGAACTACGACATGACCACATTGCAGGCTCTCGTTCTGTACCTGGTGAGTCAACATATGCTGGTGGCCCTCCCGGATTCTAATAACTCGCCCTCTGCAGATTTCCCTCCAGGGTCGATACAACCGACACGCGGCCTGGGTCCTCAGCGGGGTTCTTATCCGCATCGCTCACAAAATGGGCCTTCACCGTGACGGCGAAACTCTGAACCTGACTGCGTTCGAGATCGAAACACGAAGGAGGGTTTGGTGGCAGATTCTCATGCTTGACTCAAAGTTTGCATTAGTCTCTGGATTCAACGACACCCTACTGCCATGGGGCTGGGATACCAAGATTCCTTCCAACGTCAACGATGCCGATCTGTTCCCTGGCTCGACGGAACCACTTCAACCACGCGAGGGACCGACCGAAATGATTTTCTGCATCCTCCTCTACGAGATTGGCAAGTTCATTTCGCAGAACCGCCTCCCCGACTTTGAGGAAGTCGTCCTGCTCGGCCAGGGTCCGGAACCTGGCACCGCCCCTGGTGACTCGATTCGGGCCTCTCTCGACAAATACAATGCCATGATTGATGCGCTCGAAGAGCGGCTCATTGCCATTGAACAGCGTCATCTCGACATTTCAGCCGGACCGACACACCTCATGTCCAGCCGCCTTCGCCCCATGATTCTCGACAAGATCCGCCACATGCTCATCCCGATGCGTGAAACGCCAGAATGGGGCACCGAGGTGTTCAACGTCCAAGACAACATTTTCCGCATCTCTCTCTTCCACCAGGAGCACAATTTGACATATTACGAGCTGCAAGACAACCAAAGCTTCATTTGGTTCCACAGGCTCCACTTTCAGTTTGAAGTATTCGCGTTCCTCGTCGGCCAGCTCTACCAGCGCCGCCAGACAGGCTCCCTCGCTGACCGCATGTGGAACGTCATTGACAAGGTGTACATGTACCACGAGGAGCTCTGGGACATGTCGCAAAAGCAATACTCGGAGCTCGCGGCCTTCATCGTCAGGGCGTGGGCCAAGCGCGAGCGCGCTCTCACGTCCATGTGCGTTCCCTTTGATGTGCCTGTCTGTGTTCCCAAGCTTCAGGACAGGGTCCCCCAGCCGAGCTCAGGGTCGTCGAGCAACGGCCCCAGCCCCGCACAGCCGGGTCACATGGACATGCCGCACCTGAACAATGGGGGCGCACCGCATACTGATGGGCAATTGGACTTTTTGGGCAACTTTTTCGACAACTCGGCGCTGGACTGGGACATGTGGGGTGACATGGGCGTTGTCGCCAATGGCAACCCTGGGTCGTCTGGACCAACAACATCGCAAACCGGGACAGCATCGGGCGTGTTTTCGGGCTTTGGAAATTTTGGAACACAGCCGCCACCACCACGGTGGTGAACGGGCACGAGGTGGCGGTTCATGAGCTCTGGAGACTGGGCGTTGAGAGGTGGCCACTGACGATGCGAGAGAGCACTGTCAACACCGGCTGGTGAAGCTGTACGATGAGGGGGTTCATGATGGAACATAGACGGGAGACGCACACTTCACGGACACGAGACGACGGTACAGTTTCAGGGATGATGGGCGACACGAGCGCGGTGTACAGTGAGACCAACCTCTCCTCTATTGGGTTTTCAGTTTTTGGCTTTTTATTCCCGTCTGCATTTATGATGCCTGTCTTTCCAATTTCCACGACTTGTGTGCCTTTTTTCGGTAGTAGAAATGGAACTGGCGTTGTTGTTGTGTTTGGCAATAGGCAATGGGCGGTGAATACACACGCAGATCTCATGCTCGAAATCCAACTACTTCTCGCCGCTGCGGGCAGCTCCCTTTTCCCACCCAAACCGATCGTCGGGCGTATTCGGGTTCGGATGTCTTGAAGAAAAGGACGACACGAGAAGAAAGGCCAGGAAGAGTGACGTAGTGGAGTCCGCCCGCCCCCTTTCTTGGCCCTTTCGGGCAGCTCGGACACCGCGCGCGCCGGAAAGGCCAAGGAGCCCGTCTCGTCGCATTATCTGTGGCGACGGCACGGCCTCTTCCCCCATTTTTCCCGCCAGCAGTTGGTTTTTGTTTCCCATTATACCCTCGGGACAGAGCCGCGTCTATCTGCCGAGAAGAAATGCATCACGCCCGTTCGTATCGGTGTGCCGTTGTGGGGAATTGCATGTCATTTTTTTTTTTCCAAAGCGAGACGGCTCTGCCTCTGTTTCTGCCTCTATAACGAGCATGCATTTAACGGAGTTGGCTCCGGGGAAAACCCACCCGGAGGATGGGATGGGACCGGGGGGCTCCAATATGCGGGTGCGCGGCACGGCGGCCTTGTGGGCTTGCAGCACTGTATGCGACGGGGAGAATGGGGGATGAGGGGGGGTAGCAAGGGGCCGGGTGCCGGGAGAGAGGGTGGTCAGGTGAGGGCGGTCAAAACGAGGAAGAGAGGGGTTGATTGACTGGGGTTGCTGGCACGATTGGCGATGCTGGACTGTTTCGTTTGGGCTGTGTTGTTGCAGTTTCCTGGCTGCTGCAGGGAGGGCCTCGACGAGCTGGGGGATGGATGATTTGATCGTACTTGGCGCGTCCCATCTCGGCCGTGTTCTTATTCGGTTTCGTAAGTGGCAGCCGCACTTGTCATGTTGTCTTTTGTGATATACTTTGAAGGATGTCATGTTGTTACGAGACGGCACCATGTTCAGAGGCGGCAGACGAAGACGAAAAGAGCTGGAAGCAAAAGCCACATGTCGAGGACGAAGACTCTGGATGCCTGTCGAACCTCAGCGCAAGCATGATGTACCAAGACGCACTCTATTGGCGACCTTCTGTATCGGCTCCATCACGGCGCGGGCAAGTCAAATGCACTCAACCCTATCTCGGGGCTCGAGTCCCTAGACTCGGCGGCTATGGCTACCTCTGCCTCCTTTTCCGGCCTTGCCTCTGGCCTTGCCTCCGGCTCGACTACGACGAGCGCCCGTCTCTTCGTCCGGCGCGCGATGGCATGGTGCCTCTTGCTGCGCATGTGCTTCTTCCAGTCCTGCTCCGTCGTGCAGGTGACCTGGCACAGCTGGCACGTCTTCTGACACGGCGTGCGCCCTGCCGTCTCCGTCTCGAGGACCTTGCGCGCCAGCGGCGACAGGCTGACCGGCTCAGGCGTGGGCTCGCCGCCGAGGAAGCGTCGCGCGATGGCGGCGGCGGGCTCGGCAACGTTGGCGGCCCACTGGGCCACGTCCGTGCTGTCGAGGACGAAGAGGCTGTCCATGGCGCCGGGCTGCTCCTGCAGGCGCGGCACGACCTTTGTCGTGATCCAGCGGACCTGCGACTTGGCGTAGCGCCGCGGTCGACGCCTTCATGTCCTCGAGGCCCTGCGCCCTGCGCTTCTCGACGTCCGGGTCGGCGGGCGTCGCGGCGGCGGCGTCGAGTAATGGCTGGAACTCCTTTGAAGCCGATCGACTGGCCAGA
>NW_009276929.1:379262-380210 GCF_000150675.1 Verticillium dahliae VdLs.17
CGATGGTTCGGCTCTTCAACTCGGCGTAGATCTCCGACGCCCACCACCCGTGTCTGAGGTAGATAAACAGCGAGCGCGAGATCTGCGCCGGTCGTTGGGATGCCACTGTCGGCCATGACGGGGTCGACGTCGCGCAGCTTGGCCAGGGATGACCTCTGTCGGCTCGTCGAGGATGGGGAAGCGGCCGGCGTCGGACGCAGGGACCACGTCGGCGGCCGGCGCAGGCTCTCCTTGGCCCTCGTGGCCCGGCCCGACGAACATGTCCTCGAACAGCAGCGCGTTGGTGTAGTAGTGCGTGCCGCCGACGACGATGGGGAGGTTGCCCCTGCTGCGAATCTCGCGAATGACCTTGTTGGCCGCGCGCTTGAAGTCGCCGACGATCCAGGCCGGCTCGTCGAGGGGGATGTGGTCGAGGAGGTGGTGGGGGATGCCGCGGCGCTCGGCCGTCGTCATCTTGTTGGTGATGACGGGGAGGCCTTGGTACAGCTGCATGGCGTCGGCGTTGACGACCTCGCCGCGGAAGCGCGTCGCGACCTCGACGGCGAGGTCGGACTTGCCGGTGCCGGTCGAGCCCAGGATGACCACGAGGGGTTCCTTGGGCGGGCATCTCGGGGTCATGGTGCCCATTGTGCGAGCATGGCGGGAGACTGCCTTGAGCATGTGACGATTTGGCTTCAGAGGGCTCGAGGTATGAGAGATGGCCTCCGAGCAGAAGCAGAAACAGAAACAGAAACAGAAACGTGGCAGGAGGGGATGCGAAGACCAACGAAGCGCGAAGAAGCGGGTGCCTGGGGATAGCTTCACCAATGCCCACAAAGTACGAGAACAGAAGGACCCTGACAGACAGTCAGACACAGCACTGCAACCGAGACGAAGAAAAGCGGGTCCGGGGCAAGGACGGTTGCGGGTTAGGGTCTCCTCTCGAGGTACTTACAGGGGCCTTCAGGG
>NW_009276929.1:380573-383871 GCF_000150675.1 Verticillium dahliae VdLs.17
CCTTTTGTGTTTTTCCTTCTGAACAGCCGCCATCATGAGTTCCTGTGAGTTCTTTCTCCCGACAGCTTCGTTCGAGCTGCTGCTCCTGAAGCTGTGCCCACGCGCCGCATGGTTTCCTCTCGCCACATCGACCGCGAGCAGCATGCATCGAATGCATTGCTTTGCTCGCTCGAACGGGCCGTTCGAGCTGCCCAGACGGAGCTTCGAAGCCGCATCGCACACCTGAGAGCGCCATCATGCTGACCCGACGCGACAGTGCGCTTCCTTGACTTGGTCAAGCCCTTCGTGCCGTTCCTCCCTGAGGTTCAGCAGCCGGAGACCAAGATCCCCTTCAACCAGAAGCTGATGTGGACGGCCCTGACCCTCCTCATCTTCCTCATCATGAGCCAGATGCCCCTCTACGGCATTGTCTCCTCGGACAACTCCGACCCCCTATACTGGCTGCGTATGGTCATGGCGAGTAACCGCGGTACCCTCATGGAGCTCGGCATCACCCCCATCATCTCCTCCGGCATGGTCTTCCAGCTCCTCGCCGGCACCCACATGATCGACGTCAACCTTGACCTCAAGTCCGACCGCGAGCTGTACCAGACCGCCCAGAAGCTCCTGGCTTTCGTCCTGTCTGCCGGTACCGCCACCGTCTACGTCTTCTCTGGCCTCTACGGCCCGCCCTCCGACCTCGGTGCCGGTATCGTCTTCCTGCTCATCCTCCAGCTCGTCGTCGCCGGCATGATTGTCATTCTCCTCGACGAGCTCCTGCAGAAGGGATACGGCCTCGGCTCCGGCATCTCCCTCTTCATCGCCACCAACATTTGCGAGTCCATCATGTGGAAGGCCTTCTCCCCCACGACCATCAACACGGGCCGCGGCCCCGAGTTTGAGGGCGCCGTCATTGCCCTCTTCCACCTGCTCCTCACCTGGCCCAACAAGCAGCGTGCTCTGCAGGAGGCTTTCTACAGGCAGAACCTCCCCAACATTATGAACCTCCTCGCCACCCTGGCCGTCTTTGGCGCCGTCTTCTTCCTCCAGGGCTTCCGCGTCGAGATCCCCGTCAAGTCCTCGCGCCAGCGTGGTGCTCGCGGCTCCTACCCCGTCCGCCTGTTCTACACCTCCAACATGCCCATCATGCTGCAGTCGGCTCTGTCCTCCAACGTCTTCCTCATCAGCCAGATGCTCTACTCCCGCTTCTCCGACAACCTCCTCGTCCGTCTCTTCGGTGTCTGGGAGGCCAAGGAGGGCACCTCGCAGCTGTCTGCCATCTCCGGCCTTGCCTACTACATGTCCCCCCCCCTCAACATGAAGGACGCTCTGATTGACCCCATCCACACGGTCGTCTACATCGCCTACATGCTGACTGCCTGCGCCGTCTTCTCCAAGACCTGGATCGAGGTGTCTGGTTCCAGCCCCCGCGATGTCGCCAAGCAGCTCAAGGACCAAGGTCTCGTCATGGCCGGTCACCGTGACCAGTCCATGTACAAGGAGCTCAAGCGCATCATTCCCACCGCCGCCGCCTTCGGTGGTGCCTGCATTGGTGCTCTCTCTGTCGCCAGTGACCTCATGGGCGCCCTCGGCTCCGGTACCGGTACCCTTCTGGCTGTCACGTAAGTTCATGAGCTCACACGATGCCTCCCACATGCTTCACCCGCTAACTCGACCTCCCACAGCATCATCTACGGCTACTTCGAGATCGCCGCCAAGGAGGGTGACCTTTTCGGGCATGAAGGGCATGATCATTTTGCTAGTATTTTGTACATCAGCTCAGGTTTCATGATTTTTTACGCCCTCGACACCACGAAGCCTCTTCCTTTGTCTACGGGGGCTTTCGGGCCGCCTCGTGCGAGACCCGGCGGGCCCATTGTGTAATATCAAAGGAATGATAACATAAAGATGTCATAAAGAGTCTTTTTCATTCATGGCGTCACTTTACTACTGGCCTCGATCGAAAAAAAATGAGCTTCGAGGTACAAGGGTCCCCAGAGGTGGCGGCATCGCTGCGCATCGGCAGCGAGTATGATGTTTTTGGTCCTGCCAGTCTCGACGCGTGAGGAGACTGGCGGGAGTGTACCAAAGAAAGGCGTATGCAATCAAATTTTAAGCGCATTGGCCTGATCGTGTCTGTGATTATTGTCGTGCACCGCTTTCTGTTGTGTAGATGCGAGATGGGCCAGCCTCGGTTACCAGTGGGAGTAAAGTGAAGGACATTGCTATGCGTGGATGCTCAACGAGCTGTCTCCAACCACCCTAATCCTTCGGACCGCTTCTTGGGAATCCGTACGGGACTCGAAACCGTATCTCACGGAACAGCGGATCATCTGGCTCGTGTCGGGTCAGCGAGGTCGACTCGATCGCGATCGGTCGATGGTGCGAACCGCCCACCCGCAGAAGGGCATGTATATTCATTTTTGAATTATCCATTCTACCGCGAATCCAGCATCGGACGCGTCTTTGCGTCAGAAACCCACACACAAGGAGAAGATCCCCATCCCTTGGGCCCAGAGACAAGACAAGGGAAACCCGCTCCCCCTATCGGCGCGCGCGTAGGTCCCTGGAATGGGCCGTGACATGCCAGCGGGTCGCCGTGTCCCCCTCTGCATGTACCGTACCTCTTCCCCAACCCCCAGAGTCAGCCATCTACGGTAGGGTTCGTGCTACGATGCCACGGCCAATCGGCCGTTTAGCGATTTGGCAGGAGCGGATACTGCGTCGAATTAGACGGGCGTGATGGTCCTGGAGGACCGGTTGCTGCATACATCGCCCGTCACTTGACCGGGGCTTTCACATAGTAGTGGAGTCGGCTGCTACCCTATATTGCGAGCGAGACGCTGTTGGAAGTCTTGCTAAAAAAAAAGGCAGACGAACTACAGCGTTGCAGGGACAATCAGAGTTTCTGTCAGTGTCTCACCGCCGCGGCGCTTGAAGTACCCCAAGTACAGTACAGTACAGCACAGGCAACAGCAGCGGTTCGGCTTGCGTGCCCCTTCCATTCTCCTCCCCGCAGGGCGGAGAGGGCGGCGCGCGCGGACCGAGAAAGGCGCATGCCCGGATGGCTTTCGTTTCTGTGGTGGGTGGCACTGCAGGGGTTGGCGGGCGGGTGTCAGACTGTCTCCTTCGTGCTTGTTTTTTGATTTTTTTGCTACTGCTGCTGTGCTGCTGTTTTTGTGGGTGCTGAGCTGCTGTGCTACATACTATGTACTACTCAGCTGCTCATTTGCTCTCTGGAGAGTCAGCAGCATCTGATAATGGAGGCATATGGCCAATGGGGTTTCGTTGGCGAGCTGTTGCTGGGGGGGGGGGGGGG
>NW_009276929.1:383971-411888 GCF_000150675.1 Verticillium dahliae VdLs.17
TCTCGGAGGGGACCCGTGTTATCTGATCTGATCGAAGGGATGAGGGAACGGACATCCTAGGCTGAGGCCCTTCAGCAATGGAAGAGGCTCCTTGCACTGGGCGAGGCAGCTATCGACTCAATCGAGATGCGTAGCGTTCGAGTTGAGTCCCCCCGTCCCTCGCTCGGCACCCACGGCGCAGACTGCGTACGTACGTGGTGGGCCATGGGGCCGGCTCGAGTCAAAAGGCGTGCTAGGGCTGGATTGCGTGCGTCAGACCGCGGCGCGCGCTGCGATGTGGTTGAACGGCACTGCTGGGAGGGAGCACGCACAGTGGGTAGGTACCTCGTGTGCACAAACGCCATGTGCGTTGACGGTTCGTTAGCGGAGGCGGTGCCCCAGGGTTTTGGACGGTGGAGCTCGGCTGACATCATGGGACGGGCGAGTTCCTCCGCCGTGTATGTGCTCAGTGCTTTCTTTGCATGGCAAGGCGATGGTCGTTGATTGCATAATAATTATCATGGTGTCGGCAATCTTTGCTGGGTGCATCCGCATTGGGTCATCTGGTATCAAGGAGGCTTGCATCGGTGCCCCGGCGTACCATGTAAAGTAGGGAAGTAAAGTATTGCCAGAGCAGGACGGGTGTGTGCGGTGTGACTAGGCGCGCAGAGGGATGGGAAATGATGTCCTGGGACCTGAAGTGAGGTGCTAGCCGGACAAGCCAGGGCAAGGGGTCGACAGTGGGAGGCCGGGAAAGTAGGGTCGGGCAGAGGAGCAGGCAGTGCTGGAAAAGCTTCTTCGCTCGAGACTGACCGCAAAGCGCAGAGCGTCATGGCGGTCTGGCTGATCGACCTGTAGACATGGATACTAGAGTCTGGCGATGCTGCGAAGCAACCTCACTCACCGGCAGTGTGTGTACATGTACTGTAGGTAGGCAATTTAACAAACGGAGGGTTCACAAACGGAGGAGAACCGTAGCCGAAGAAATTCTTCAGTGGGGTAAATCGCTGTGGAGGAGCGGATTGCACGGTGGAGTGGCGAGGGTATCCAAGTGGGGTGATCGTGCCTGCTTCAAGTTCTCCAGGTGTCGGTTGCTGCTTCCTACTCATGCTACTGTCATGAAGCTCCACCAGCTGCACCTGCCCTGCGACGGCCCTCCCATGCCCGGCGCCGCGTTGCCAGTCCCGTGGAACTCAGAGCTCCATAGGTAGCCATCCATAGCCAAAACTCGGTTCCTCATACGTGCTGGTGCCCTCGCAGTCCCGATCATCTGGATCTCTCTTTGCCTCTGCCTCTGCCTCTGTGCTCAGTCTCCTCGCGTTTGTCTCTGTCTCTTCCTACCCTCCTCTCCCTCTCGAAAGGAAAATCGTCGACAGACAGGGTCCCGAGAACAAAGCCCCAGTCCTCCTGCTACACCAAGACAATCGGGATACTGTACAGATAGCGGCCCTGACGTGACCGCCTCTTCCCTGTCACGAGCCCACGACTAATTCCAAAAGTATTCCCTGGCCCGACAGTCTCGCGACTCGCGACTCGCGACTCCACCTGGCAACCTACATCTTTTGCCGCTCAGGCTGTCCACTTTTGGATTTCGAACGGCCTTGCGTGTCTGTTGCTTCTTGTTTTGCTCACTCTCCAAACGGCGACGGCCCATCACCATTGACGATTGTGGCCATTGGCGACCCGTCCTTGACCCGTCCCCCCGCGACCGGATCCTCACCAACAAGTCACTGTCGATCATCTACACAGCACACTCTGTCTGCGCGCCGCCTATTCTCCTTCCCCGCCCTCCTGGTGTTGGGTTGAGCGCAAACTGCCCGGAACCGAGTGTACCCACCCCGGCACGTCGCAGACGCCGACACCGTCACCGAACGTATATAGCAGCGGATCATGGGCTTCGCGCAGTGCGGTTGGCCGATATGGCAGGTTGATGATGTCTCCCTCTGCTTCCAGCAAGAGTATGTCCCTCCCCTGCCTACGCGCTGCTCTCAATGGCCCGTCATGGAAAGCAGCAAACCTGGAGAGTCAATGGCTAAACAATCACCGCCAACAGTTTTCTCAAATCCCTATTTCCATTCATCACCATAGCTGTCTCGTTTCTCATTCTCCTCTTTCCGTACGCCTGGCGCGCAGCGTCCCACATCTCTCTTCGAAAGCGCGGCTACGAACCTCTCGCCCACGCCGCCGATGACCATGCCAACACGGCCGCGAATCACACCGACCTCCCACCCGACGAGCTCGAGGACAGCGACGACAACGACGAGCCTCTGACCATGAACCGCAACGGCGGCGGCCGTCTCTCGCTCATCAAGACGACAACGCGCGGCTCCGTCATCTCGATTGTCCAGGCCGACAGCCCCCATGCCCAGAAATTGTCGGTATTCGTCGAAGAGGCTGCCATCATTGGACTTGTCGCCATCTACATCATTGCCATCGTCACTGGCGGCTACGGCGAGAAGGGAAAGCTGTCTGCCGTCGCCGGTCTCGTGGCCTGGCTCTACGTCTTTGCCATTGCCACGCTCCGTCTTACCCTCACCAGCACGCAATGGCGAGTCCCCGCGACCCTGTGGAACCACACCGCCTCCATCTACGGTTGCCAGTGGCTGTTCACCACCTTCATCTTCCGCTCCGTCTTGATCCATCCGAGCAGCCGCCTGATCCAAATCCTCGTCATTGTCGAGTTTGCCCTGACGACATTCCTCTTCGTCATGGCCATAAGCACGAGGAAGGGCAACAAGACTGTCTTGCTCGAGTGGGAGGACGGTGTTGAGCCCTCGCGCGAGCCCCTGGCCTCCCTGCTGTCGCTCGCCACCTTCTCCTGGATCGACCCCATGATCTGGCGTGGCTACAAGGAGACCATCGAGATGAAGGCCGTCTGGAACCTTGTGCCCCAGGAGAAGGCTGCCGCCGTCCTTGCCGACTACCGAACTCTCAAGAGGACCACCTCGCTGGCCATGCACCTGCTCAAGTACTTCAAGGGCGAGCTTATTTTTCAGTGCTTCCTTGCCTTCATTGGAGGTGTCTTCACATTTGCGCCGACACTGCTGCTCAAGGCTATCCTCGAGTATGTCGAAAGACCCGACGAGGCGCCGATCAACGTGCTGTGGCTTTACGTGCTTCTCCTGCCCATTCTCGACCTTGTTCGCTCCTTCGGTGATGGAATGGCCCTCTGGATCGGTCGAAAGATTTGCATTCGTATCCGCGCCATCATCGTCGGTGAAATTTATGCCAAAGCGCTGCGGCGCAAGGCCGCGGCCGGCGCGGACAAGGTCCTCGGCGAGAAGAAGGACCAAGCCGATGCTGGCAAGGAGGGCACCATGGACAAGATTAAGCGAAAGCTGCGCTTGAAGCAGAAGAAGTCGCAAGACTCAGCCTCCGATGCCGAGGCGTCCGCCGCTGGTGCGCCGAAGGAGGCCAAGACGGACGACGAACAGGCAAACCTCGGAACCATCATCAACCTCATGTCAGTCGACAGCTTCAAAATTGCTGAGATTACCGCCTACCTCCACTTCCTCTGCGCCTCCGCTCCCACCCAGCTTGTCATCTCAGTTGTTCTGCTTTGGCAGGTTATGGGCTTGAGCGCCATTCCTGGACTCGTCGTCATGGCGTTGCTGCTCCCCGTCAACTATGGCTTTGCTCGCGGCTTCACCAACACGTCCAAGCAAATCCTCAAGGCCACGGACAAGCGTATCAACGTGACGAACGAGATTCTCAACAACATTCGCATCATCAAGTATTTCGCCTGGGAGCAGCGATTTGGCAGGATCGTCGATGAGAAGCGGGCTGCGGAGCTCCAGGCCCTGCGGTCGCGCTTCGTCATCTGGTCATGCGCTGTTGCCGTTTGGAACTCGGTCCCTGTCCTCATCACGTTCTTCTCCTTCCTCATCTACACTGCTGTCGAGAAGAAGCCTCTCTACCCCTCAGTCGCCTTCACTGCCATTTCGCTCTTCATGCTCCTCCGCGTGCCCCTCGACCAGTTCGGCGACATGTTCGCGCACGTGCAAGAGACAAAGGTATCTCTCGATCGTGTTGAGGAGTTCCTGATGGAAGAGGAGACGGAGAAATATGAACAGCTCGGCGTTGACAACCTGGACGAGAATGGCAAAGAGACCATTGGGTTCAGGGATGCCACCTTCATTTGGGGTGGCAAGGATACCATTGCCAAAGATGGATCGATGGCCTTCCGTCTGCTCGACCTCAACGTGGACTTCAAGATTGGTCATCTCAACATTATTGCTGGCCCGACAGGATCTGGCAAAACTTCCATGCTCATGGCTCTTCTTGGTGAGATGACCTTGGTCGACGGCAAGGTATACTGTCCCGGTGGTCGCAGTCGAGAGGACGTCCGCCCCGATCCTGAGACTGGACTGGCCGACACGATCGCCTATGTTGCACAGTCCGCTTGGTTGGTCAATGCCAACATCAAGGAGAACATTCTTTTCTCGGCCGATCTCGACGAGGAGAGGTATAAGAATGTCATTGTGGCCTGTGCTCTGGAACGCGACCTGGAGATTCTCGACAACGGCGACGAAACCCTTGTCGGAGAGAAGGGCATCACACTTTCAGGCGGCCAGAAACAGCGCATCTCACTGGCTCGTGCCCTCTACTCGAACTCTCGCCATCTTCTGCTCGACGACTGTCTGAGCGCCGTCGACTCTCATACCGCACAGTGGATCTTCAACAATGCCATCCACGGCCCGCTCATGCTCAACCGAACATGCATTCTCGTCACTCACAACATCCAGCTCTGCGCGCCCTCTGCCAACTTCGTCGTCGTCCTGGAGAACGGAAGAGTGGCAGTCCAAGGCCCTGCCGGTGAGCTCATCGAAGCCGGAAAGCTCGGCGAGGATGTCCAGCGATCCCGCCCCGGTACTGCTTGCGCATCCCGTATCCCGTCCCGCGTCCCCTCTAGCGTCGGAGAAGACAGCGCCGAGACGGTCGTGAATCCCGGGGATGAAAACGGAAATGGTGCGCCTGCCAAAGACCCTACAAAGAAGAAGGAGCAGAAGGACGCCATGGACGAGAACAAGGCCGTCGGAGCTGTCAAGTGGCCGATCATTAAGCTCTACCTTGGCTCGATGGGTCCCTGGTGGTTCTGGATCGTCGCCGGCGTTGTGTTCAGTCTGCAACAAGTCTCAGGCGTCGCCACGAACGTTTGGGTCCGAGAGTGGGCCAATCAATATGTTGTCGAAAAAGTCGACCGCATCGACTTCTCAACCGCGTCGCACAGCTACAGCCAACAGAGCCTGTCGCCGACCTACTTTGCACACATTGCACACTATGGCTTTGTCGGCAACTCCACGACCTTCGCCATTGAGGCATCCCATGGTGTCAATGTGGCATACTATCTCACCGGTCTCGCGGTTATCGGCATTCTCGGCGCCTTGACTGCCTTTATTCGTGACATTTGGATCTTCTATGGTTCTCTCACGGCATCCAAGAAGATCCACACGTCGCTCATGGAAGCCGTGTCGAGGGCCAAGTTCAAGTTCTTCGATGTAACCCCTCTCGGCCAGCTCATGAACCGTTTCAGCAAGGATCTCGAGGCTGTCGACCAGGAAGTCGCCCCCATCGCTATCGGCGTCATTGGGTGCGCTCTGGGTATCGTGGTCACCGTTGCGCTTATTGCTTTCATCACGCCCGGTTTCCTCATTGCCGGTGTCTTCATCACCATTGCTTACTGGCTCGTCGGCTCGTTCTATCTGCGGGCCTCCCGCGATCTGAAGAGACTGGAAGCCGTCCAGCGGAGCCCTCTCTTCCAGCAGTTCAGCGAGACCCTTTCTGGCATGACTACGATCCGAGCCTATGGCGATGAGCGCCGCTTCATTCGGGAGAACCTTACCAAGATCAACACCCAGTCGCGACCTTTCATTTACATGTGGGCTTGCAACCGTTGGCTGTCGTTCCGCACCGATCTCCTCGGCGATCTCGTGTCTTTCTTTGCGGGAGTCTTTGTCATTCTCAGCCTGGGCAAGATTGATCCTGGTGCGGCTGGTATCTCGCTCAGCTATGCCATTGGCTTCACGGAGAACGTCTTGTGGCTCGTCCGACTGTACGCTCTGAACGAACAGAACATGAACTCTGTCGAGCGTATCAAGGAGTATCTCGACGTCGAACAAGAAGCGGAACCCATCATCGAGAAGAACCGACCCGCCGCCAACTGGCCCAGCCAGGGCTCCATCGAGTTCATCGGTTACACGACGGCTTACCGTAAGGAACTCGACCCCGTCTTGCGCAACCTCAGCTTCAAGATCAACCCCAAGGAAAAGGTCGGCATTGTCGGTCGTACTGGCGCCGGCAAGAGTTCGCTCGCTCTAGCCATCTTCCGTGCGCTTGAGGCGGACGCGGGTAAGATTCTTATTGACGATGTGGATATCGGCCTCATTGGCCTTCGTGATCTTCGCGAGGCCATCACCATCGTGCCCCAGGACCCGACCCTTTTCCAGGGTACCATTCGCACCAATCTTGACCCCTTCGACATGTACGCCGACGAGCAGATCTTTGAGGCTCTGCGCAAGGTGCAGCTCATCGGCCCCAGCGAGTCCTTGACTAGGCCGCAGACGCCCGCAGCCTCGTCTCTGAACCCTGGAACACCGACCATTTCCGTCTCGAGCGACGGCGCCCCTGCTCGTAGTCCCACCGCATCAATTGCACCGGCCAACAAGAACGTCTTCCTTGACCTCTCCTCTCCAGTCAGCGAGTCTGGATCCAACCTCTCGCAAGGTCAGAGGCAACTGCTCTGCCTGGCACGGGCTATCCTTAAGAACCCCACGGTGCTGGTCATGGACGAGGCGACTGCGTCCATCGACTACGCAACAGATTCCAAGATTCAAGAGACAATCCGCGAATTGACGAGTACCATTATCACCATTGCGCATCGCCTGCAGACCATTGTCGACTATGACAAGGTCCTCGTTCTCGACAAGGGTTCCGTCGTGGAGTACGGACACCCCTACGAGCTGATCCGCAAGGATAAGGGCAGCTTCCGCAGCATGTGTGAAATGAGCGGCGAGCTGGACCTCCTCATCAAGGCGGCGAAGAAGAAGTGGGACTCGGGCCGTCTCGTGGATGTCGATGAGGAGGAGCAGTGAGAAGTCTGCCATAAGAAGTGCGGAGTTACGAATATGACGTGTCTAATAGATGGGGGGGGACGCAGTGTCTTCGTTTGTACGATGAAAAAGGCCATGTATGGCTTGAACAGGTCGTTCTTATCTTGCTTGAGACTTTTCCTACGGTGGTTAGCCGTGTCCATATCATGGGTGTTCCGTATGGGGCTGGGCGGTATGATAGATAGAATCCAGGGCCAACCAAGCTCCTTCTCACGATTTTGCACCTTCGTCATGACATGTGAAAGCTTATTTGTAGACTGTCATGACTAGTTCGCTGCCTGGGACCCTGTGCCAGCAACAGTGGCGAGAGAATCCTCGCCTTTCACTAGCATGTAGGCAGGTGGCTGCCATGTGAGTGATGACGGTAACCGGCAGCTCTCGACATCTCAGGTAACGACTATTTCTTTTCTACCTCTTCCGGAACTGCCTACCCTAAGATGCTCATGTTGAATAATCCGCATCCATCCCTGAATCCCAAGCGGGCTGAAATCGGTCCATCGTCCCCCCCTCCCTGATCCCCCGAAACACGCGCTCGAAAAACTCCATGTCCAGCGAGCCGTCCCCCCTACAGGTATGACGGGCTGCAGAGCCCCCGTGACGCGACCCCGCGGCATCCCCCTGCCGGGCACGAAACTGTGGCCCAGCCCCTCCTCCCTGGCCACGTCGTTCGTGACGAGCGGGATCGGCTCCAGGATCACGGGGCCGGCGTCGGCGAGCGCGGCGAGGACGGGGCGGAGGTGGCGCTCGCAGAAGAGGAGGATGCGGTGGGTTAGGCGGTCGAGGGTCTGGCGGCCGAGGGCCCGGACGGATGGGTTGAGGTCGAGGTCGCGGTAGCAGAGGGGCGCGAGCTGGTGGAGGTAGTAGGACTGTAGATCGGGCTGGGTGGGGGGCGTCTGGTGGAAGAGGCTCTGGGCTGGGATGCGGTGGGGGAGGATGGCGAGGTGGATGTCGATGGGGCGGGGGTGGGCGGTGTAGCGGATGTGGAAGTCGAGCTCGAGCTTGTAGGGGAGGTCGGAGACGGGGGCTGGGCTGGCTGTTGGGGGGAGTTGGGGGGAGGTGCTTGGTGGCAGTGAAGTTGCGAACTTGATGGAGAGAATCTCGATGGGGGGAGGACGGGGGGGAGAGATGGTTTGGAGGGTTGGTGGGCGTGGCGAGGGCTGTGCTTGGCGCTCCTCCTGAGGTGAGAGGATTTGGTTGTAGTTGTATTCGTTGTGTGCCATGTTGAAGTTGGGTACTGGTGTTTCGCTGGATGGTATGATCGAGGGCCTGTTGCTGAAGGTTAGGGATTTCATTGACCATCGTGTTAGGGGGTTGACACAGGGAGTAGAGATTTATGAGCTCGTGAAGGCTCGGCGGTCGCTGTGAATAGGCACAGGTGAGCGATTCACGGAAGTGCGATTGCCATGCTAAGAGGGGACCTGAAAGTTGCAGTGTTTGTTCACCGAATTATACCATCAGAGGCGCGATTCACACACTATTATATGGTTCTGTAGTTATCCAAAGGGGCGAGGTCAGAGGCTGCGCCGGTGAAGAGGCCATGACAGTCACCATTATGCCTAGTATACAGAATATCACCAAAGAACCTCCACATCCCCTATGACTGGAGCTTTCGGCTAACTTCACCATGAACTGCTCGTTGGAGATCAACGAGAACGAGCCAAGGTGGTCCAACTGTCACATCGAGGAGTACCGGACATATGCCCCTTTTCAAGACGGTCGGCCTCAGATTCGCCACAGAAACCATCACGTCGGTCATCATCATGTTTTGCTAACCCAATAAAGCCCATGTTTCAAGTCCTCAGCTCTCAAAATAGTGGCGACTCAACCTCATCCACAATCTGCACCTTGATGCTCCCGTTCCTCACATCAGACGACAGCGTCAAAGCCTCCTCCGCCTTTTCAAGCGGAAACGTATGCGAGATGAGTTTGTCCAACTTCAATATCCCACCGCTCAGGCACTGAATGCCCGGCGCCCACGTATCCCTGTACCGGTTGATAAAGTCGAGCTTGATCTGTCGACCACCTCCCGTCAGTACAGAGCCAACAAGACAGCCAGCAAGCCAGGTCGGCATCTCACCTCAGACAGCGAAATGTGCATAAAAGGCAGATTGTTCATCACCTCCCTCCCCACCCCGATAACCATGACCGTGCCGCCCCTCCGCACCGCAAACGCCGCGGCGCAGACGCTGCTCTCGACCCCGGTGCACTCGAGCACCGTCCTCGGCGCGACGTACTCCCCAGCCGTCTCGGTGCCGAACAGCGCCCGGATCGCCTTTCCGTTGCCCTCTGCGCCCAGGCTCGGGTCGACGCGGTAGGTGAGGCACCCGGGCACGAGCTCCTTGGCGAAGGCGAGGCGCAGGGGCTCAATATCGGTGATGACGAGCGGGTGGGCGCCCGAGGCGCGGGCGGCGGCGAGCGCGATGAGGCCGATGGGGCCGGCGCCGCAGATGACGGCGCCGGTGCCCAGCTCGAGGCCGGCGGTGCGGATGCCGTGCAGGACGACGGAGAGGGGTTCAAGGAGGGCGCCTTGGGCGTAGGATATGTTGTCGGGGAGCCTGGCAGGTTAGCTTTGAGTTTTTGACAGCTGATCTAATCATCAGGATGCAGACAGAGGATGCCGCAGTGGCTTCGGGACGATGGACGTACTTGTAGAGCCACTTGGCGGGATGCGTCTTGTAGCGCTGCAGCGTGCCGTGGTAAGGATAGACGCCGGCGAACTGCACGTCCTCGCAGAGGTTGTACCGGCCTTCCAGACAGAGGAAACAGTCGCCGCACGGAACGCCGGGCTCGATTGCGACCCGGTCGCCGGGGACAAAGTTGGTGATGCCTTCTCCTACACGGATGACGACGCCGGCGGCCTCGTGGCCGAGAATGCAGTCGCCTTCGACCACCAGGGTGCCGATGCGGCCGGATTTCCAGAAGTGAATATCGGAGCTGCCTCGTCAGGGAAATGTCCCGAGATGGAAGAGAAGAGCGGAGAACTTTGGGGGTTGAAACTCACCCACACACGCCCGTTGCCTTGATCTGAAGCAGAACCTCCCCCTTCTTCGGCGCGAGGACCAGCGCCTCGACAGTCTTGATCCGGTGGTCGGCTGTGACCTGGAGTGAAGGGTTAGGTAGCGGCGCCTGGAGGACCTCGGCGTCGTTGACAGCAGGGATCTCCTTGACGGTGGTACTAGTGAAGCCTTTGCTGCTGTTCTTCACGGGGAGACAGCACGCGACCTTGGGTTCGAGCACCGCGGGTGCCATTTTGATGGTCGATCGACTGTGTATTTATGTTCTTCAAACGCCAACGGCCCTGATTCGTGCTGGAAAGTCAGCGGCTTCTCGTCGTCAATTCCGTTTCCCTGCGCTGGCCGTCAATCTGCTGCGGTCGCGAGACAGGTCTGATCTATTCAGTGGTCGTCTCAATATGTCAAAGGTCACTCAATCAAATGATGGCTCGCAAAAGTATGTATCGTACGACAGAGAAAAGTAGACTCAGAGCCTCATCATGGCCCAAGTACGACGAGGGGTCTAGGTCCCATATGAGAGGCGACCAGTGTTTAGATTGCCCTCCTTGGACGAGGCAACGTGGGAGTGCTTCCCATTGCCTAACACGGAAAGGAGGGGCGGTTCCAGATGCCATGGGACCCGGACGGCGGTTGCGGGAGTCCCCGTTTCTCGAATTGGGAATCTCGGAGGAACCGGCCAGTCAAATGTTTGGTTTCTCTCGGATGGTCGCCATGTTCTCGATGGCTTGTCTTTGATCGGTTACTTTCCCACAGAGCGTAGCTGAGTAAATACGTCCTACAGCCACGCCGTTTTCATACCCAAACCTGAGAAATTTATATCATGACGAGCATTAGGAGGGTAAAGAAGCTGAGGATGAACGTGTTTCATTTGCTCTGATTTTCACTATTGTCTCTTTTGTCTATGTATCTACACTCCAACCATCCCTGAATCAATTCCCATTTCCCCCTAAGCAAAAATGCGCAGTGGGTGATCCGGCAGGTAGAATCCCGGGTCGTTGAACCTCAACCCCCGATCCAGATCCGAGATGCTCTCCAGCTCTTCCGCCGTCAGGTCGAACCCGTTGACCTCCAAGTTCTGCCTCAGCCTGTCTTGGCTGTTCGACTTGGGAATGACGGCGACGCCCCTCTGCGTCGCCCACCGCAGGAGCACCTGCGCCGGCGTGACGCCGTGCTTGCCCGCGAAAGCCGTGATTGTCTCGACCTCGAAGAGACCCTGCGCGCCGCGGGCGCGCTTGTTGAACGCAGGCGGCAGCTCCATGAAGGACTGGGGGCCGAAGGACGAGTAGGCCGTCACGGCAATCTTGTTCTCCTGCGCGAGCTGGACGAGCTCGGGCTGGACGAGGTAGGGGTGGTGCTCGATCTGCAGAGAGGACAGCGGGTGGCGGTTGTAGGTGAAGATGTCGTAGAGGGACTGGGCCTGGAAGTTGCTGACGCCGATCGACTTGGCGACACCCTCGTCGACGAGCGACTCGAGGCTCTCCCACGTCTCGCGGATGGGGACCTTGTCAGTTTCGACAGAGGAGCGCTCGGCATCGGTCCACCAGGCCTAGGGCATGTCAGAGCTTGTCAATCCCATATCAACACGAAAGGCTGCGTACCGGGTAGGGCAGCTTCGAGGGCTCGATGTACTTCAGGGCGCAGGGGAAGTGGATGAGAAAGAGGTCAATGTAGCCGAGACCCCAGGCCTCGTTCTGCTTCTTCGCCATATCGATGGCGTGCTCCTTGCGGTGATAGTTGTTCCAGAGTTTGGTCGTGATGAAAATGTCCTCGCGCTTGACGAGTCCCTCCTTGATCGCGCGCTGGATCCCCTCGCCGGCCTCCTTCTCGTTCTGATAGTCGTACGCTCCGTCGAATACCCTGTAGCCGACCTTGATGGCCTACAAAGGAGGCGTCAATATGCTTCTCTGTCGAGCGAAGGCACATGTTGGTCGAAACGTACATTGTAGACAGTGTCGGCGCAAGTCTCGCGGGGCACCTTCCACAGGCCGAAGCCCACCAGGGGCATCTCGTGGCCCGACGCCAGGGTAATCGTTGACTTGCCCATGCTGAGATTTTGTGGGAGATCAGTGATGTGGCTGTACTGTGAAGAGGAGTTCGTGTTGCAAATGACGACCGATCAAGGCCGCGGTCCTCGTCCAGATATTTTCTTCCTTTTCAACTCTGTGTAAGATTCCACATCCACGATGCGGGACAGCCGATACATTTCATCATGGTGTCCCAAAGAGGCATGCTAGCCACTGGCTTCCATTTTGGGATATTCTAACCGCTGGGAGAGGGCCCGCTTGACGTCTCGACAGGGATCTTGTTGCTTGACCTTTGTCTCTTGACTCGCCAACACCGAGGCCGATGCGGGGAAATCGCCGTTGTCTTCATTTTCTCCGTCGTTTCGCCGCTCGTCGCCTACGGAAATGACACGAAAGGCGCTGTGTTCAGATGTGAGCCTGTGGGAAAGCCATAAGCCTTCTCAGCTCAGGTAATCTTGAAGATGACAGGAGACCTTAGAGGGGGAACACGTCCACCTCACAGCCCGAGGCTCGCCTGCAGAGACCCTTGGTAGATCACTGAACCCAGGATCAGCTCCCCAGACGGCGTGCCCTGTTCTCCCCCACCCAGCCACATAGCCCTCCACTTGTTGCCCCCGACTCACCCATGGTCTCTCTCCGTCATTCGTCCCAATCCGACCAAAATATCCCTCCCACCCTCTCGCCAGACACTGGGCCTGCGAGAGCACAAGCATGGCGACCGACGACGCTCCGTCCAGAAGTCGCCACAAGAGGACGAGGACCGGGTGTATGAAATGTCGGACCCGGCGCCGCAAATGTGAGTCGGCCCACCATCCGGACGTGCCAGTCCTTGGCGCCTTGACTGTGCTTGTGGGGTGCCATGCCCGTTCGGACCGCGAGAGGCCTGCTCTGGAGTCGCGAAATTGACATACTGTGATCAGGCGACGAGGAGAAGCCAAAATGTCGGCGCTGCATTGAGGGCGGCTTTGACTGCCAGTACGGCCCGAGATTAACGTTCTTGCACAAGAATGCTCTGACAGTGTCGCCAACGCCCAAATCGAACGAGACGCAGTATTCTCGTCTTCAGGTGCGTACCGGTCCTTGCCATGACTGATTGTTGCTGATTGTTCGAAGTTTGTTGATCCTGGGTCCTCAGTCTCAACCTCGAAAGAGTTAGATGGAGGTGATGGCAACAATGACATGACGACGTCGCCGACAGCTTCAGGAGCCACGCTGGAGCGACTGATCGAGTCGACGCCAAAAAATCCAGAAATACACGAGCTTGTGGCAGCTGAAACTCCCAGAGAGCAAGTGCCCTTCGTCAATGATCACTTCACGCCGGGACCCTGGCCGCAGGATGGAGATCCCATCCAGAGCTCGCCACAGCATTCTATGGTCGTCATGACCGACAGGATGCAGGCGTCTCCCAAAGACGCCGACTACCAAACTGCCCTGACTGTGCTCCTTTCTCTCGGCAACGATGAACCACCTCAGATTCTTCATTCCCCAAGCCATGAACGAGTGGCGGCTTTACACCCACCACTCGTGTCCTCACCCAGCAGCGCAGGTGCGTCGGCAACCGGGACCATCTCGCAGGAGACGATTCTGCAGCTGCTCCGACAATACCGATACCAAGTTGCTCCTTGGCTAGACATCTGCGACATGAGCCAGTGCTTTGGCCTCGTCGTGCCACGGTTGGCGATGGAATCTGGAAGCGCACTGCACTCGCTGCTTGCGCTGTCGTCCCAGTCGTTACAAGCCGGACGGTTAACACAAACGAATGATCATTCTCTCCATATCACAGCCGACACTGGCTTCATGCAGAATCAGGTCTTTGAGTCCGTCAACGATAGTGAGCTCATCCATCTAGCACTCGCCAGTACAACGCAGTTCCTCAGAGATGCGCCTGGCTCGTGGCATAGCACAACATGCCTTCTCGCTGATGGCGCTCACTCGAAAGAGCTGGCGCAAACCCCTTCGAAACTGCGCTTGTCGGTGCTTGGGCTATTGTTGAGACTGGGTCAGTTCGCTTTCGTTTGTCCCACAGAGAGTCTCCAGCTGATGATGCTCCCAACAAGACCTTGGCAAAGCCCTCGTCAATGGCACGAGTGTGTTGATTCCGGATCAGCTCGACTATCCAGCAACCCCCCCAGAGTGGCAAACATCGGCTATTGCCGACACTGTGTTTCAGTCCGCGAGCGAATCTCTTTTGTTGTGCGCCCAAGCTGTCAACTTTGGCGCTTGTAGCTTTCCAGCGCCAGCGACCACCACTGGCAGCGCACCGCGGTCGCCAGTACAGCGGTGGACCATGCTCAGCGACGCTCTGAGCGCTTGGTACACCAATCGTCCTCGCGAATTCCATCCCATGATCGAGACGGAGGTCGACGACAGCCTGTTCCCCGTGTTGCTTTTCACAAATGGTGCCGCGGTTTTCGCGAACCAGTTGTACCACACAGCCATGCTTCTCATGTTGCAGCACCGGCCTCGTACCCTGTCCGTCGGCGCCGCGCGAAAGGACCCCACCATGTCGCCGCTATGGCATGCCCAGCGTGTCTGCGGCATAGCGATGAACAACGACCGACGGGATAGCTGGGATCTGTGTCTGGTGGCTGCACTCTACCGAGCTGCTCAGCGCATGACGTATGAGCCGCAACAACTGGCCGTGCTCGGCTGTTTCGAGAAGATCAAGACCATGACAGGGTGGGATGTCAGCTTCTTCGTCAACAAGGCTCGAGAAGATTGGGGTATGGCCACTGGATGAAGGGAGCGGGCAGAAATTGTTACGTTCAGAGTCAGACCATGAGGTTGGTCATGCGCGAACTTTTCCCGCGGACTTTATAACCCCATGCCGACTCCAGGTCGTCAATTCGCCAGCATGTGCCCCATCCCGTCATGGCCTCGATGCTCCGAATCAGCTGGACGAGAAGGGCATGCTCAGACTTGTGGCTCAGAAGACGCCCTGCCACCCATAAAGGCTGAATTGCATTGTTCAAGCAGCCCTGATGCGGGTTCGCGAGGGAGATGCCACAGATGTGCTTGGCATGCCATACAGCCGAGCCACTGATGCCAAGCTTCAGATTCAAGGGGCGTGGCGTGGAGCCGAGAAGGAGGACACAGGCGGTGTGGTAGAGCTGGTTGGAGGATATGGCGGCCCAGTGTAGGAAGAGGATCTGGGGAAAAGGCGTGCTTTGGATGGTCTGGGCAGGGAGCATTTCAGGCGGCCTACTCAGATTCCATGACTGAAGGTCGTCCCACAGACGGAGCCAGCGGTCGGTCAGGTCGTCAGGGTTGACGCTGGTGTCGTCGCCAAGCTCGTAAAATCGTGTGCGGTCTGCGACAAGCTCGCATACTTTGGCGCAGAGGTAGACGGCATGGTTGGCGTACATGTCCGGCGAAGTGGACTGGCGAAACAGGTCAACAGCTTCCGAGTGTGTAGCACCACTAGGAAGCCATTTTGGCGGCTGCAGAAGAGTGCTCTCAGTTCCATCTGAGATGAGGGCACCACAGAGATCTAGCGATGCGCTGTTAGGATGTGCATTTCAGAAGAGACACGGAAGAGGTCTTTGCCGTCCTACTTACCCATCCTTGCATAACACCAAAAAACAGCCTGCAACAGCCCCCCCGTGAAGCCGTGTACGTTGAACGAGTCGAACAAGGCAGCACAGCCTTCGAGGTGCTTCCTCCAGTCTTGAGCACTCGCCGACATCATCTCCATGCAGCAGAGAATTGTGCAAATGGGGATGATCTTTTGATCACGAACCTGCAATAGAGGTGTGAGCAACCGGATGGCTTCTTGGTAGAGTTCGAGACTGTCGAAAGAAGACTGTCTGCCTTCCTTGCGCTCCAGTTGGCGAGCCGAGAGGGCGAGGACGGCGTAGAGAAGGGCGGGTGAGGACTGAGCAAGCACTGGGACCTGGATGCCGAAGGCCCGGTCGCTGTCGAACATGTCGAGCCACGGAGCGACCTCAGCAACGTAGTTCTTCAGGAACTCTAAACGTCGAGGCGAGGCCAGGGTTTGAGCGGCCTGGCGGCGGTTCGCAGCGTCGTCTGAGGGGTTCGGAAAAGAGGGCACCAGCGGAAGGGCCTCGGGAAGGGTGGTGCCAGGCTCGGGGGTGCCTTCACGGGTGGGAGCGGCAGTCTGGGCCGTGTTGAAGATGAGGCAGCGAAGCTCCTCTTGGTACTCGAGGTAGCCTGGTTCGGACACAAAGTGATCCAGTCGCCAGGTTTCGGCTGGCGATGTCGACGAGGCCTCAGAAAGATGCGGCACGGGGTCATGGAGAGAAGTCCAAGGCGTCGTGGGCGTCAGTGCCTGGGGGGCAAACTGGACGTGGGTGTGCTGGGCAGTGCTTGAAGACACTTGTTGCGACTCTTCAGCTGCTGTGTTTCTCTCCGGGGACAACATGGCCGATGCCAGAGTGTCGTTGGTGCTCTTGGTACTCTTGGTGCTGTAGCCTGATGATGTGCGATCAGGATGCAGTTGGGAGGATGCGGCGGAGAAGATGGAAGGAGTCAAGCAGGGATCGGTAGGTGCACGCAAAGCCCCATCGAGGCAGGTGAAGAAGGACGCGGCTGACCATTTTAGGGGGTGTCAGGGGCTCCACAGAGGCCATTGGCGCTATAGGCATCAGGGTTAGCGCTCTTGCGTGGAGGCCCCCTGCTAGGAAAAGAGAACTGCCAGCTGGAAGCCTAGAACCACCAAAGTTGCACTTGAACCAAGATGCCGAGGAACTTTGAGACAGCGTGCATGGCAAACATGAATTACTCAACCTAAATAGCCATCCTAATTACAATCCATCACATGGCTTTCCTTCCACTGCCACAGGTTCAGAGAAGAAGACATCCTCCAGCGCGTCCCATCTGCGGTAGCGAACACCATATCGAATCGCCCAGCGTCCTCCATCCGCGTATCTGAGCAGCATATCGTCCAGCAAAGAGGAACCTCTTGTCGAGTTGTGTGTGAAAGAGCGCGCACCTA
The DNA here is from genome assembly GCF_000150675.1 of Verticillium dahliae VdLs.17. Lineage (NCBI taxonomy): Eukaryota > Fungi > Ascomycota > Sordariomycetes > Glomerellales > Plectosphaerellaceae > Verticillium > Verticillium dahliae. The sequence goes on from NW_009276929.1 coordinate 401,052, forward strand.
TATCGATGTCCATTCGCACGCTCGCAGACCACTCTTTGGTAGAGCCTGCAGCGTCTCTCGACTCGCCTAGGAGAACAAGATCAACGTCATCCCACTTTCTCGATTCGCCTTCGTACGCCCAGGTGATTTTCATAGACCGATCATTGCTGCTGAGGTCAAGCTTTGTGTCGGAGGTTGGGTGCGTGACTTTGCCCTGTGACTTGGCGTGGGCAGCCAGAGGACCGAGGGCGAGAAGGATGGTTACAACGGCGGTGAAGAGCATGGCTTTTAGAGTTGCAGACAAGATTATCCGTTGTGATGGTTGTGTGTTTGCTGTTCACTAAGTCGACGAGCTGTGTTGATGGGTTGCCGTGATCTCGAGGTGTGCTCGAGATGCTGTCTGACCAACGAGTTACACGACCGTGAGTTACACGACCGTGACGAAAGGCTGTCTCTGGATGGAAACGAGTAAAAGAAAATGTTCTGTGCCATCTGTCGTATGGAATGGAAACTCTTTTTCGTAAAACTGCTGCCTGTTGTCGAAACCCTCCGGGAGGGGCCTGCTGTATGGTCAAGGCGTGTCGGTGGCATGTCATTGCCAAAAGGAGTGCGGAGTCCAGTTTGGCTAATGCGTCCTCGCAATATCTGCGGCAGTCGTCTCATACGCTTGTCTCGAGTCGCGTCAGGTATTGCAGTATAGCCTGAGGCTGGAAAGGGTTTCCAGTGACACGCAATCAAGTTGGAATGAAGAAGGAACATGCTTCAATGCGTGACGAAAAGGTTGGGGCAGGCTTGCTTCGGCAGTTCGCCATATCATGCTTAAAGTTATGTCCGGAGCGTGGCATTAATTGAAGAGGCACTTCCCTGGATAAGGTGGGGATATCAGCAAGAGTTTTCAATTGCTTGTGCAAGTGGCCCTGCAAGTGACTCGAAATTGGGAACAAGTGAATGTAAATCTTCTTCCACAGCCTTAAATACTTGTAGGACCTAAGCTTGTAGTTGACTAGGTACTCATACATCCCTTACGACTAAATGAAAGTAGCTCAGCTGTGAGTTTGCTATCCAATCAAGTCATGACCCATATCCTACTCCTCGCACTCTTGAACCTCTCCATCTCTACCCCCAGTGTCAGCGTCAAGGCTTAATGTCAGAAACAGATATCCACTCAAATGCACTAAGTGTGAGCTGTTTTGTTGCTCGCGACCTCGGCATACACATCGGCCCACGTCATTCCTGAATAGGGCACCCCTTCCACCGGGCATACCGTCCCAGGCTCCGGCAGAACACCATCAGTCCAGTAAGCAGAAATCGCCTTGAGCGAGCACGAAGAGGGCAGGACATGCGAACCGTGCTACATAGCCCCAGTCAGCCTCAAGATACTACAATGGACCAAATACGGACAAGGAAGCATGTCCAGGATCACTTACACCATAGCCGCGAATCTTCAAGAGACCGCTCCCGTCGAACGTCGAACTCACGTTCTTCGCCGACACGAGCGGCGTGTGTCCGTCCCAGGTATTGCCGACGAACAAGACCGGGTTCTTCGTCTTGACGTGAAAGTCGGAATCGAGTCTTTCGGCGGCGCCGACCTGCCACTGCGCGCAAGCGGCATTGAGAGCTACGACCAGATCTCCGTAGACACGGCTCGTGTTGGTCAGCCTGTCTATCGCAGGCTTGAACTCTTCGAGACTGGCAGCTCGTGCCACCCTGTCGCCGCAGCGGATCTGGAAGATGGCCTCGTCGCCTTCGGATTTGGTGGTCAGCCACCCGTTTTCCGTCATGGTCTGCACGGCCAGTGTGTCGTTGGATCGCGTCATGAGGAGATCGAGGAAAGCTGTATAAGTCGGCCAGGTTGATGCGTCGTAGAGGCTGAGGGCAGTGATGAACTTGAGGGTCGAGTAGTCGACTGTGGCGGGTCCCAGAACGAGAGGGTCGTATTTGATCGTCTCGAGAAAATCCCAGAACTTCTTTTCGAGCTCGGCACCAGAGATGTTGTACTTGGACAGGGCACAGTTCTCGGGGAAGTCGAGGCAGGTGGAGAAGATGGCCGAAAAGACGTCGTCCGTGTCTGTCCATTCTTCGAAATCACTGGAACTTGGTCAGCAAGGTCCCATACGTTATGAGTGCTGGGGTTGCTGGTCAACAACAGAATAGAAAACGTACCCAAGGGCATAGTAGTACTCGTGAGGGTTCTGCACGCCATCAAACACCATTTTATCAATCCTCTCCGGGAACATGGCTGAGACCGTCGCAGCAACGATGGTGCCATAAGACAGACCTTTTCATTCGTCTGTTAGCATCGTCATGTAGCCTTGCGGGCATAAACTCACCCCAGAAGCGCAGCATGCCATCTTCGCCCAGCGCATCGACGACGCTGATCAAATCTCGTGCGTAAAAAGGGGAATTGACCAGGCTTGAGTTCTTGGCCTGCGTCTCAAGACAAGCGTTGGAGTACACCGTGCCCGCAGCCCAGAGCTGTCCTTCAGCTACATCCGACGCGGTGCTTGTGACCCCGGAATTGAAGGTGTGCTGCGCTTTAGCCAATGGGTTGGTGAAGCAGGAAAAGACTGTGCTGCCGGTGGCTCTGGAAGTTTTCCATTAGCAACAATTCAGACAAGCATATGTCTCCGTAGTAAAGTGACATGGATGCATACCTGGGGTCGAATGCGACGAGGTCATACTGGCCGCCAGTGAAGCTGTAGAAGTGTCAGTCGATTGGCGATGCTCTAAGTGCCCATACGGCTCCTTAATGACTGACTTCATATATATCGAAGCTGCTTGAGCCAGGGTTCGCCGGCCTGGGATCCCAGGTCCTCCAAAATTGAGCTGGATGCTGCCCTTCGAGGGCTGAATGACGGCTGGCACTCTGGCGAGTTCTAACGAAAGCTTTTCGGTCAAGTTTGGAAACCTGTAGTCGAGGGGTACCTGCAAAGTTCCACATTGCACAGGTAGGCCGCTAAGTGCTTCGGTGATATTCGTGATGTCCTCACCGCAGTCACCCCATTGTATTTTGGAGTTACAAGTCGGGCTCGCTTTAGCCGCAGAGAGTAGAGTGAGTGAGACGAAAGCTCTTAACTTTTTGTGAGAGAGAACCATGGTTTTCCGATGTTTGGTTGTTTCTTTGAGAATGCGGGCCCGACTTTGAGATACAGATCACAACTGCGATGGCGCAGGAGCGGTCATGATTCAACTTATTATATATGGAGGCCGCATCCGCAAAACACCAAGGCTGCCTCGCAGGGCTCACCTCTTGGTTTCACCAAGACATATGACGCCACTACACAAGGTAAAACCAAGAGCAGCCAGGTTTGAGTGTTGGGGCTCCTTTGGGATTTCAATACGCGTAAAATCTAAGCCTTGGGGATCGACCAGGTACATCTTCTCCGCAATTTGATGAGGCTCAGTGGTTCCACGATAGTGGCTTGGAAACTCCATACGCGGACCTGACTGTCTCAAAGTCACGTGTCGGGACCATGTTGCTCCCTTGTCAGCTACTCATCGTTCGTGCGTTAGGCAGCCTGGCCTGTAATCGGCACGGATCGGAGCTTGAGGCCGAATGACGTTGGCGGCCCAGGCGCAGCAAAGGAATAATTGGACTGACTGCTACTTGAATCTGCGTTTGCGGTCAGTGAAGGGCGTCACTTATACGAGTACGCTGTTCGGCCTGTCTGTGAGATCCAGAGCAGTTAGAAACCCCGCGATCCGGCGGGACAAATGAGCCAACTATCAGATAGATGGCCGGCCATAGCCGCCATACAGTCATCTGCTACCACTTCTCTCAGCTTGCTGGCCATGGAAGGTTTCGTGGCATCCTTATCATTGTCCGCCGGCGCTCATCTCCTCTGCAAGCTGACAGACCTGACAGACCGTTCGTATCTTGATAAATGGATACGCACAATGGCTCCCCTTTGGTGCCGAAATATGGCCTCAGTACACAAGATCATCACCGCCTTCCCGAACAGCTCCGGCAAGGATGTTTCCAGGAGCCGAACCACTACTTTGGCAACGATGAACAAATCCAATAAAAGTATCGCACAAGCATTTGGATGCACCCCTCGTTTTATGCTTCTATTCAGTTCGTTATCTTTATTTTCTGCCACTTTGCTGTCCATCTGAAGAAGTACTGAGGCCTAATTCGGGCACGCAAAGAATAGAAAACGCCGACAGACCAAGCGCACCGCCCAAGGCACAGATGGGTGGCGGCCCGCCACGGCGCTACTAGATAAATGATTATCAGGACACATCCCCGTCGCCGCCGTTGTCAACCGAACGTGCCCAGAAATAGCCTGATTAGAATGTGTCAGTAGTCAGGCGCAAAATGAGGTTGTGCGGCGCATGTGTTAGCGAAGGTGCATAAAAGTAATGCAACATTGTCTATTTGCGCTCTCACCGGCATGGCGTTGCATGTCCAGACCGCTCGATGCATTTGCTGGGAGGGAATAAAACAACGCAGCAGCCCTCGCGCAATATGACCATGTTTTGCTGCCTCACCCCCGCCGTCTTGCCTTCGGCATCCGTTCTTCCATGCAAAAGTTGACGCCGAAAAACAAGAGGAAAAGCGATCAAAGCACGAGACGTTCCAGTGCAGACACCAAAGTGACCAAACATGTTGCTACAGCACGTGGGGTTGGAACATTGTTTGTCGATTCTTCTGCAGAACGCGTCTTCGAGCCATTGGCAGTGCTACCCTTGTGCCCATCCCGGTTTTCTTCAGTGCTTCGATGAAGGGGTTTTATGTCGGTTGTGATGCTGGGTTGCGTCCCAGACCGTTCATGCCTTGAGCACGCCCCTCGCATCACGCCGGAGACCTCGAATGGGGCTATCGCTTCCTGCAACCACGGGGCATGCGACGGCGGGCGAGTGAGGCGAAAAGAAATATTGAATGGCCTGCATCCCGCTTCCTCACACTCACCTGAAGCCGTGGCCGTTCTGTTCCGTGAGCTGCAGGCCACGGCCCATGGGCGCCAGATGGACTAGAGAATTGACCATGCGCGCGACAGGCAGTCATCAATGGTGGCGGCTGGCCTCAGCGAGGTACGGCTTATCGGCAACCAATAAGTGTTGTGAGGGCTGAGAATGTGGTGGTGACTTGACGCACGTTACGCTATCTAGACACGTGAGAGGGTGCTGTGCTATGTAGAACTCGTGTTAAAGTTGGCACAGAAGCCTTGATGCGAGCAGAAGGGGGCAACGGGTGCAGGGGTTGAGGGCAAAGGGGGGATGGCTACTGTAGGGCTCAAGACACATGGGGGTCAACCACCCTCCCCCCCGGCCCCCTCGGGATGGTATACCCTTCTGTTCCGCCACGCTGGAGATGCGCAGAAGGGCGAAGCCAGTTTGTTGAGAGGCTGGGCGAGTTGTCAGTTGGTGGGTGACACTGCAGACCTGAGATGCGCATCCCGTCTTGGCAAGGAGCAATATTTCCCATTTTTGAACCCCTGGGCCAGCGTTTCGCAGCCCGTGTCTGGGCAGCTGAAGATATGTCGAAGCCGCGCGACAGCAATCGGAATACGGGCTGGGCCGTTGGAACCTATCAGCCGCCTATTGGGTTGCTTCCCGTCTTCTAGTCCTGGATCTGACCCTGGTCCTTACCCTGGTCCCACAAGCCTTTTCCAACCGCATCGCATTTACATGTGCGTTCGCAGCACATCGTGTCTGCAGGATTACATTTCTGAATCTTTCTTCTCGTCGTTCTGCCAAGGAACCGTTTCTCCCTGATGCTCAGCTGGCCAGAGGACGGGACGAGCTAGAAGTGAGCCACCCACCTCGATACCTTACCTGACTGGCACCCGCCTAAGGTAGTTTTGTTCACGGTACCTTGGGCACCTTACCCAGACAGAAATGGCAAGGCGAGGTTGTGCAGGGAAAACAACTCACCTAGCGCGTCAGTATTGTTCCTGTCGATCCCATCTATCTCCTATCTGTATCATGGATCCCTACTGCCCCTTCGCCAGTGGCTGCGGATATGAGAGACGACAGAATCATTTCGAAACAGGGTACCAAGGTACTTTGCCTGACCTTAGCTAGACCGTCAGCCATCCGGCGTTGATTGTATGATGGGCACGTTTGTTCAGTCTCCCTTGGCAGTCTAGTCTCGACGATGTCGACACCATTCCTTTGTCCAGAGGTCGCCTGTTCATAGCAACCAACAAAGAGGGAACTCGCCAAGAAATATTTCCTTTCACCAAGCTTTCTAGACCATCGGCAGGATGCATGTCTCCGCGATCAAACCAGCCCTCAGGAGATTGCGGATGAGACCGATGAACAGTTGCTTTGCCTAGGTAGGTGGCCGATACTGCCGACCAACATGGCCTGTTCGGACGTACATACACATAATACCACCCCAGCCCTCCGGTACATGCACCATACCCTGTCACCTTCCGCGTCGATCCGGCCTGGCCTCGCCCGTTTCCCGTAAACATCACCACACTCCGTGGCCGCAGCAGCACCGCAAGGCATCCTATTGCTTTGACACACCCATGCGCGCGACCAGTCGGAGGCTTCATGCCAAGGTCGACTCTTCCCAATACAACCTGTCAGCCATCCAGGCCCTGCATCTTGTACCGTCTTTGCCAGGCCGGCCATAGCACCCTTTCACACCCCTGTGGCGGCAGCCTCCCCTCGCTGAACGACATGACCTAGCCTGACCGCAGATAACACAACTTTGGCTTTCTTTGACGCAAACGCATCCGCCAGGCACATCACCGCCGGGCTGACCTACCCCCAGCCCCGGCTCCCAAGCTCTGGTCCAATGGATTCTGCTCCCATTGAGTCCCATTGATCATGCCTGGTGGCGCCGCCAGCACATCAACAGCTACCCTCTTTCGGAACTCGCTTCACCTTCTTCTGCCGCAGATACTCGATTCAGCATGGGTGACCCCCTACTCAGGTTGCCATCTTGGGTTCAGCCTGGCTGCACTGGCTGGCTGGATGAGACGGACGTCAAGGCAACGGAGACGCCCGAGAGGCCGCTACCCCCTCATATCACTCGATAGCTCCATGCCGATGCAGTCGGCATCGAGCCTGACCGGTCGACGGGCTGGAGGCTGAACCCCCAACGATTTCATATTGGAATCTAGACTCGTGACGCCTGACCACACGAGCTTGTTGCTCTTGCTGCAGCCGTCTTGCTGCAGGATATCTGTGACCTGGTGTCCCTCTTCTCCGTCTGGGCTCCCCCCTCCTTGTCCTCTCTCTCTTTTGTTTTCCCTTGTCGCCTCCTGCAAGCCCGTCTGTCGCTCCTAGCTCCGCCTGACTGGTCCAGAAAGTTGCTCATCTCCTTCTGGCGCACCTCCACTGTCTTGCAGCCCCCCCCCCCCCCCCCCCCTCGCCCACACACCCCCTGCGCAGATCACCCACCATGAAGGCTTTCAAGAGCTACTTTGCACCAGCAAAGCAGAAGGACACTGCTCTCCAGAATGTCAAGGGGGAGAAGTCTGAGAAGAAGAAAACCAAGCATGGACAAGCCCACTCAGACTCATCGTCGGTCGGTGATAGGAGGACCTCGTCGCTGGCGCCCTCAGGTCTCGGCCCACAGCATTCGACCAACACCCTGAGCCGGTACAGCAACTGCGGCGATCTCAGGGCCGACGTCACAGTCCACAGCCTCTGGCAGGACCAGCTGAGGAGGTTGTACGCGACCAGCCTCAGTCCCTGGGAGGGCGCGATTCTCAAGAAGGGCCGCAATGATTTCGTCTGCGCCCCAGCAGACATTCGCAATGTTCGAAATGGCTTGTTTGACCTGGTCTGCCAGCTCAACGTCAGCGTAAGTACCCTCACCGCTCATGACCGGAGGTTTTCGATTGACAGTGCAGTGTGCGATTACCATGAACACGCCGGTCATCCAGTCCATTATTCGTGGAGTCGTCAGCTCTGGCAGCCTGCCGTACATTCCCCTCATGGACGGTCTGCGCCTGCAGGTGCTCGCCAAGCTTTCAGACCTACCTCGCTGCCACAAGCATCAGTTTGCGGCGTTCGTGCTGGAGCCGCCCCTGCTGGTGGTTTGGGATGACGAGGCCGACCGCATTTTGGAGCGCGCAGAGGGCTTGGAAAAGAACCTCATTCGGTACATCTGGCAGGACGGCGGTGACGAGGAGAGTGGCGACGACGAGAAGGCCAGTCCTGCCGAGGTGACTGTCGATGAGATCACACCCTCCAGTCTCGAGGAGGGTAAGACCGAAGACAGGCCAGTTCGACTGACGAGCCCCGTCATCGTCGGGATGACCTTGGGACTCTCGGTGGTCTGTCTCGGTCTCGGATGGAGGTCACTCGCGCTACAAACCATGGTCGACGGAGACTTTAAGCGCTTGGCATTGGTCGCCGTCTCCCCCTTGACCATGTTCATCAGTCTGGTACGTGTGTCCCAATCGGCACCAGGAATGATGGGCTTTCTGACTCTTCTCAGTTCTTCTTCCTCATCATCATCTGCGACATCTTCCAAATCATCGGGCCTATTTCGTCCCTCACCTCCAACTCGAAGAACTATTCTGGACAGCCCCCGCGCCGCCTGAACCGCGAGCACCAGGACCTCCCCCACATCACGATCCAGATGCCCGTGTACAAGGAGAGCCTCGCCCCCGTCATTCGCCCGACTGTCATTTCCCTCAAGGCGGCCATCTCGACCTACGAGCTTCAGGGCGGAACGGCCAACATCTTCGTCAACGACGACGGCATGCAGCTCCTCCCTGCTGACGAGGCACTCGGCCGCAAGGAGTTCTACGAGGAGCACAACATTGGCTGGGTCAGCCGGCCAGCCCACAACCCCAAGCCCGAAGACGAGTCGGTCAAGCCGTTCCTCCGCCGGGGTCGCTTCAAGAAGGCCTCGAACATGAACTACTGCCTCATGGTGAGCAACCGTATCGAGGAGAAGCTGAAGGGCATCACGAGGGGCGACTCGTGGAGCCAGGAGTCGGAGGATCGCGTCTACACGCAGGCCCTGGCGCAGGTCTTGCAGGAAGACGAGGGTCGCACGTGGGCCGAAGGCAATGTGCGTGTCGGCGACTACGTGCTGCTCATTGACTCGGATACGCGTGTGCCCAGGGATTGCCTGCTCGACGCTGTCAGTGAGATGGACGCGTCGCCTGAGATTGCCATTCTGCAGTACTCTTCCGGTGTCATGAACGTGACCGAGTCGTTCTTTGAGCGAGCGTGAGCCTCTTCCACTCCTGCGAGAAGCTGAATGGAGCTAACATGTCATACAGCGTCACCTGGTTCACGCAGCTCATTTACACGAGTATCAAGTTTGCTGTTGCCAATGGAGATATCCCCCCCTTCGTGGGCCACAACGCAGTTCTTCGATGGTCGGCCATCCAGGATGCTGGTTCTTACACCGACGAGGATGGCTACGAGAAGTTCTGGTCCGAGTCGCACGTCTCGGAGGACTTTGACATGGCACTCCGCCTGCAGACCGCCGGCTACTCCCTCCGATTTGGCACATACCCTGGCGATGGCTTCAAAGAGGGTGTCTCCCTGACAGTGTACGACGAGTTGGCCCGGTGGGAGAAGTATGCTTTCGGTGTCAACGAGCTCCTCTTCCATCCCTTCCGTCTGTGGTTCGTGCGTGGACCTTTCACCCCCCTCTTCAGGAGGTTCCTCATGTCCAACATTGCCTTCTACCGCAAGATCACCATCATGGGCTACATCGGCACGTACTACGCCATTGGAGCCTCGTGGATCCTGACGCTCATGAACTATTTTCTGACCGGCTGGCTGTTTGGCTTCTACGACAAGTACTACCTCGACTCCTTCGCCATCTACTTCTCGATCATCATCGTGTTCCCTCTCGCCGGAAACATCGCCCTGGCCGTCCTGCGGTACCGTCTCGGCGAACAGTCCTTCCTGCCAGCGCGTACGTGTCTCCCCCCCCCCCATCAAGCTTTCGCAACGCAGATCATTGACTAACAAATCGCCAGTGTGGAACAACTTCAAATGGATCCCGCTCTTCTCCATCTTCCTCGGCGGCATCTCGCTGCACGTCTCGAAGGCCCTGCTCTGCCACTTCTTCGAGATCAACATCCAGTGGGGCGCGACCTCGAAGGAGGTCGAGCACTGCAACTTCCTCGAGGAGATCCCCAAGATCATCAAGAGCTTCTGGGGCACGTTCCTGTTCTGCTTCCTCATGACGGGCCTGCTCGTCGCGGGCTACTTCTTCTTCCCGCGCGAGTGGCAGATTAAGACGTTCGCGTCCATCTATCCGCTGGCGTCGGTGACCGTTTGCCACTTTGCGCTGCCGGTGCTGCTGAACCCGGCGCTGATGAAGTTTACCTGGTGAGGGGTGGGGGTGGATTAGCATTGAGAATATGCTGGTTGGTAGACGGAATACACGGATAGACGGCACATGACCTTTGGGGGCACCTTTGGCGTACTTGGGTTTCGGCGTCCTGGTTTCAGGTCGCGAACGGGAGTTTTGCTTCTTACCATTCTTTAATGAGTAATACCCTAGGTAGTCGGGTGCTAGACTTGATACATCACTTATATACATGACAGAAACGCTCATTTTGCAGTAGTGTACAGCATCTGCCCTGGTGCCTGGTGCTTGGCACTCGGATTTCTTGATTTATGATTCTTCATCTTGGTCCTTCACCTCCTCTTTGACCTTTTCTTTCGTCTCTTCTTTCGCGTCACCGTCCCAATCTTTGTCTTGGTGCGGCCCGTCCCCATCTTCGTCTTGGGGCAACGCAGGCGAGGCGCCAGCGACACCCTTGGCCTTGTCGCGGAACGCCTTTCTCAGGGCACACTTGCCGAGGTTCTTGCCGCCAGCCTTGCACTCGTCGCACACCTTGCCGTGCTTGACCAGCAGGATGTGCAGGGCGTACTTGTCCTCGTCGGGAATGCACACGTCGAAAGTGGGCGTACGTCT